>NC_064924.1:586643895-586955006 GCF_023897955.1 Schistocerca gregaria | reverse complement strand
TACAGAATATTAGACAGGTGTACAACTTTGTTAGGCTCGCCAGTGTACTGTAGTTCAGATCCTGATACAGCTGTTGAATCTATAAAATACTAGTAGTAATATCCAAAAACAACCAATGGCCATGGCAGCAGTGTTAATACCGCTTCCCCGTGAAATCACCGAATTTAGCGCTGTCGGGCGTGGCTAGCAATTGGATGAATGACCCTTGAGCCGAGCACTGTCAGCAAGCGGGGTGCATCCAGCCTTCGTGAGGCAAAATGAGGAGCTACTTGATTGGGAAGTAGCTTTTTGAGACGTGTCCAGACGGAGTTTAGCTTGTTTACCAAACCATCAGTCTACTGATTCCTGAGAACAGTGATCCAAGACATTCGTGTCCCGGGTTGAAAACCTCCTGGTGAACATTAACATGAAAAATAACGGAGAAAAGCAGCCCTTTAGTATCATAGTTGGAGTTACGAACGATGGCGGTCCAGTTTAGGCTGCTTCTGTCCGCCCACATCACGCTTACTCCGACAGCCAATGAGCGTTCACGAGTGTTCTCAGCAGTCTACTCTGCATGCCGTAGATAAAGCAAGCACTAAACGTTATCGTAACGAGTTGTTTGGTTTCTGTTTCATTTGTTACAAGTTAATATGGCTGAGAAGTAGTAGAAATGAGATCAGCGAGAAACTTAACATCAAGATTGATGGTCACGAAGTCAATGAAGTTAAATAATTCTGCTACCTAGGCAGTAAAATAACTAATGACGGACGGAGCAAGGAAGACACCAAAAGCAGACTCGCTATGGCAAAAAAGGCATTTCTGGCCAAGAGAAGTCTACTAATATCAAATGCCGGCCTTAATTTGAGGAAGAAATTTCTGAGGATGTACGTCTGGAATACAGCATTGTATGGTAGTGAAACATGGACTGTGGGAAAACCGGAACAGAAGAGAATCGAAGCATTTGAGATGCGGTGCTATAGACGAATGTTGAAAATTAGGTGGACTGGTAAGGTAAGGAATGAGGAGGTTCTACGCAGATTCGGAGAGGAAAGGAATATGTGAAAACACTGATAAGGAGGACAGTCTGCTAAGAAATGAGAGAATGACTTCCATGGTACAAGAGAGAGCTGTAGAGGGCAAAAACTGTAGACGAAGACAGAGATTGGAATACGTCAAGCAAATAATTGAGGACGTCGGTTGCAAGTGCTACTCTGAGATGAAGAGGTTAGCACAGGAAAGGAATTCGTGGCGGGCCGCATCAAAACAGTCAGTAGACTGATGACCAAGAAAAAAAAAGAGCTCAGGAATGAAAAGAGCGACATAATTCTACCTAGAGTCATACTAGAGACACTGCTCAACACATTTTTGCAAAGATTTTCATAGTCGTTTCCATTCCTCGACCGATCGTAACTTACTTTCTGGACAACCCTCGTATATTTGGGTGTAGGTGCACACTTCCAGTGTTAAGAGAACTGCTGGTAAAAGGATAAGGCGTGAAGTGTTGAGTTCTTCCCGATATTACCTTTACAATTCTAAAATGTGAAATGTTGCAGGCATCAAGCCATGAGAATTCCCTTAGGTATTGTATGGCTGTCGATGAAAACATCGTATCTTTCACTACGACTAGAATAGACGTTCGAAGTTCTATAAAGGTGCGATGACAGCGTCATTTGTATTGGAAGATTTGGACATCGGCGCAAGACGGCAGAAGTTTTCGCATGAGCACTTCATTACATGCTCCTTCGCGATCACGTGAACGTAGAGATTTCGAACAAGTTTAAATTAGATATTTTCGTTCAAATTGGCTGACGTTCTCACACACAAAATATAAATTAAGAGAAACTGTTAATCTTAGTCCTAGAAATAAGACTATAGTGTTTAGGGGATGAAAAACCTCACTGTCGACACAGTTCGAAATATGTGGACTGCAAGTGCAGTTCTATTTAAGACTGAGAGTAGGCCAGCAATTTCTCAGGCATTTTAAATATACGAGGGTGAGTCAAATGAAAACCTTAAATTTGTAATAGCAAATCGAAATTTCGCGCCGTTATCCTTTAAGTTGGTAAGCGTCCTCCAAACAGCGTGTAGAATGGCCTGTAGGTGACAGCGTAGTGCGGATGGACACATACCGTCGCAGTATCAGTATAAAGATGACCCCCCTACTTGCGACCTGCACGAGGCAAGAACATCGTTGTGTTATTCGGTTATTGCGTAGTGAAGGTGTCAAAACTTTTGAAATTCATCGACGACTGAAAGTTCAGTACGGTGATGTATGTTTGTCACAGCAGCAAGTCTTCGAATGGAGAAGGAAGTTCGCAAATGGTGCTCCTCGTCCAGGTCAGGCACAACGCGTTGTGACTCCTCAGAACGTTGAAGTAGTTGAAGCCATAGTGAAGGAAATCCGCCGAGTGACAATGAATGACACTGCAGCATGTTTACAGATTAGTCGTGTGTCAGCACATAAAATTGTGCTTGAGGTGCTTCAGTTTCACAAAGTGTCTGCAAATGGGTTCCACTACTAAAATGAGAGAACGAAGTGTTGATGCTTGTGAAGAACTTCATTGGGGCTTTGAACGAGAAGGTGATGTCTTCCTTGCAGTAATTGTTACTGGGGACGAAACCTGGGTTCACTTCCACCAACAGCAAACGAAGAGAGCGAGCTAGGAATGGCACCATTCCTCATCACCAAATGGAAAGATCTTTCGAACAGAACCATCAACAGGGAATATTATGCTGACTCTCTTTTGGGACGAAAAAGGCGTTATTTTGGAGCATTACAAGCCTAGAGGGACTAGTGTCAGCAGTTCATCATATACATATCTCCTAAAAAATTATCTGCGTCCTGCAATCAAATGAAAGCGACGTGGATTGCTGTCAGCAGGTGTCCGTTTGCAACATGAGAATTCAAGGCCCCACACTGCCCCACACACTTGCCACAAACACAGACGTGCATTTTGAGTTTTTTCCTCATCCACCATACTGAAAAGACCTTGGCCCAAGTGATTTCGATGTGTTTGGACCACTCAAAGACGCAATGGGAGGAAAGAAGTTCCGCTCTGATGAAGAGGTACGCCACGGGGTGCGTGAGTTGCTGGGCGGACTACCAAAAGAATTATTTTCTAAAGGAATTTATGCACTTTGTAACCGCTGGAGGACTTGCATTGAGCGTGAAGGAGATAGTGTTGAAAAGTGATACAGCTTTGTACCACTTCTGCAGAATAAATAATATTTAACAAAATGTTTTAGGTTTTCATTTGACTCACCCACGTAAATTATAACCTCTAATATAATTTCTTCAAGAGAGGACAGTGATAAAGGTCACTGTGGTGGGTATTATTTGTTTGTGGCAGGTGAGCATTAACTAACTAAATATTATTATTACTCTTCACTGGCGTTTTAATGTCCTTAGGGTGGTGATGATGTTATATGAGATGGTTTGCAAAGAGCTGTTCCGTATGTGATTCCATTTTTCAGTGCTTTATGTCTTCAGAGTACGTTATTTTATTTTATGTTGGTTTTCCTGAATAACGGTCGCTGTTCGTCAGCTGACATATGTCTATTTCGCAAAATTTACTTAATGTCCTGCAGAGCGTTTGCATGATTCAAAATGTTTCATTCCCTATTCATCACACATATTCCTAAACTCCCTGGTTTATTCAGTAACTGAAGAGAGAATACCCCCCAGTTTTTTTTTTTTTTTTTTTTTTTTTTTTTGGAGACGGATTTCTCATACACATGCATTCAGCGTCTTTTTAACAGCTTAATCGCATACGTCTCCGAGGTTAGAGATATCGTGGCGTCCATCACGCCCACGGAATTTAAAATAGATTCTAACCTAACCATCATCATACAGCCATTATACCGAAGGAGATCGGATGTACTATGGCCAAGCTGCTGGCCGTTGTTATCAGATGAGATCTGGTAATGGAGTCAGATGTTCGTTGCCAGAGCCGCTGTGAACGCAGCACAACTCGTCATATCGTTGACCGCCGTTGCAGATATTCTGCTGTGGCGCTTGCTTAGCAATGGATACCTTATAGAGAATATCATGTATGTATGGTTGGAATAATGTGTTTGTACCACAGATGGCCTTCTTTAAAAAAATGTTCAAATGTGTCTGAAATGTTATGGGACTTAACTGCTAAGGTCATCAGTCCTTAAGCTTACACACCACTTAACCTAAATTATCCTAAGGACCAACACATACACCCATTCCTGAGGTAGGACTCAAACCTCCGCCAGGACAAGTCACACAGTCTATAACTGCAGCGCCCCAGACCGTTCGGCTAATCCCGCGCGGCGGCCTTTTTCATTCCGTAGTGTATGGCACTAGGTGCCGGGTATTGAATCTTAGAAATACAAGTACAGTAGTATTGTCTCGTAGTATTACATAAAGAAAAACTATTGGGCATTCAGGAATTATAATAAAAACGTAGAATTTGCATGTGCTTATAGCACATCACAGGTGTTTCAATTCTGACACTGTCACATCACCACTTGATGATAAAATATACTGAACTGATGAAAAAGAAAAAGGCTAGAATTGTGGACGTCAAAGCGCTTTACTTGCCATGCGCAAGTTGTCTAGATGCCTGTCTGGTGAGGTAGCTGTCGGCTGGATGAGTGTAGGTTTATTGGCACAGAATCTTGACAAGAGACAGTGCATTACGTTCTGTTTGTGGTCGCGACCGGAACGCGGGGCCAAACGGGAGCGGACCGCGAACAAACAAACGAACCGGAAAGGACATGCACGAACAACGTCGGACTACCGAGAAAGACCTTACGAACAACAACACGCAATAAGGAACGGGGTCACAAGTGACAACCTAACGAATCCACAACGTCCACTCGTACATTGAAACAAAGTAACGTATACACACTGTCTGTAGGCGAGATGACAGACTCACGTGAATATGAGACTGCATAGCAGTGTTTTCCTTTTTTTTTTTTTTTGTTTATTGGATTTCAGTTCTTCCCCCCTCCCCCCCCATTTATAACAGCACTGTCCAGATGACACACTGGCTTATGTGGCGGGGGGGGGGGGTTGGGGGGTGGAGGACACGGACCTCTGAGGCGGAAAAAGGGGGAGGAGAAAAAAGAAAAGAAATGGGGAGCTGATGGAGGGAGGGGACATAGAAAATGGGCGGGGGCTGGGCAGACGCTAGAAGGAGCAGGAAAGGTAGTGGAGGTGAGAGCAAAAGGGACTCAGAGGAGAGAAGGGACACAGAGAGAGGGTAGGCAGGGAAAGAACAAGATGGAAGGGGTGGGGGAAGAGGTATCCGAGGGAATGGACATAGAAGGGGAGGGGAAAGTGACGATCAAATTTGATAGGAGGGACAGAGGGCTTCATCCAGGAGGGGGAATCGATGGAAGCAACCTTAGGAAAGGAGATGAAGGGTGTAGACTCAACGCCCCAGTCTCAGAGATTCCCAAAGTGGTCGATATCGACCCCTTGGGGTTGACATCGGTTTCCTAGGGGTCGACATGAACGAAAACTGAATTGGGGGGGTTGACGAGGTCTAATTATCAACACCTATTAATTATCACAAGTTCTTATTTCAAAAACTTTCAAGATAGGTAGGTACTGTATTGTTTATGTTGCGTTACATGTACTAAGAAAAATTAACATTTTTGTAGGAACTAGCATTGTTGTAGTAATGTAAAGTCTCTAGTTTGTACAAGATGAGAAACTGGGCAGGTCTGTGTGGATAAGTTTGATAAATACTGAATTGTTTGTCTTTTTGTTTTGTTAAGTTTTGTTGAGAAAATGAAGTCAGCATAGTCACTTAACCATGTGCAAAGTTTTCCAGTTGGTACCTTAGTACCTATGTATTTTGTATCAATAGGAAAAACTAAAGATAAACCCCCTTATTCGTAATGGTCTGCTAAATTAAAGCATTCCCAATTCTCACCCTGTCTTCAGAATGAAAAATAACACTCTGTAGCAGATGTTTTAAGTTAGCAGACAATTATGAATGAGGGGGTTCATCTTAAAAGTAGGTAATTTGGCCATGATGGTCTGAGGTAACATTTCATTTTGGAAATGGGGTCACTTGTCCAAAATAGTTTGGGGATCCCTGGTGTAGAGGGTAAGGGTAGGGGTGACACAATGGTGAAGGTGTGGTAGAAGGCGGGGGTTGGAGAGGAGAGTAGCAACCAGGAGCTGATGAAGAAAAAAATCAGGTCATAGAGGATCTGCCTGGGGTAAGGGAGGCGTACACGGAACTCGAGGCAGAGTGACTGGCGCTCGAGGATCTGGAGGGACGTGTAGAATTTGGGGTGGGGGAGGGGGGTGGATACCCAACAAGGGCTGGTATAACAGGACGGATTAAGGATTTGTTGGTGTGGAGGATGGTAGAGGGGGGCAACCTCAATGTCCGACAAGAGAGGAGTATGAGGAATCGGAGCCAGTTGTGGGCTTTGGATTGGATAGAGCAGAGATGAGTGATCCAGTTGAGGTGACAGTCAACGGTGAGGCCAAGGTAGATGAGTGTGGGGGAGAGGCAGACACGACAGGTGTAGATGGTAAGGGAGAAGTGAAGGAGCCGGAAGGAGCGAGTGGTACGACCTAAGATGATTGCTGGGTCTTGGAAGGATTGATTTTCAGGAGCCACTGGCTACACCATGCGGAAATAAGGTCAAGGTGATTCTGGCGAAGGCGCAGGAACAATTGAAGGGTAGGAGCAGGGGCAAGGAACTCAAAGCCATCGTCATACCGCAGGTGGTGTACTTGACAGGGGGGAGGGGGGGTGGCTTTGGGGCGTATCTGCCGTGTATAGGAGGTAGAGGAGAGGGGAAAGGACACAGCCCTGGGGCACCCGAATGGATGGGTAGCAGGTACGAAAGTGAGGGAACTGGCGTTAAGGATGGTAACATAGGAGGGGCGGCGAGAGAGGAAGGAGGCAGTCGGATCGCTGAGTAAGAGGTAGGTGGTTAAGTACGGTATAGGGTACGTAGCAATAGGCTGCTGGGACCCCGTGCTCCACTGTGATGCCCCCATGTTATATGCAGCCCACGAACGTGCTCAGCCATGGCCTACGGTGCAGAACCCTCAGGTGGTAATTGAGGTCCATGCCGTCTGGCGCAGATTCGAAACCCGTGGCTCTAGGTAGCAGAGTAACCTCAAAAATGCACATAGTTCTGTTCAGGTTTGTAGTGTCAAATGAGAAGCCGGAACAATATACTTGCTTTTCTTTGTGTTTCTGTGTTTTGTGTTAGTTACACCAAAATCGTAGTAGACTAATTTTACATGTGACGATGTGTGTAATAGACACATTCTCCCCCTCAGTTTGAATATATCTTCTTCAGGGTACTTTCATTCTGTCGTGCCAACTACAAGAAATGAGTGTTCTTTTTCTCGAGAAGCGGTTCACTTTATTGAGGTAAAGCATCATCAATGGTTTGTAATTAAGTTATTTACATTTTGATTTGCTTTAAGAAAAAAAAAACAACTCCACATACTGTTAACGAACTGTTTTTCGATATTAAAGCAAAACAAAAATTAAGTAACTTAATTACAGACAGGTGATGCTTTAGCTCAATAAAGCGAAACGCGTCTGGTAAAAAAAAAAAACGCCTTTTTTTGCAATTGCAGCGGCAGAACGGAAATACACTCAAGAATAAAGTAACACTCAAAAATAAGGCAACAATACAAATGATGAAATCAGTATATCTTGTTCTTGTCTATGAGTAATACTGTGAGGATAAATAACACGATGCTTTTTCGGACCTAAAGCAGTGCTCTAGTCGCATTACAAACGAGAAGCAAACTAGTTTTTTCATCCTCCAGCTCGTGTCCCAGACAACGCGGAGCGAATACTCCGATCATGTGCGCTTGGGGCTGACGTGTATGTGTGTGTGTGTGTGTGTGTGTGTGTGTGTGTGTGTGTGTGTGTGTGTGCTTACGTGCGTGCGTTTGCGTTTGCTGTAGCGTAGAAGCTGGTCGCCTGCTGGCACGTACGTGTGCATTATTTAACGAATTACGTCGATATCTCCCCCAAATGGATTGTTTGAACAAATAATTCAAGTCTTTCCGGCACTTTCGCGCAGAATATGTCGAATCAAATTACGAGGTTTTACATGGAGCGATTTCTCTCTCGTCACATCGGGACATAGCACTGTTGCTGTAGGAAGAGACATTTGCTGACAAGTAGACTACATGAATGTCGCCGGGACGTGCCAACGCCGCGGTCTCAGACGCCAACTCGCAGTGCGTCTGCCATATATAGAGAGGCTTTAGGGAACTGTTCATCCTTTACGTTGCTAGGGGCCACAATGCAAAGTGGGCCATTCATGTGTTGTTAGAAAGTAGACTTTTTGTAGTGGAAGAACAAGTACACACTTTTGTAGTTATTCTGGCTAGATGAGCAGCCACAGCTGCAAATTGCTATCAGAATAACTGCACTGGGTACTGTACTCTCTAGTGTTCCCAGGTTTCACAGCCACAGGAACAAAAAATTATTATCAGTTATCTGTGTGTATGGTTACTTATCTCAGTACCCACATGTTTCTTGTCTTGCGTCAGGAAGGGTTGGTAGCTCACACCGACATTTTGGCCTCCACTCTTTTTCCCAAGAATTGAAAGGTGTATCACTGGCCATATGAGTAAACACAATGTACTTGAGAGATGTTGTATTTGTGGTCATTTCTGCTCGAATTTTTCTTCGAGGTCCTGCATTTTACGATTGACATGTAGACTCAGTATAGTTTAATAAGCTAAACAAACACTTGTCGAAGTCGAAATATAATCTAATCTATTTTCTGTATGCCAACTCATTGTCAATTACTGCTTTTTGTGGTCTGATGAGTGTACATAAGCAACACATGTAGTTCTGCATTTAAGTGACGTACTGTAATAAAAACCTTCTTCCTTCCTTTCTGAAACCGAACAACTCCTTCCTTCATAATGGGCTGTTCCGTTTTTTATTACGTTGTGTATTATTTTAATAGCGGTCTATAAACCTACCAGAGGGCTTTGGTACCATTGTTCCGATTACAAATTTCGGGGACTAGACATAACTGCACGTCACATCCAGTAGGTTTGCGTCATTTGATGGCTCACATATAAAGCACATTTCATTAAATACGTTCAGACTTTAAGTCTTCTTCCATGTTTATGGTTCAAATGGCGCTGAGCACTATGTAACTTAACATCTGAGGTCATCAGTCCCCAAGAACGTAGAACTACTTAAATCTAACTAACCTAAGGACATCACACCCATCCATGCCCGAGGCAGGATTCGAAACTGCTACCGTAGCAGTCGCGCGGTTCCGGACCGAAGTCCTAGAAACTTTCGGTCACGGCGGCCGGCTTCCATGTTTAGTTTAATATTTTTAGCTAACACATATTTGTTCCCTGCAGTTATAAGCCTCTTTTTTTTTATACCATCTGTTAGTGTCTTCGGCCGTCTCATGACTGTATTTCCACAATTCATATCGTTCCGTAGTTAATAAGTGACCCTCTCTGCTTCAGTGGCGCATCACATGTCAAGGATGGCATATGCCAGCTGGCACTCAATGCATGAGCAAATAAATATGGATTTCCGGTTCCGTAAATGTAGTAGAAAATTCAAAAGTAGAGATAGGCAGTATGGGATCAAAGTAAGTACACTCTTGGAAATGGGAAAAAGAACACATTGACACCGGTGTGTCAGACCCACCATACTTGCTCCGGACACTGCGAGAGGGCTGTACAAGCAATGATCACACGCACGGCACAGCGGACATACCAGGAACCGCGGTTTTGGCCGTCGAATGGCGCTAGCTGCGCAGCATTTGGCCACCGCCGCCGTCAGTGTCAGCCAGTTTGCAGTGGCATACGGAGCTCCATCGCAGTCTTTAACACTGGTAGCATGCCGCGAAAGCGTAGACGTGAACCGTATGTGCAGTTGACGGACTTTGAGCGAAGGCGTATAGTGGGCATGCGGGAGGCCGGGTGGACGTACCGCCGAGTTGCTCAACACGTGCGGCATGAGGTCTCCACAGTACATCGATGTTGTCGCCAGTGGTCGGCGGAAGGTGCACGTGCCCGTCGACCTGGCACCGGACCGCAGCGACGCACGGATGCACGCCAAGACCGTAGGGTCCTACGCAGTGCCGTAGGGGACCGCACCGCCACTTCCTAGCAAATTAGGGACACTGTTGCTCCTGGGGTATCGGCGAGGACCATTCGCAACCGTCTCCATGAAGCTGGGCTGCGGTCCCGCACACCGTTAGGCCGTCTTCCGCTCACGCCCCAACGTCGAGCAGCCCGCCTCCAGTGGTGTCGCGACAGGCGAGAATGGAGGGACGAATGAAGACGTGTCGTCTTCAGCGATGAGAGTCCCTTCTGCCTTGGTGCCAATGATGGTCGTATGCGTGTTTGGCGCCGTGCAGGTGAACGCCACAATCAGGACTGCATACGACCGAGGCACACAGGGCCAACACCCGGCATCATGATGTGGGGAGCGATCTCCTACACTGGCCGTACACCTCTGGTGATCGTCGAGGGGACACTGAATAGTGCACGGTATATCCAAACCGTCATCGAACCCATCGTTCTACCATTTCTGGACCGGCAAGGGAACTTGCTGTTCCAACAGGACAATGCACGTCCGCATGTATCCCGTGCCACCCAACGTGCTCTAGGAGGTGTAAGTCAACTACCCTGGCCAGCAAGATCTCCGGATCTGTCCCCCATTGAGCATGTTTAGGACTGGATGAAGCGTCGTCTCACGCGGTCTGCATGTCCAGCACGAACGCTGGTCCAACTGAGGCGCCAGGTGGAAAAGTCATAGCAAGCCGTTCCATAGGACTACATCCAGCATCTCTACGATCGTCTCCATGGAAGAATAGCAGCCTGCATTGCTGCGACAGGTGGATATACACTGTACTAGTGCCGACATTGTGCATGCTCTGTTGCCTGTGTCTATGTGCCTGTGGTTCTGTCAGTGTGATCATGTGATGTATCTGACCCCAGGAATGTATCAATAAAGTTTCCCCTTCCTAGGACAATGAATTCACGGTGTTCTTATTTCAATTTCCAGGAGTGTATTAGCCACAATACTCAACACAGGATATTATCATTACTGGGGTTATTTACACACGTCACAGAAATTTTTTACTACAGTATTACTAACAACCAGCAGGAAACACGAATAAGTTTTAATACAAATAAGTACTTTACGTATTGGCACTCAACCTTATAGAAATAATTTTCGGGCTATTTGTCGTTCCTCTTTTAAGACATGTGATCGTCAAGCAGTGCAATGTAATTAATACGCGCACATGTTCAATTTGTATTTGTACACCTCAGTTATCGGATAAGTTGTTTAATGTCTCTCTAAACGTGTAAAGGCTGTCAGACGGTACACACCAGCGGTATGACAACGTCTTGATGTGTTTCCAAAAAACCCACACGACAAAACGTTTCTCTAAAAATCACAACACGTCTCAGTGTGGCACGGCTGTAGACTTGTAACATGACAGCTGCTGTCGGTGCATTCACAAACTCGTGCGCTAGTGGCACATCTTGAAGATGCGGTGTCGATGTCGGTGTTGATACTTGCACCTCGCCGGGGTGATTGTCACGTTACGCCAGTTCGACACTGGCATCACGACGCCTCCCTCTGAACATTTTGAATTTTTTTTTAAATAATAACAATTTGAATCGTCTGGATAGTTTTATAAGTAGTAACGGTTTGTTCAGAAACTGGTCAAGGTGTTTTCTCATCACAGAGCGCAGAACTCGCATGCGTGATAGCAATATGGTGGGAAGGGGGCAGAGCAGCAGGAGAGAGCTCAGTTCTGATTAGGAAACCTGTTCCTTTATCCTCTTCTTCCCCTGCCCTCCTTTGTGCAACCTTTCCAGGGGCCGATAATGGCCTTCAATATAGCCGCAACGTGACACTAGCCAAATGGTGGTAACGAATGCTTAGAGCGATTCTCCTACTACCCCTCTATAGCCCCCTTCTCTAATAAACAATATAAATATGGTCCCTTTAACTCAAACTCTTATTCTCGATAAGCGACGCTGAATCCAGCTACCAGCAACCGTGATGTGACGTGACGTGGTGTAACCAGCGGCAGACGTTACTGTGGCAGCTTTGAAGTCTGCAGGCGTCGACAACTACAGTAGTATCAAGGGGTGGTTGAAAGGGATTGGCGCTGTGAGGGTGGCTGGGAGCAGGAGTTAGGCTACCATTGACACTCTCATAGATGCCTGCAGCACTGTTTTGACACATGCCTCAATTTTGCACTCCAAAAACATGGTTCAAATGACTCTGAGCACTATGGGACTTAAAGTCTGTGGTCATCAGTCCCCTAGAACTTAGTACTACTTAAACCTAACTAATCTAAGGACATCACACACATCCATGCCCGAGGCAGGATTCGAACCTGCGACCGTAGCGGTCACGCGGTTCCAGACTGAGGCGCCTAGAACCGCACGGCCACACCGGCTGGCTTTGCACTGCACTTAGTGCCAAAGTCAACCTAAGCGAAACCATATCCCGTCAGTTGCAGTGACAGGAACATCGAAGGTTACATTCATGGTTTGGCCACAAAATTTCAAGGGGGTATTAACTCTTTTCACAGTCTGTATGACTTATGACGCGTCTTTACTCTCCGTTTCATCCTCTTGTAAATGGTTCAAATGGCTCTAAGCACTATGGGACTTAATATCTAAGGTCATCAGTGCCCTAGAACATAGAACTACATAAACCTAACTAACCTAAGGAGATCACACACATCCATGCTCGAGGCAGGATTCTAAACTGCGACCGTAGCGGTCGCGCAGTTCCAGACTCAAGCGCTTAAAACCGCTCGGCCGCGCCGGCCGGCATCATTTTTGTCTGTTCCCACGTCGTTCACTGTTTCAAAAGACTATTGCCACATGTTTCACCGGACAAACTGTAGTGCATTTACCACACATTTCCCTAAGACCGTGTTTATCTGCACCCCAAGGACCTGTAAGTAACTTAAATGAGGAGTCAGTGAATAGTTAACTTCACAGAAGTTCCCTGCATCATGTTGTTCTTTAAATAACAAGTACCGTCAAAATGATAAAATCTTTAAACGTCGAGGTATGAAAAGTTTCATAAAACATAGATCTTCGAGTAAACTATTTGTGTCATGATGTCGAACTTTATATTCCAAACTTCTACATGCTAAATGCTATTTTGTCCACAACTGAAATGGAGAGACAGTGACTGTGTGCAGTTAATATAGGTTGATTCTAACAAAGAAGAAGACAGCAGCCAGCCACTATTAATAGTGCTATTTGTTTACGTAAATAGTACTGAAACTGGTTTCGAACTGACAAGTTCATCATCAGAGGGTTGTTCACAAGATTTGCATGATACACTTTACATAAACGCAGTTTTCGATTTTTATTCTCCCACAGTGGTGAAATATTCTTGGTGTGAATATTGGTGTGAATATTTCGCCACAGTGGAAGAATAAAAATCGAAAACTGACGATTACGTAAAGTGTATCTTGCAAGTCAGGTGAACAGCCGTCTGTTGATGGACGTGTGAGATCTAAACTAGTATTAATACTAGCTGGTTGCTGTCTTCTTCTTTGTAAGTATCAACCTACATTAATTCTACATACATTACCTTTCTACTATCAGATTACATTACTGTAACACTATTAGCATTTTATGTTTTGTAGTTGCATAAACCTACATCAGCCACATGAACTAGCGGGAGATTGGCTTGATGTTTGGGCATGGTGAAACAGAAGAGGAAGTCAGTCTCTCTGTCTCTCTTTCACTCACTCGATCCCTCTTTGTCTCTCTCTCGCCACGGGTGCTAGCGAACTAAGACGTCTGCTTGCCGAAGCACCACATACAGGTGCTATCCATCCGTATGTGAGTAAATCTATTACGAGTGATTTCTGAAATTCTTTAGAGGTATTCGACAAAGCTATTTATAAGGCTGGCGAACAGACCTCTCTGAGCAAAGGCGTAAATGAAAACTGTCCAGTCTTGACTGGTCGTTTGTTTTTTCAGCATGTATTAGTTGCAAGTTATTTGAGAATTCGCTACTGTCCAAGATGTTAGCTAGTGAATACTGATAGTCCGTAACAACACATAAAGTCTATCCTTTAAGAATTGTTACTGAATCGCTCACTTCTAAGGAAATAACGTACGTTGCCGGTATCGTATCACAACTATAGACGTATCAGAATTACTTCGTTCAACATTCCTTGAGATAAAGTGCTTTAGCAATCTAACATGATTAATAGACATAGACCTGCTCATTAGCAGTGCGACAAGTTACGTCACTAAAAGATATGGGGTACATAGTCTGCCAGCTGTAACGAGAGAAGGCGCTGGATTTAAAGATGAAGCTGGATGATACGCCTCATAGATTCCTGTGAACTGCGGAGGGGGAAAAGAAAAATCCAGTTGCAGGGAGCGAAACCAAAGATTTAGAGCGAAGGGTAGAAAGACTGCCGCCGGCTTGCTCAACGGCTGTCGCCTCCGCCTCCGCCGACTCAGCCTCCGCAGCCGAACGGATTCAATAAACAGGCAGCAGCTCGCCACCCGCTTCGCTACACGCCGCAACAACGTTCGCATTCATGCGGCCCCTGCCACGCTTGTTAGGGCCGCGTTCTGGAAACTGCACGGAGGTATAACGAGACGAGAGCAAGTGGCCGGGGACGAGGCTCCTGCGACGCTGCAGAAAGCAATACTAGGTCCGGAAAGGTGCGGTAGTTTGATACCAGAAATAATGTTCTCGCAGCAGTCAACAGTGTGACCTCAGTCTGTTCTCCTAAAGCTTTGATGATGACCTCGTTTGTGTGCAACATCTTTGCTGTCGGTGTCAAATGTGCGTATATTATGTTTCCACGTTTTCAACTTGAATATGTCTTTACGAAAGAGCGTCGGAGAACGAAATGAGGTTGGAAAATGGTATGAATTATGAAAAAATCCTTCCATATATAGGAACATTGATTGGTGGTCGTTTCCTCAAAGCAGAATTTATTGTTTTATCTCCATCGATCAGTGAGTGAGAAATGGATCGAATCACCATAACAGTCATAGAAATATGGTAAGAATGTAAAATAATCGAAACCGGGAACTGTAAAAATGAGGAAAGACTGAATTACTCTACTCATTTGCCTTATAGTTTTAGAATTACTATATTATAGTCGTATACAATAAATATGTAGCAGCCAAGCCCCATAACTGTTATAAGCTTTCTTTTGCTGATTAATATCAATGTGACACGAGGAAACCTTTGAGTTTATACTTTCAAATTAGGAATTTATTACTCAAATTTTCCGCTTTTGCTTAAAACCTGCAGAATAGTGCCCACCTTCCCGTAAAGTGGTTATAGAAGTATTATCCATATTGATTTAATTTCTTCCATTCAGTATTAGCTAAATAAAATCAGTACGTATTTTAATGAGCAAAAATTACTAACCACAAATCTCATTATTGTGTAAATGTTAAGGAACTGTAACTCCAACATATTTTTACTGCTATTTCTAAACTAGCAATAGTAATTTTGATAGCACAGTGTTACCCTAAAGTTCAGAAATGGTTCAGATGGCTCTGAGCCCTATGGGGCTTACCTTCAGAGGTAATCAGTTCCCTAGAACGTAGAACTACATAAACGCAACTAACCTAAGGACATCACACACATCGATGCCCGAGACAAGATTCGAGCCTGTGACCGTAGCGGTCGCGCTGTTCCAGGCTGTAGCGTCTAGAATCGCTCTGCCACTAAGGCCGGCTACCCTTAAGTGTGATACCATAGAATACGATAGAGTGCGAGTATATAAGGTAAACAAGGTTTGACGTTCCTTTGTCAGAAATGGGGAGATTATTCCTACAATAATGATATTATGCTATGTTTCTGCAGAATAACCTGAAATCGAAGAGATTTATTTAGTAATAAGTTAAAATACTCGTTTCAGTGATTATTCGATAACAAGGTACAGTAAAATTTCTGTTCTGAAAAATTTCGTGGCAGTAGCTGTATATACTGTCTGTAGCTGGTTCAATCTCTTTCCTTTATAACCCCTGCTTACGTTAACCATTTCCCTGATGGTTAAATAATTTCACATGTAACGTAACCTATAAATAAAGAAATAAAGTCTTCTGCCAAATTTTAGTAACATTTGCTTGAAACATCTCAAGAATGTTTTAGCAACTCCTCACCTTAGAAAGAAAAAAAAATTACGGCATTGTAGCCTGCCTGAAGTCATTTCGAACCTTATTTTCCATATCTTCTACAACTAAAATTAACGACTGTCAAGTCATTCTCCTAATGACATAATGTTCAAAATCGTGGAATCGTATGTACCATTTTAAATCAATTTCCAGAGATATTTTATATTTTCATCTGATTATAAACTAGCTTAATGAATCGCTGTGCAACATAGTAACCTCAAGCAGGAATTCATGTAAGAACCGAATTTCTATTCAGCCTGCTACGTCAAAGAACATTACTTTTAAGTTCTACTTTGATACGAGCAGACTGGCACAGCAGAAGAAAGTGCAGTAATGTGATCAATGTGAACACTGTGAGTCGACGAGAGCCATTGGATGCCTTCTAACATCGTGTCCGACCTCCTTTTGCCCGGAATTGTGCCGGAACACCACGTGACATGGACCTAACAAGTCCTTGGAAGTCGCCTGCAGAAATACTGAGCCGTACTGCTTCTGTGGCCGTCCTTACTTGGCAATATGTCACCAGTGCTGACGTTTGCATATTAACTTACCCAGTGTTTACGTCCCATAAATGTTCGATGGTATACATGTGGAGCAACGTATTTCCACTGTCCTAGCGGATACGTTCGGAATACGTCCGTCACTGTAAGTAGGCTGTTTACGCTCTTATGTTGGTAACGTCACGTAGCGCTCTGTATGAAAATCACTGACTGTGCTGTGTGTACTCTGTGGCTGGTTGGACTCATTGTTGGAATAATCGCTTGAGTAGTGTTGGGCAGTTGGATGTGAACAGCGTGTAGCGTTGGGCAGTTGGAGATGAGCCGCCAGCAGTGGTGGATGTGGAGAGAGATGCCAGAGTTTTGAGAGATTACTGTAAGCGGACGATCTGAAAGTGTGTCCGCCAGAAAAAGGAAATATGTAAAGTTGGATTTTATGAATGATGACTATTGAAAATTATTAAAGTAAATTTCCCCTATCAAAATTTTTCATTTGCTAACTATGCCTATCAGTAGTTAGTGCCTTCAGAAGTTACTATCTTTTATTTAACTGGCAGTATTGGCGCTCGCTGTATTTCAGTAGTTCAAGTAACGACGATGTTTGTGAGGTGATTCATGAGAGGTATAGGTTATTGTTAGTCAGGGCCATTCTTTTGTAGCGATTATTGAAAGCAAGATTGCTTTGCGCTAAAAATATTGTGTGTCAGTTTTGTGATGATCAGAATTAGTAAAGAGAAAACTGTATGCATAAGTTCAGTTTTACTCAGCTGTTTGTGTAAGCCAGCCCAACGTGGCCCAGCGGTTCTAGGAGCTTCAGTCTGGAGCCATGCCACCCCTGCGCTAGCAGGTTCGAATCCTGCCTCGGGCACTAATGTCTGTGATGTTCTTAGGTTAGTTATGTTTAAGTAGTTCTAATTTCTACGGGACTGATGACCTCACATGTTAAGTCACATAGTGCTGACAGCCATTTGAACCATTTGTTTGAGTATCAAATAACGAAGTTTACCAGCACAGTCATTCATAATTTTCAGAATGGGACGTTTCAACTCTAATGTATGCGGTTATTTCGCTCAGATTTGCTTGTCTGTTAGCTGTGAAAAACACTACGCATAAGCCGTTGCTTTCGGTCGTTAAGTGAAGGCCGTCGGCCACTGATCGTCCGTAGTGGGAGGCAATTCTGAGAAAATCGGTATTCTCGGCAAACTCACAACATTGTAGATCTCAGAATTAATAATTCTGTAATGATTTCCTAAATGGAATGCCCCAAGCACCTAACCCCAACATCCACTCCGCATTCGAAGTCCGTTAATTTCCGTCGCGCGGTCATAATCATGTCGGACACCTTTTCACATGAATCACCGGAGTACAGATGACAACTCCAGTAAATCAGTACCGTAATGTGTAAGCGATACCACCACCTGTATATGTGCATACCGTGACTTTATTCCTCTACATCTACATCTACATCCATACTCCGCAAGCCACCTGACGGTGTGTGGCGGAAGGTACCCTGAGTACCACTGTCGGTTCTCCCTTCTATTCCAGTCTCGTATTGTTCGTGGAAAGAAGGATTGTCGGTATGCTTCTGTGTGGGCTCTAACCTCTCTGACTTTATCCTCATGGTCTCTTCGCGACATATACGTAGGAGAGAGCAATATACTGCTTGACTCTTCGGTGAAGGTATGTTCTCGAAACATTAACAAAAGCCCGTACCGAGCTACTAAGCATCTCTCCAGCAGAGTCTTCCACTGGAGTTTATCTGTCATCTCCGTAACGCTTTCGCGATTACTAAATGATCCTGTAACGAAGCGCGCTGCTCTCCGTTGGATCTTCTCTATCTCTTCTATCAACCCTATCTGGTACGGATCCCACACTGCTGAGCAACATTCGAGGAGTGGGCGAACACGCGTATTGTAACCTACTTCCTTTGCTTTCGGATTGCATTTCCTTAGGATTCTTCCAATGAATCTCAGTCTGCCATCTGCTTTACCGACGATCAACTTTATATGATCATTCCATTTTAAATCACTCCTAATGCGTACTCAGAGATAATTTATGGAATTAACTGCTTCCAGTTTCTGACCTGCTATTTTGTAGCTAAATGATAAGGGATCTATCTTTCTATGTATTCGCAGCACATTACACTTGTCTACATTGAGATTCAATTGCCATTCCCTGCGCCATGCGTCAATTCGCTTCAGATCCTCCTGCATTCCAGTACAATTTTCCATTGTTACAACCTCTCGATACACCACAGCATCATCTGCAAAAAAGCCTCAGTGAACTTCCGATGTCATCCACCAGGTGAGTGTAATGACTAGAAATTGATTTTCTCTTAGGTTAGACGTACCTACAAATGCTTTAGAATTGCGGCAGGTACCTCAGCTTATTGTGTACTTAAATGCTTTCTGTCAAATCTGTTATTACCGTTGGGCTGGAAAAATCTTTAAGATTTTTTGTCTTATTCCACATTCGTTACGACCATGTCAGTTGCGACCTGTAGAAGGTACATGATCATACTTTTTTCCTTTTTTAATATGTAGTATATATTCTATTCGTGACATTTTCAGCAGCGCTCTAATGGTTCAAGTTGCTCTGAGCACTATGGGATTTAACGTCAGAGGTCATCAGTACCCTAGAACTTAGAACTACTAAAACGCAACTAACCTAAGGACACCACACACATCCATGCCCGAGGCAGGATTTGAACCTGCGACCGTAGCGGTCGAGCTGTTCCAGACTGAAGCGCCTACAACCGCCCGTCCACAGCGTTCGGCTGCATCGTTCAGTATCTAATCACTAAGGCTCTACTGAACGTAACTACATCGACCCTAATCAAGCACAAAAGTACCCGCTAATGATATTAGAGAATTAGAGCTCTCTATAGGTCCGAGATAACTAGTCACAAGACGAGCATAGCTATGCGTGCGTTTCTTTATTCCGAAATGCTTTCTTTATTCTCGAATTATGAAAGGACGTGTAGACAGTCGTAACCCATCAAGGGACAACGTTACACATTTTCTGCTCCACGGGTGAGAAGAGATTGCCGACTACTATAATTCATCGTTCAGTACGAAATTGTTTGTGTTCCACGCGCTGTGTGATTCAGGGAATGAAATACGGCGGGCGGCTGACGGAGAAACAAAAGGGCCTCTGGCGAGAGACGCGAACGGACCGAAGCGCTCCTCGTGGTTGTTTAGAACGCAATCGGTATTTTTCCATCTATAAAACTCTGCGGCCCGTTCATAAATCCAGCGCCGTGTCGCAAATTTCTGAAGAGCACTAAATCATCTCATATGTGGACGCTTGACAGTCGCAAAAGCCAGTGACGAGACCTTTCTTCAGTCAAAGAGGACAGCCTCCACGAGCAACACTAGATTTTATTTTCCTCACCGGAGAGTTGTTTCAACCAGGAAGGCCCTTGTACCACTATAATAACTGTGGTCATAAAGTTATTTCTGTCTCTCTCTCTCTCTCTCTCTCTCTCTCTCTCTCTCTCTCTCTCTCTCTATATATATATATATATATATATATATATATATATGGAGAAACAAAATATTTCCCCATCGTATTTCCTCTCAAGCACACGATGTGAAACGTACACCTATAGTAAATTCTGAATCAGTTTCGCTCTGTATCGTGCAAATAACTCTTTGCCCAAGCACACCTTTTCTTTCAGTAAGCTGCAACGTAAAGCAAAGTACTTTTGTAGGCCTATATGTTCAGATTAAACCACACACTATGAGAACAGACAAATCATTTTAGAGAGATTGAGGCAGATACTGTGTAGCAGTGAATTATGAAGTTGTTAGCCCTCCAGTAGAGAAGAACGTCATGATTTACCGCCAGGAGCTTCTGATAAAATATTCAAAGTGGACAACCAGTTTCGGTTCACGGATCATCATCTGGTTTATGTCAGCATTTTCTTTATTATCTTAGGCGACACAAAGCAACTTCGTTAATCAACAAAGTTCATCTCTGTCGTCATATATTGTCAATAACAAAAAGTGAGACACAGTGCACTCATTTATCCCATATCAACAGCCATCGTTAATGCTATGAACTGAGGTGTTCTACATACTGAATGATGTTTAAATGTTTTTACGAAACTGGTGATGGTCCGTAGACCAAAAGAGTTATTCAATAAGGGGATCTCATCACTACATCTTGGCGGTAAATTATGACGTTCATTAAATAATTACGAAGTACTTGTTACCGCCTCCTGAAAACACTTTGAGTCCAGTGTTGGTTTGTCCATGTTCTTCTAAGTAAGTGTTCAAACTGGTCACCATTTGCCTCAACACATAACACAATGAGCCTTCTAAACGAACTGCAGAGAAGCTGAAGAGCGAAGCGAAAAGTTTCTCCATAAACTCTTTGAAGTGAACTCTGGCTTTGGATATCTCATACGCGGGTCGTTTATACGGAATGTTAAGTAGAGTATTTAGAAAAGAGAGCACTCATTTGAACACCTCACTTGAATTAATACTGCGTCACCAGAGCGTCCATCACAACAATTATTGTTTGCGTGTTGTTTAGCACGTTGCATCCATCTGTAATGTTTTAAACGTTAATAGCTCCTGAGCCAAAATTGATAGACTTTTCATTTAAATTGATTTGTCAGGCAGTAGTAGCCGACCGCGACAGGCTCAGTAACAGATACTTAAATCTCTTTTGTGATAATTAAGAGTTTCTAACAAGGAGCGAGTTTTATTATATCATCTGTATGCTTTAATAGTTTACTTTCTTGAGTTTCCGCGGTAAATTTAATATCTAATTGCCACATTTCTCGAGTTTCCTTTTGTGCCAGAAAGGAAACCGAATTAGTGACATGTTACTAGTTCCTTATCAGGGGCAAATTATTTAGTTTAACCTGAGTGCTTCCGTAGTAAGGTTCTTGAATATCTGCATATTACTAAACAAAGTTCATGCGTTTTCGTCAGGGTCTACATTAGAGTTGAGCAGCGCGTGACGATAGTCCGTTTATCTGCACAGTTTAGTTTTCCACGGTCTTTGGTATGGACATGGACTGTGATTGTTGTGTGCGTATGCGAGCCGAGTTGGTGAGACTTCGCTCTCAGCTTCAGGCTTTGATGGCTTCGGTTACACAACTTGAGGCTGCAGTGGATGGGCACCGCTGTTGTGGGCTGGCCGTGGGGATCCAACGGACTTAATGTGCGTCAGAGTCCTCCGATCGGTCCTCACCGGTAGCCAACCCTGTTACTCCTCGGAACTGAGACTGACACTTCACCTGTGGTTGACTGGGAGGTCGCCCTGGGGCAAAGGAGGCGGCGAAAGACTTCCCAGGCGGTGCATGTAACACCTCCCCGGTTTGCTGACAAACTGGTTCCAGGTGCTGTCTGTGGCTGACACTGTCGCTGAGCCGGATGCTGTCGCCTGACCTGTTACAGAGGAAACCAGTCAGCCTGCAAGATCCGGGCAACCACGAGGGTCGGACTATTGGTAGTTGGCAGCTCCAACGTTATACGCGTTATGGGGCCCCTTAGGGACTTCGCTGACAAGGAGGGTAAGAAAACCAATGTGCACTCCGTGTGCATACCCGGTGGAGTCATTCCAGATGTGCAAAGGGTCCTCCCGGATGCCACGAAGATCACAGGGTGCAACCAACTGCAGGTGGTTGCTCACGTCGGTACCAATGATGTGTCGCTAAGGATCAGAAGAGATTCTCTCTGGTTTCGAGCGGCTAGCAGAAGTAGTAAACGCTGCCAGTCTTGCCTGCAAGATGAAAGCAGAGCTGACCATTTGCAGCTTAGTCGACAGGACCGATTGCGGACCCGAGTGGAGGGTCTGAATCAGAGGCTCAGACGGTTCTGCGACCGTGTAAGCTGCAGATTCCTCGACTTGTGCCAAAGGGTGGTTGGGTTTCGGGTTCCGCTGAATAGGTTAGCTGTTATAGCGTCCCCAGTGCTATATTACGAAAAGACTTAAAAACAGTATTTATAAAGAAGAGACATTTAAAAACTGAATAATATATTTTTATCATATAGACGTAAAATAATAATTTTCTATGTAATTTTCGACTGCAAAGAAATAATTTATCACAAAATGATCTAAGACAAGATACGCTCATTTGTCAATTTTTTTTAGTCGTCTTCACTTCTTCTTCTCTTGTCTTGACTGCATATAGACGGACATCTTGCGAGTGCTGGCAAATGTAAGCATATTTGTATGAGTTAATACAGGGTGTTTCAAAAATGACCGGTATATTTGAAACGGCAATAAAAACTAAACGAGCAGCGATAGAAATACACCGTTTGGTGCAATATGCTTGGGACAACAGTACATTTTCAGGCGGACAAACTTTCGAAATTACAGTAGTTACAATTTTCAAAAACAGATGGCGCTGCAAGTGATGTGAAAGATATAGAGGACAACGCTGTCTGTGGGTGCGCCATTCTGTACGTCGTCTTTCTGCTGTAAGCGTGTGCTGTTCACAACGTGCAAGTGTTCTGTGGACAACATGGTTTATTCCTTAGAACAGAGGATTTTTCTGGTGTTGGAATTCCACCTCCTAGAACACAGTGTTGTTGCAACAGGACGAAGTTTTCAACGGAGGTTTAATGTAACCAAAGGACCGAAAAGCGATACAATAAAGGATCTGTTTGAAAAATTTCAACGGACTGGAAACGTGATGGATGAACGTGCTGGAAATGTAGGGCGACCGCGTATGGCAACCACAGAGGGCAACACGCAGTTAGTGCAGCAGGTGATCCAACAGCGGCCTCGGGTTTCCGTTCGCCGTGTTGCAGCTGCGGTCCAATTGAGGCCAACGTCCACGTATCGTCTCATGCGCCAGAGTTTACACCTCTATCCATACAAAATTCAAACGCGGCAACCCCTCAGTGCCGCTACCATTGCTGCACAAGAGACATTCGCTAACGATATAGTGCACAGGATTGATGACGGCAATATGCATGTGTGCAGCATTTGGTTTACTGACGAAGCGTATTTTTACCTGGACGGCTTCGTCAATAAACAGAACTGGCGTATATGGGGAACCGAAAAGCAGTCCCATCGTCCCTGCATCCTCAAAAAGTACTGGTCTGGGCCGCCATTTCTTCCAAAGGAATCATTGGCCCATTTTTCAGATCCGAAACGATTACTGCATCACGCTATCTGGACACTCTTCGTGAATTTGTGGCGGTACAAACTGCCTTAGACGACACTGCGAACAACTCGTGGTTTATGCAAGATGGTGCCTGGCCACATCGCACGGCCGACGTCTTTAATTTCCTGAATGAATATTTCGATGATCATGTGATTGCTTTGGGCTATCCGAAACATACAGGAAGCGGCGTGGATTGGCCTCCCTATTCGCCAGACCACTTCTGTCTGTGGGGACACTTGAAAGACCAGGTGTACCGCCAGAATCCAGAAACAATTGAACAGCTACAGCAGTACATCTCATCTGCATATGAAGCCATTCCGCCAGACACGTTGTCAAAGGTTTCGGGTAATTTCTTTCAGAGACTATACCATATTATTGCTACGCATGGTGTATAGGTGGAAAATATCGTACTATAGAGTTTCCCAGACCGCAGCGCCATCTGTTGTAGACAATTGTTACTACTGTAATTTCGAAAGTTTGTCTGCCTGAAAATGTACTGTTGTCCCAAGCATATTGCGACAAACGGTGTATTTCTATCGCTGCTCGGTTAGTTTGTATTGCCGTTTCAAATATACCGGTCATTTTTTAAACTATATATATATATGTTGAGTTAATCTTATTGTGCACTTTTAATTTGTAAGAGGTGATCCCTATTTCATATCCGCCTTCCTTGAATTAACCTGCATTCAAGTAATTTACAATCGTAGCGGCCGATGCACCTAACGACGCCATTACGTGGCGATATTAACTTATGAAAAATTTGCGGCAGCGAAATACTCGCCTGCTATTAACATAATAATAATTTTTCTCCACAGCCGCAAGAAGCTGCAGAAATACGTAGCTTTGAGATTCTTATTTTCAGTACCATAGCCGACACCCAGAGCCAGGACTCCGACTACGTGGGAATGGTTAACGGAGGCAAGAGAAAAGTACTCTCGCACGTGTGTGGACCGCAATTGTACTTAGTAACTAAAGAACTTTTGCTTTAAAGTGAGCTGACATTGTTTGGTTTATATACTCATGTTTTAAGATTCAGCGAGTCTACCATTCATTAACGTAACAAATAATTTGAGATTAATATTGTTTAAAAGAAGAACTTCAGGAAGGCATTTAATCATAAATCAAAATTAAATTAAATATCATTTTTATTAAGGCCCACCACGTAAGTCGGCAACAATCAAAAAATAATAATAACAATAATAATATATTAAATTACGACGGCCGACGGACGCGAGATTGGCGCCGCAACTTTGGGGCCCGATCAGTATGGCTCTATTGTAATGAATGTAATTATGTATGTGTGTAAGTGTTGTAAAATACTAATGCTTATATGAATTCTTTTACATGTTGAGCAACAGAACCACACCCTGAGAAGATCTGGAGAAGAAAAAGCGTAGAAAAGAAAAAGGATTGCGAGAAAGAAAAATAAATAAGGTAAGACCTATTGTGCAAGGACCCTGTGTAGCTCTGTGCGGAATACCGAACCCATGTGCACATGAGATACCTTCGGTGTTTTGTGTATTTATGTGTTTATTTTTTGAGGGGATAATTATTCTTTTATTGAATTTATATGTTTATTTCTGGAGGGGATAATTATTCGTGTGTGTATCAGTGTTAAAGATTCGTCAGTGGCTTAAAGTGAATTTATTATGGGTAAGATAGGACAAGCTAAAGCACATATACCAGACGAAGAAATATTTGTTAATATGGAAAGTGAGAGTCATTTGTAATACGCAAACGAATCCCAAGCCACAGCCTCGAATAACATAATTTCCGAAGCGGGGGGCGAGGATCTGTGGACGGTGAATGACGCACCACAGCAGTATGGGAATAGAATAACAACAACTCCACTGCCTGGGCAGGGGGGCCAATCGAGTGCTAGATTAAGCGAGGCACCAGTTTTTTTTTTTTTGGTCATCAGTCTACTGATGCGACCCGCCACGAATTCCTTTCCTGTGCAAACATATTTAATTCAGAGTAGCACTTGCAACCTACGTCCTCAATTATTTGCTTGACTATATTCCAATCTCTGTCTTCGTCTACAGTTTTTGCCCTCTACAGCTCCCTCAAGTAACATGGAAGTCATTCCCTCATGTCTTAGCAGATGTCCTATCATCCTGTCCCTTCTCCTTATCAGTGTTTTCCACATATTCCTCAACTCTCCGATTCTGCGTAGAACCTCCTCATTCCTCACCTTATCAGTCCACCTAATTTTCAACATTCGTCTATAGCATCACATCTCAAATATTTCTATTCTCTTCTGTTCCGGTTTTCCAAGTTTCACTACCATACAATGCTGTACTCCAGACGTACATCCTCAGAAATTTCTTCCTCAAGGCCGGTATTTGATAATGGTAACTTCTCTTGGCCAGAAATGCCTTTTTTGCCATAGCGAGTCTGCTTTTGATGTCTTCTATGCTCCGTCCGTCATTGGTTATTTTACTGCCTAGGTAGGAGAATTCCTTAACTTCATTGACATCGTGACCATCAATCCTGATGTTAATTTTCTCGCTGTTCTCATTTCTTCTGCTTCTCATTACCTTCGTCGTTCTCCTATTTACTCTCACACCATACTGTGTACTCATTAGACTGTTCATTCAGTTCAGCAGATCATTTAATTCTTCTTCACTTTCACTCAGGATAGCAATGTCATCAGCGAATCGTATCATTGATATCCTTATCACCTTGTATTTTAATTCCACTCGTGAACCTTTATTTTATATCCATCACTGCTTCCTCGATGTACAGATTGAAGAGTAGGGGCGAAAGGCTACAGTCTTGTCTTACACCCTTCTTAATACGAGCACTTCGTTCTTGATCGTCCACTCTTAATATTCCATCTTGGTTGTTGTACATATTGTATATGACCCGTCTCTCCCTATAGCTTACCCCTACTTTTTCAGTATTTCGAACATCTAGCACCATTTTATATTGTCGAACGCTTTTTCCAGGTCGACAAATCCTATGAACGTGTCTTGATTTTTCTTTCGCCTTGCTTCCATTATTAGCCGTAACGTCAGAATTGCCTCTCTCGTGCCTTTACTTTTCCTAAAGCCAAACTGATCGTCACCTAGCGCATTCTCAATTTTCTTTTCCATTCTTCTGTATATTATTCTTGTAAGCAGCTTCGATGCATGAGCTGTTAAGCTGATTGAGCGATAATTCTCGCACTTGTCAGCTCTTGCCGTCTTCGGAACTGTGTGGATGATGCGATTCCGAAAGTCAGATGCTATGTCGCCAGACTCATATATTCTACACACCAACGTGAATAGTCGTTTTGTTGCCACTTCCCCTAATGATTTTAGAAATTCTGATGCAATGTTATCTATCCCTTCTGCATTATTTGACCGTAAGTCCTACAAAGCTCTTTTAAATTCAGATTCTAACACTGGATCCCCTATCTCTTCTAAATCTACTCCTGTTTCTTCTTCTATCACATCAGACAAACCTTCACCCTCATAGAGGCTTTCAATGTATTCTTTCCACCTATCTGCTCTCTCCTCTGTATTTAACAGTGGAATTCCCGTTGCACTCTTAATGTTACCACCGTTGTTTTTAATATCACCAAAGGTTGTTATGACGTTCCTGTATGCTGAGTCTGTCCTTCCGACAATCATATCTTTTTCGATGTCTTCACATTTTTTCCTGCAGCCATTTCATCTTAGCTTCCGTGCACTTCCTATTTATTTCATTCCTCAGCGACTTCTATTTCTGTATTCGTGATTTTCCCGGAACATGTTTGTACTTCCTCTTTTCATCAATCAACTGAAGTATTTCTTCTGTTACCCATGGTTTCTTCGCAGCTACCTTCTTTGTACCAATGTTTTCTTTCCCAGCTTCTGTGATGGCCCTTTTTAGAGATGTCCATTCCTCTTCAACTGTACTGCCTACTGCGCTATTCCTTATTGCTGTATCTATAAAGTCAGAGAACTTCAAACGTATCTCGTCATTCCTTAGAACTTCCGTATCCCACTTCTTTGCGTATTGATTCTTCCTGACTAATGTCTTCAACTTCAGCCTTCTCTTCATCACTACTATATTGTGATCTGAGTCTACATATGCTCCTGGGTAAACCTTACAATCCAATATCTGATTTCGGAATCTCTGTCTGACCATGGTGTGATCTAATTGAAATCTTCCCGTATCTCACGGCCTTTTTCAAGTATACCTCCTCCTCTTATGATTTTTGAACAGGGTATTCGCTAATACTAGCTGAAACTTGTTACAGAACTCAATTAGTGGTTCTCCTCTTTCATTCCTTGTCCCAAGCCCATATTCTCCTGTAACCTATTCTTCTACTCCTTCCCCTACAACTGCATTCGAGTCGCCCATGACTATTAGATTTTCGTCCCCCTTTACATACTGCATTACCCTTTCAAAATCCTCATACACTTTCTCTATCTGTTCATCTTCAGCTTGCGACGTCCTCATGTACACCTTAGCTATTGTTGTCGGTGTTGGTCTGCTGTCGATTCTGGTTAGAACAACCCGGTCACTGAACTGTTCACAGTAACACACTCTCTGCCCTACCTTCCTATTCATAACGAAACATTCACCTGATACACCATTTTCTGCTGCTTTTGATATTACTCGATACTCATTTGACCAGAAATCCTTGTCATCCTTCCACTTCACTTCACTGACCCATACTATGTGTAGATTGAGCATTTGCATTTCCGTTTTCAGATTTTCTAGTTTCCATACAACGTTAAAGCTTCTGCCATTCCACGCCCCGACTCCTAGAACTTTATCCTTTCGTTGATTATACAATCTTTTTGTCATGGTAACCTCCCCCTTGGCTGTCCCCTCCAGGAGATCCAAATGGGGGACTATTCCGGAATCTTTTGCCAATGGAGAGATCATCATGACACTTCTTCAACTACAGGCCACATGTCCTGTGGATACATGTTACGTGTCTTTAATGCAGTGGTTTCCATTGCCTTCTTCATCGTCATGTCGTTTATCATTGCTGATTCTTCCGCCTTTAGGGGCAATTTCCCACCCTGAGGACAAGAGAGTGCCCTGAATCTCTATCCGCTCCTCCACCCTCTTTGACAAGGCCGTTGGCAGAATGGGGCTGACTTCTTATGCCGGAAGTCTTCAGCCGCCATTGCTGATTATTTATCAAAATTTAGACAGTGGGGGGATCGAACCCGGGACCGAGGCCGTTTTCATTATGTATCAAAGACGCTCACCGCTTCCAGACTCTTTTGCCGAATTTCTGGGTAGGCTCGAAGAAAGAGATATGGAAAGAGACGAAAGACTGGCTCAGATGCTCTATGAGCAACATCAACAAAGAGAACAGAAAGAAAGGGAAAAAGAATGTCAGAACAGAGGGAAAAACAAAGAGACGAAAAACTGGCTCAGATGCTACATGAGCAGGAGACAAAATTAACGCAAATGTTACATGACCAAGGGGAAGAATTTACGCAAAAGCGCAGTTAAGCGAAGCTAGACAGTATCCAAAGCGAACTTTCCGAGATGCGGGACGCGTGCAAAGAAATACCCGATCTCGTGCAAAGCTTAGCCGGCGAGATGCTAAAACTATAGATAACTTTAACCACCCGCGTGGATAATGTGGAGATAGATGCACGGGAAAGTATTGATACATATTTTCAAGTGCAAGCTTAAAAGGTGGACGAAGAATTCAGTGAATGGCTAGAAGTAAAGGATCGCGAGATATCTGCAAAGATTGAAAGCGACGTAAAAACAGCTGTAGAACAAGGGATTGCGGCCGGGAGTGTAAATATTGACGCTAGACATGCCGCACTACATGTTGAATTAACACAGATCAAATCCCGTGTGACTGCGGAGTTGCCAAATTGGCAACAGGAGGTCGCGCGGAGACTGTCCGTGTAGGAAAGCAATGTAAGCAGTGGCGGACAGATGAATCCGATTCCGCGTACTGTCGACTATAATAACGCAGACTGTATGCAGGGCGCGAGTGCGCAACCGCAACCTAATGTTAATTACGGGCACGAACATGCGATACCATGCAGCGCACATCACGAAGTAATGGATGTCACAGAATGTAGCAATGAGAAGTGCAAAGAAGAGGACAATGTGATAAAACACAGGACTTTCCAACCCTTCAATAGTGAAAAACGAAATGTCCACCCTGTGGTATTATTTACAGCTTCAGGAATGTATTCCCCAGGGCATGGACGGAAAGACAAACAATACAGTTCGTGGTCTCCTTTATTCAAGGTGACGCGGCACTGTGGGCCACCGACGTGTCCGAAAAATGTCTAACGATGCAACAGTTTGAAAGTGCATTCTTGCAAAAAATTCTGTTTCGATAGCGTCCAAGAAAGACTACGCAAGGAGTTGTACAGTCCAGAAATGTACAATCCTAAGATGGAAACGTTGCGCAAATATTTCGAAAAGTATATAAACAAAACCAGGTACTGGGACGAGCCGATATCCGATCGTGACATAATCAGATTAATAAAAATGAAATTGCCCAGTGAAATTAAAAGATATTTAATCAATGTGCCGGAATACGATATAGAACAATTCATGGAAATAGTGAATACTGTTGACTTATTGATCGAAGAAATGAAAACCGAAAACAAGTGGAACCATGCAGGCTGTATTAAACAAAAAGTCGATTACAATAGCAGCTACAGTAACGGCAGTAACTTAGTACGAAAAGGTAACGGGAATAGGCAAGAGCACCGGCAACAGAATCGAGGCACAAACAATGGCAATGGTTATAACGGCAACGGTTATAATCGTCAGATTCGAAAGAGACATCATGATGGACGCATGGGTAATGGGTATAATGGTAACGGCAATCCGGAATGGCGGAACAACCGAAACCAGTGGCGTGGTTGTAATGAACCGACACCACAGTGGCAACAGAACACAGCGCCACAATGGAACGCCAACCCAGGTCCGTCACAGATCATGCCAGGATGTTACAACCGACCACCGCAAAACCAGGGCCATACACAGTAGCAAAATACGCCATCGGGGAGGCAGGGCGGCCAACCCTACAGTAGCAACAACAACCAGAACCACAATGTGAGGTTAGTGGAAGTGACAGACAACTGTCAACCAAGTAACGCTCATCCGTTAAACTAAAGACAGCTACAATACGCTCTCCGTTGTTTGCTGCAGGATGGTGTAGTGAGGGCACATTCAAGGATGACAGCCATAAACTTTGTATGCTGAGATACAATGAGGGAATAAAAATAGAAAAGGAGCTTGTAGACATACCGCAGAAATGTAACCGAAACGACAAAAGTGTTGTGCAGGCTATACTGCAAGCAGATATGTACGGAGCACCAATACAGGTAATAGTCGATACCAGTGCGTCAACCAATGTCATGAGTGCTAAGTTTTACAGATACTTGACTCAAAATAATAGGATACCAGTATTGCCGGTCAAGAATTGTCGTGTAACAGGTGCAATAGGTGCACAATCTCATTTCATAAAGCACCTGGTGCAAGTTGAGTTTACGGTAGGAAATGAAGCAATGAAAAGCTCGTTCCTAGTAGTTACGGGATTAGGTGTTGCTACCATCCTGGGGATGGAATTTTTACGCCAGAGGGACGCAAAAATCGACCTCTTGTGCGGGGACGTAAGCCTTATGAATGAGGGCAGACGTGTAGTTTTGCCATTGTTGAGGACACGGGAAGTGCACGGTAAATATTGCCGGAACTTTCAGTCTAGATTCGAAGGAATACAGGTAATGAATTTATATTCTGACTTAAGTACAAGACAAGCATATTATAAAGAATTTATTACTGAAGACAAAGAGGAAAAAGGAAACTGATAGGCATGAAAGTCAGGGAGTCAGAACATTTGACTGAAGCACAACAAAACGAACTGACTTAGCTGCTTACAGATTATGAAAATGTTTTTTCGGAAAAACCAGGTGTTATCGAGGGCTACACATATAACATCGAAGTGGTACCTCACGATACTTTCTGTCACGCAAACTACACCATCCCGTGGTTCAAATGGCTTTGAGCACTATGGGACTTAAAATCTATGGTCATCAGTCCCCTAGAACTTAGAAATACTTAAACCTAACTTACCTAAGGACATCACACAACACCCAGCCATCACGACGCAGAGTAAATAACTGACCCCGCCGGGAATCGAACCCGGGAACCCGTGCGTGGGAAGCGAGAACGCTACCGCACGACCACGAGATGCGGGCATCCCGTGGTCAGATAAGGAGGCATTTACGAAGGAAACAAGAAAAATGCTCGATTGGGCGATAATTTAACCATTTCTATCCCCATACAGCACTCCGCTCGTGGCCGTAGCGAAAGAGGACGGCAGTATACGTTTCGTGCTTGATGGCGATATTAACAGAATAATTGTACCTGTCAGAACGCGGCCAGGGAACCAGGATGAACAGATACAGAAGTTTTATGGAGTTAAATGTCTGACCTCTGTCGACATGCGTTCGTCGTAATGGCAAATCCCACTAACTGAATCATCAAGAAAGTACACTGCCTTTGTGTTTGCCGGCAGAAGTTATCAATTTAAAGTTTTACACTTTGGATTAAATGCTGGTGCAGGTGTCTTCATTGCAGCGCTCGATACAGTATTAGGACCAGATTTGTTGGACCAATTAACGTTGTATGTCGATGACTTATTATTAGCTACTCCCCATTGGGAAAGCCACATGGACACGCTGAGATGCGTAGTAAAAAGATTTTCTGAGATAGGCGTAACAGCAAACCTCGCAAAATCCAAATTTGGCATGGAGAGGATAAAATTTCTTGGTCATGTAATATCAGCTACAGGTATTGTGACCGATCCGAAGAAAATGGCAGCAATTGAGAACTTCCCTCCTCCTAGAACCAAGAAACAGTTAAAGGCATTTCTGGGTCTAGTGTCACTTTTCAGACGATACATACCTGACCAGCTTTTAAATAATAATACCCTGTTAAACTTGTTGAGAAAAAATAAACCCTGGATATGGAATGAACTGTGCCAGCAGTCATTGGAGCAAATACGACAAGCCCTTATAAATGATAATCTACTGTCACATCCTGACATGTCAAAGGAATTTTGCCTTGCTACAGACGCTTCCATTGTGGGACTAGGAGCTTGTTTATTCCAAATCGATGAGGAAGCTGGAAATAAGAACGTAAGAATATTCGGTTTCGCAAGCCGAGTGATCATATACAGTCACAGAACTCCAAACACTAGCAGTAGTATGGACCATGAAGAAGTTCAGATATTATGTGTACTGAAAATATGTAAAAATTTTCTGTGATCATCAGGCCTTATGTTTTTTGATGATATGCAAGTTAATGCACGATAGCTAGACTAGGTGGGTGCTTGCTCTGCAGGAATATCAATTTCAAATAATGTACGTAAAAGGTTGTTACAACATAGTACCTGATGTTTTGTCACGGTTGCCGCAAGGTCTGCCTGAGCTAACAACAATACTAGAACAGTCAACAGAGTACAACATTTTAGTTATGGAAGCCCTACTTGTCAAAAAAAAGTTCCTGCAGGCGTGAAAACAACTGTCTAGTTTACAGGACGAAGATCCCTCCTTGGGAAAAGTCAAACAAGAACTCTTATCTTCGGGTGGAAATCAGATAGGTAGCCATTATTCTGTGCAAAATGGTGTATTATATTACCAGAAGGATGTTAACAAGGACTTGTGGTGAATCTGTGTACCGGAAGTATGTATCAGTGATTTAATTTGGCACGTACAACTTTCGTGGGGACACGTGAGTATTGAAAAATGTAGAGCACTTCTCGCAAGACAATGTCATTTTAAGAATATGAAAAGAATAATTCAGAATGTTGTAAGGACATGTGTAGTTTGTCAAAGGACAGAACCTACAAATCTGCCCACTGTAAGTGAATTGCACCCTGTTGTTCCTAACAAACCATTACGAGTAATTTCTGTTGGCATTCTAGGGCCACTACCCACTGGCAGAGGTGGTGTGAAATACGTATTTGCTGTATATAATGCCTTTTCCAAATTTCTAAAATTGTATCCTGTAAAAGCTTCAACGGCCACACCCCTCATTCAGAAATTACGAACAGATTATTTTGTTAATGTTTGTAAACCACAGATCATATTATCCGATAATGCCACCTATTTTACTAGTCTCAAATGGAAAACGTTTCTACAAGAGCAAAGAGTTAAACACATTTTTGTAGCTCGATTTCACCTGGAGGGCAGTCTTGCAGAGCGTATCTTTAAAGAGTTCAACAGGTTCATGAGAACTTACATTCCGAATCGCCACACCAATTGGGCAGAATACGTGTCCATTTTTGAGGAACTCCACAATTGATTGCCACACTCAGCCACCGGTTATACTCCACTAGAAGTCATATTTGGACGGAATGAAACCGACAGCTGGCTGTCACCATTACCAACTGTACCACGTCAAGTTTTACCTCACGAACAAATTATAGTTGAGACTTTAAATATCTTAACAAGGTGCGCGTAGCCCCGAAAGGAGAAGCATGACAAGAAAATAAAGAAGACAACTGTGTATCAACGAGGTGACATGGTGCTCTCCATAGAAAGATTTAAAGAAGTTTGCTCAGTAGAGCAACGTCTACACATGTGTGTAGTAGGTTATGTTTAGAGTGTATTTTTTTCTGTGTGAAAATGTTCAAATTTTAATCTAACATTTAAAGACAATGAGGCACACAAGATTAGTGCGATTCAATTTTGTAGATGTTAAGGAATAACAGTATTTTTAAGCAATAGCATTTTGAAGGAAATAATGAACGTAGGTTTAGGAATAATTTACAAATTTCCTTTTCAAAAAAGTGCTTTAAAAATAGTTTTTTTAAAAAATTCAACAGCATGTAATGATGAAAGAATTCTTCATTAGTGTGTCATGAATATTTTTGAACTGTAGTAGTAATTAAACTTATGAAATTCAATATTATAGTGTATATGTTATTCCTTGTATTTATGTCTATACCCAACTTGAAATATGCTCAGTCATAATTTACTAAACAACATGAGTGAAGGGTGTACATGAACCAAGGTATCTCATCTGTTGTGGACAAGGTACAAAGCAAATAAGTAAACGCGACTACCGCTAAGCACTGTTAAAATATATTGCCATCTGGTAAGGCAGAGATTTGCACGAATCTATTGTGTAAACAAAAGTCACAAATCTAACACTAATCTAGGAACTTGCACGCTGGTCCTAGATTATAAAATGTGTACAATAATGCGAGAGGCAAAGTTTTGTAAAGTCGAGGTTGGCTCTGGAGGGCAAGTAGCCAATGAGTGGGCAGACATGTCATGGGGACTTACCTCAGATGAGACGGAAATACAATTGTATAGTCAAAAAAACATCTGAAGGCAAGTACACCTCTAAGTGGAAAATGAAAAGAGATAATTAGTGCGAGAGACAGGTAAAATCCAGCACGAGCCAAAATCCAGTTCAGACTGAATGAAATACATTAGTGTTTGTTAACTAATCGAAACAGTTACTTTAAGCTATGTGAAGAACTGTGATGGTGAAACTGTGATACGGACAGTGAAGTGCTACTATTAAACGTTCAACAGCGGTAACGACGCCAAACGCCAATATTACGCGCGAAAAACTGTGAATTTGCTTATAAATGTGAGCTGTTAACGTGAGGTGAACCCACAGTCAATATTTTTGGGACAGACTGTAATTTCAGTGAGTACAATAATGCGAGATTGGAATGCGATGCGTGGACTGTTGCAAAACAGCGACCGCAAAAACGGCGAATGTTTGTGTTAAGCTGGTACTGGGACACTCACCAGCCGCTCGCGAACGCCAAGCACCGAACACACCAACCGGCGCCGTCGCGAGGTATACGTCGCGGCGTAGATCATCAACGACACCGCAATCAGTTGTTATAATGACCTCATTTCTTTGCATAGTGCAACAAAACATTATTCGTAATGTATGCACATCCTGTACTCCAATGACATCCCAGAAACATTTAAGTGAAAGTAACCAAAGCAGTATGTCGCTCCGCCGAGGATTTCCCCAGGATTTCCCTACGGCCCCGCCAAATAAGGAGCGAACAGTTGACACCCCTGAGACTTCAAATATTCCGGACTAAATCGTGATTGTGTACCTTGAACACTGCAATAGTTGCAATCCTAAGAAGAAGCAGCCAAAATGAAACTAATTGTATTATATGTCCTTTTCGTTTGTACATGACTGTATACGTAACCAATTGTATATTATATTGTTATGTAAATATCGGTATTACACATTGTGTGCAACAAATCTCAGTATTTACAACGGTTTAAACATACGATGTGACATACGTAGACTGTGAAAGAAAAATCTGCGTGTGGACACTGTGGACATGAAAGAGGAAATCACGAACATTTTTTTATGACATAAGCATTTCGGGGGAAAATATAGCGTCCCCAGTGCTATATTACGAAAAGACTTGAAAACAGTATTTATAAAGAAGAGACATTTAAAAATTGAATAATATATTTTTATCATGTAGCCGAAAAATAATAATTTCTCTACGTAAGTTTCGGTTGCAAAGAAATAATTTATTACAAAATGATCTAAAGAGGTGAAAAGATACGCTCTTTTTGTCTATTTTTTTAGTCGTCTTCACTTCTTCTTCTCTTGTCTTGACTGCATGTAGACGGACATCTTGCGAGTGCTGGCAAATGTAAGCATATTGGTATGAGTTAAGCAAATTAAATATTGAGTTAATCTTATTGTGCACTTTTAATGTGTAAGAGGTGATCCCGATTTCATGTCCGCCTTTCTTGAATTAACCTGCATTCAAGTAATTTACAGTTCAACAATCGTAGCGTCCGATACAGCCAACGACGCCATTACGTGGCGATATTAACTTATGAAAAATTAGCGGAAGCGAAATACTCGCCCACTATTAATAAAATATTAATTTTTCTCCACAGCTGCACGAAGTTGAAGAAATAGATGGCTTTCAGATTGTTATTTTCAGTACAATAGCCGACATCCAAAGCCAGGACTCCGAATACGTGGCAATGGTTGATGGAGGTAAGAGAAAAAGTACTCTCCCGCTTGTGTGGGCCGCAATTGTAATTAATAACTAAAGATCTTTTACCTTAAAGTGAGCTGACTAGCGGAGGAAATTAATATGAAAAGTTTATTACATTGTTCGGCTTATATACTCATGTTTTAAGGTTCAGCTAGTCTTTCATTAACGTAACAAATAATTTAAGATTAATATTGTTAAAAAGGAGAACTTCAGGAAGGCATTTCATCGTAAAACAATAAAAATTAAAGGAAATATCATTTTTATTAAGGCCCACCACGTAAGTCGGCAACAATCAAAAAATAATAATAACAATAACAATACATTAAATTACGACGGGTGACAGACGCGAGATTCGTCGACAGGACCGGTTGCGGACCCGAGCGGAGGGTCTCAATCAGAGGCTTAGACGGTTCTGCGACCGTGTAGGCTGCAGATTCCTTGACTTGCGCCAAAGAGTGGTTGGGGTTCGTGTTCCGCTGAATATGTTAGCTGTCCACTACGCGCAGGAGCGGCTACACTGGTAGCAGGGGCTGTGTAGCGTGGTCTGGGCGTTTTCTTTAGGTTAGAGGGTCTCGGAAAAACAAAAGATGGGCTTCAGTCACAAAGGGTCCAGACTGAATACAGGAAGAACATAGATACAGGAACCATTGCTATGACAAATGTATATTGCCGTAGCTGTGTTGGGAAAGTACCAGAGCTCCAAGCGCTAATGGAAAGCACTGATGCACAAATCGTTATAGGCACTGAAAGCTAGCTAAAGCCGGATGTAAGCTCAGTCGAAATTTTTTCGAAGAACCTAACGGTGTTCGGAATAGTTTGGCTAAACCCGGTTGGCGGTGGCGTGTTTGTTGCTGTTAGAAGTAGTTTAACTTGTCGCGAAATTGCAGTAGATACTTCCTGTGAGTCAGTATGGGCAGAGGTCATTGTTGCCAACGGGAATAAAATAATAACTGTATCCTTTTACCGACCTCCCAGTTCAGATGATACAGTTTCTGAAAGGTTCCAAGAAAACTAGAGATTGATTTCAAACACGTACCCGACTCATACGATAATAGTTGGTGGCGACTTTAATTTACCCTCAATATGTTGGTGAAAATACATGTTTAATTCCAAAGGGAGGCATAAAATATCATCCCAAATTTTTCTAAACGCTTTCTCTGACAATTATTTCGAGCAGTTAGTCCATGAGCCCACGCGAATAGTAAATGGTTGTGAAAACACACTTGATCTCTTAGCAATAAATAGTCCTGATGTAATGACCAGCATCAAAACCGGTATAGGGATTAGCGAACACAGGATTGTCGTAGCGAGATTGAATATTGAAAACCCAAAATCTCGAAAAGAAGCTAAAAATCTACCTATTCAAAAAAGCAGACAAAAATTCACTTGACGCCTTCCTGAGAGACAATCTCCACTCAGTCCAAGTTAATAACATAAGTGTAGACCAGATGTGGCTTAAATTGAAGGAAATAGTATCGGCAGCAAGTGAGAGGTTTATACCAAATAAACTAACAAGCGACTGGGCTGATCCTCCCTGGTACACAAAACGGATTCGAACACTTGCAGAAACAACGAAACAAACATGCCAAATTTAAACAGACACAAAATCTCCAAAATTGGCGGCCTTTTACAGAAGCTCGAAATCTAGCGCGGACTTCAGTGCCAGATGCCTTTGAGAGTTTCCACAAAGAAACTTTGTCTCGAAAAACGGCAGGAAATCCAAACACATTCTGATCTTATGTGAAGTATGATAGCGGCAAGAAACAATAAATGCATTCTCTACGTGATAACAATGGAGATAGTATCGAAGACAAGCTGCCAAAGCAGATTTACTAAACACAGCCTTCCGAAATGGCTTCACAAAAGAAGACGAATAAATATTCCATAATTCGAATCAAGAACAGCTGCCAACATGGGTAACGTAGAAGTAATTGACGGAAAGTAATTGCGTAAAACAGAAGTGATTCCTGGCATTCCCCAATATAGTGTTATAGGCCCTATGCTGTTACTTATTTACGTAAACGATTTGGGAGACAATCTGAGCAGCCGTCTTCGGTCGTTTGCATATGACACTGTCGTTTATCGACTAATAAGATCATCAGAAGATCAAAACAAACTGCAAAAATATTTAGAAAATATATCTGAATGGTGCGAAAAGTGGCAGTTGACGCTAAATAACGAGGAGTTTAAGGTCATCCACATGAGTGCTAAAATGAAGTCGTCAAAGTTCGGTCACACGATAAATCAGTCTAATCTAAAAGCCGCAAATTCTACTAAATACCTAGGATTTTTGTTTTTGGTCATCAGTCTACTGACTGGTTTGATGCGGCCCGCCACGAATTCTCTTCCTGTGCTAACCTCTTCATCTCAGAGTAGCACTTGCAACCTACGTCCTCAATTATTTGCTTGACGTATTTCAATCTCTGTCATCCTCTACAGTTTTTGCCCTCTACAGCTCCCTCTAGTACCATGGACGTCATTCCCTCATGTCTTAGCAGATGTCCTATCATCCTGTCCCTTCTCCTTATCAGTGTTTTCCACATATTCCTTTCCGATTCTGCGTAGAACCTCCTCATTCCTTACCTTATCAGTCCACCTAATTTTCAACATTCGTCTATAGCACCGCATCTCAAATGCTTCGATTCTCTTCTGTTCCGGTTTTCCCACAGTCCATGTTTCACTACCATACAATGCTGTATTCCAGACGTACATCCTCAGAAATTTCTTCCTCAAGTTAAGGCCGGCATTTGATATTAGTAGACTTCTCTTGGCCAGAAATGCCTTTTTTGCCATAGCGAGTCTGCTTTTGATGTCCTCCTTGCACCGTCCGTCATTCGTTATGTTACTGCCTAGGTAGCAGAATTCCTTATCTTCATTGACTTCGTGACCATCAGTCCTGATGTTAAGTTTCTCGCTGTTCTCATTTCTACTACTCCACATTACCTTCGTCTTTTTCCGATTTACTCTCAAACCATACTGTGTACTCATTAGACTATTCATTCCGTTCAGCAGATCATTTAATTCTTCTTCACTTTCACTCGGGATAGCAATGTCATCAGTGAATCTTATCATTGATATCCTTTCACCTTTTATTTTAATTCCACTCCTGAACCTTTCTTTTATTTCCAACATGGCTTCCTCGATGTGCAGATTGAAGAGTAGGGGCGAAAGTCTACAGCCTTATCTTACACACTTCTTAATACTAGCACATCGTTCTTGTTCATCCACTCTTAATATTCCCTCTTGGTTGTTGTACATATTGTATATGACCCGTCTTTCCCTATAGCTTACCCCTACTTTTTTCACAATCTCGAACAGCTAGCACCATTTTATATTGTCGGACGCTTTTTCCAGGTCGACAAATCCTATGAACGTGTCTTGATTTTTCTTTAGCCTTGCTTCCATTATTAGCCGTAACGTCAAAATTGCCTCTCTCATGCCTTTACTTTTCCTAAAGCCAAACTGATCGTCACCTAACGCATTCTCAATTTTCTTTTCCATTCTTCTGTATATTATTCTTGTAAGCAGCTTCGATGCATGAGCTGTTAAGTTGATTGTGCGATAATTCTCGCACTTGTCAGCTCTTGCCTTCCTCGGAATTGTGTGGATGATGCTTTTCCGAAAGTCAGATGGTATTTCGCCAGACTCATATATTCTACACACCAACGTGAATAGTCGTTTTGTTGCCACTTCCCCTAATGATTTTAGAAATTCAGATGGAATGTTATTCATCCCTTCTGCCTTATTTGACCGTAAGTCCTCAAAAGATCTTTTAAATTACGATTCTAATACTGGATCCCCTATCTCTTCTAAATCGACTCCTAATTCTTCTTCTATCACATCAGACAAATCTTCATCCTCATAGAGGCTTTCAATGTATTCTTTCCACCTATCTGCTCTCTCCTCTGTATTTAACAGTGGAATTCCCGCTGCACTCTTAATGTTACCACCGTTGTTTTTAATATCACCAAAGGTTGTTTTGACTTTCCTGTATGCTGAGTCTGTCCTTCCGACAATCATATCTTTTTCGATGTCTTCACATTTTTCCTGCAGCCATTTCGTCTTAGCTTCCCTACATTTCCTATTTATTTCATTTCTCAGCGACTTGTATTTCTGTATTTCTGATTTTCCCGGAAGATGTTTGTACTTCCTCCTTTCATCAATAAACTGAAGTATTTCTTCTGTAACCCATGGTTTCTTCGCAGCTACCTTCTTTGTTCCTATGTTTTCCTTCCCAACTTCTGTGATGGCCCTTTTTAGAGATGTCTATTTCTCTTCAAGTGTGCTGCCTACTGCGTTATTCCTTATTGCTGGATCTATAGCGTTAGAGAAATTCAAACGTATCTCCTCATTCCTTAGAAGTTCCGTATCCCACTTCTTTGCGTATTGATTGTTCCTGACTAATGTCTTGAACTTCAGCCTACTCTTCATCACTACTATATTGTGATCTGAGTTTATATCTGCTCCTGCGAACGCCTTACAATATAGTATCTGATTTCGGAATCTCTGTCTGACCATGATGTAATCTAATCGAGATCTTCCCGTATGTCCCGGCCTTTTCCAAGTATACCTCCTCCTCTTGTGATTCTTGAACAGAGTATTCGCTATTACTAGCTGAAACTTGTTACAGAACTCTATTTCTCCTCTTTCATTCCCTGTCCCAAGCCCATATTCTCCTGTAACCTTTTCTTCTACTCCTTCCCCTACAACTGCATTCCAGTCGCCCATGACTATTAGATTTTCGTCCTCCTTTACATACTGCATTACCCTTTCAATATCCTGATACAGCTTCTCTATCTGTTCATCTTCAGCTTGTGACGTCGGCATGAATACCTGAACTATCGTTGTCGGTCTGCTGTCGATTCTGATTAGAACAACCCGGTCACTGAACTGTTCACGGTAACACACCCTCTGCTCTACCTTCCTACTCATAACGAATCTTACCCCTGTTATACCATTTTCTGCTGCTGTTGATGTTACCCGATACTCATCTGACCAGAAATCCTTGTCTTCCGTCCACTTCACTTCACCGATCCCCACTATATGTAGATTGAGCCTTTGCATTTCCCTTTTCTGATTTTCTTGTTTCCCTACCACGTTCAAGCTTCTGACGTTCCAAGCCCCGACTAGTAGAACATTATCCTTTCGTTGATAATTCAATCTTTTTCTCATGGTAACCTCCCCCTTGGCAGTCCCCTCCCTGAGATCCGAATGGGGGAGTATTCCGGAATCTTTTGGCAATGGAGAGATCATCATGACACTTCTTCAACTACAGGCCACATATCCTACACACTACGTGTCTTTAATGCTGTGTTTTCCATTGCCTTCTGCATCCTCATGTCGGTGATCATTGCTGATTCTTCCGTCTTTAGGGGCAATTTCCCACCCCTAGGACAAGAGAGTGCCCTGAACCTCTATCCGCTCCTCCACCCTCCTTGACAAGGCCGTTGGCAGAATGAGGCTGACTTCTTATGCCGGAAGTGTTCGGCCTCCAATGCTGATTATTTATGAAAATTTAAGCAGTGGCGGGGGTCGAACCCGGCAGCGAAGACGTTTTGAATATGAATTAAAGACGCTAACCCTAGACCACGGGTCACTATACCTAAGTATTTCAATTACGAAAAACTTTAATTGGAAATAACACATAGAAAATGTTGTGGGGAAGGCTAACCAAGGGCTGCGTTTTATTGGCAGGACACTTAGAAAATGCAACGCGGTGTGGGATCCTTACCAGGTAGGACTGACGGACTACATCGAAAAAGTTCGAAGAAAGGCAGCACGTTTTGTATAATCGCGAAGTATGGGAGAGAGTGTCACAGAAATGATACAGGATTTGGGCTGAAAATCATTAAAAGAAAGGCGTTCTTCCTTGCGACGGAATCTTCTCACGAAACTAAAATCACCAACTTTCTCCTCCAAATGTAAAAAGGTTTTGTTGACACCGACCTACATATGGCGGAACGATCACCACGATAAAATAAGGGAAATCAGAACTCGTATGGAAAGATATAGGAGTTCATTCTTTCCGAGCGTTATACGAGATTAGAATAATAGAGAATTGTGAAGGTGGTTCGATGAACCCTCTGCCAGGCACTTAAATGTGATTTGCAGTGTATCCATGTAGATGTAGATGTTGATGTACACAGCTGGTTTAAATAGATCAGCAATGTCACAGAAAAAATTCTACTTTCAAAAATTATAACTTACTGCGATAACTCTCTGGAAAATAACTAAATAAAATATGTTCATTTCCCACCTAAGAAATAACATTTATCACATTTACCTACTAAAGGAAACATTGCTTGCATTTATTACGAGACCAAGAAAAGAATGTAATCTAAAACATCGGATGTAACAGGTGACAGGCAACGTTTAACTGTGCAGCATAATCGTATAAAATATGTCGCGAAATCTATTCTACTCAGAAGTGTAAACGTTATACAGTTCTTCATTATGAGATGTTGAAGTTGGTCATAAACTCAATTTAGAACCAGTCTATGAAATTCACCGTCTCAAAAGATAGGCAACTGACAGTTCTTCTAGTCCATAACGATGTAAAACCGAAACACGATTACCTTACCGTTCTCACTCTGTGAGCAGAAGGGGGAGGCTCCCTGATCACTTGTTCACTTTCAGTGTGTACAGACGTCCAGATCGTTTAATTCCGTTTTATGACGGTTAGACCTATTATTCGTGAGAGGTTAATTTTTTGAAATAATATTTTATATGGGGTTATCTTCTCATTTTTGTGGACTTAAGACGATACCATCAACATATGTGTGCATATCGGTTCATTTCAACAGTTTTATGGAAGAGTACCTGTTGGTGATCTTTACTAAAATACGGTTTTCATAGGTTTCCAGTCAATACTAAATGCATTTCCGAACACTGCTAGCCGATTTTCCGGAACACCCTGAAAAAGGTTAGCGATGCCATGAGACTAATTATGACACTGGGAAAGTATGATAGAGACCTCATCCTTGTAATACGCCCTCTTTCTTACTCAGTGCATTTATATAATGATGTGGATGTAAAGTATTGGGGAAGGAATGAAACATCACATAAATTAGGATTTATGAAATCATATGCTGTGATTGTCAGTCTTGCTACATTGGACAGCCAGGTGCTCAATCAGTACCTCGCATAAAGAACACCACAGAAGCTGGAGGTTGAGGAAGCCTGATTGAGCCTTCACAGAGCATTGCCTGAACAATAACCACAAATACACAACAGATTACAAGTCCTACACACAGAGGAAAATAGGACCAAATTCACCCAAACAGAAACTTTAGAAATTAACAGACCGGTGTGTATATTTCCACAACTATTATTATACGAGCATTCCAGTTCAATTATTCACTTCTTTTTGCTGAGATGACATCCCAGAATAGAAGTAAAACTTTGAGCCCAAGTACATCGTAGTTAAAATTTTCTTGATGCTCTAGGCTGATGAATAGCTTCAGTTTTGTCGTCTAAATGCCGAATGTGTAACAATGCATGTAATTTGTTAAAAATTGTGATTGACGTATGTGTAATTTTTAGCTATGGATCGATACTTTAAGAAGTTGAGATGATTGTCTTTGCCTTGTCATCGTGTTTTTCTGTGCATTATCATCTTTGGAGAATCAGTAGTGTACTTTAAAATGTTCTTGTAATTCGAAATCTAGGCTGTGCAATAACGTTAGCAACTAAATTGTGTGACACCGTCAAAAAACAGTGTTTGTTAAGTTAACTTACAATGTTTCACCAAGAACCCATAGTTGATTCAATTAAAATGATTTTAAACAGTTTTCTTGCTGCGTGAATAAGTTATCTAATATATTAGTCTGTTGAAATGAATCTAAGTGAAGCCCCAAAAGTAGTTGTTGGAAAATGGGAGGTTGGTGACAGTGTTATTGTTATCCATAAATGCAAGAAAATAATTTATTACTAATCATAATTACCATCTAATTTCAAGAAAGAACATGGAGAGCGGGTTCAGACTGAAAAATGCTGAAATGAGAAAAGTATGATGCGCTTATGGCGCACGATGATTGTATCACCAAACCAAACACCTCCAATGAAGTCAAAAGCAAAATCATTTACAAAAGATCTAATGCGGCATTATGTACTCTGTTATCAAATAAATCTGTAAATCAGCTTATTTTACTACTTCTCACACTACAGAATAAAACATGCTTCTCTTGCTTCTAGCAACGATGCCTGAAGAGGGAAAAGAACTATTACAAAATATCAGACACCTTATCTTGTAGCGGAAGGTAATCGCAAATTGCATTGGTAATGGTGACTTATGAAATTAAATATTATAGTGTATATGTTGTTCCATGTATTTATGTCCATACCGATCTTGAAATATGCTCAATCATAATTTACTAAAGAACATGAGTGCAGGGTGTACATGGGATTGACGTATGTGTAATTTAAGCTATGGATCGATACTTTAAGAAGTTAAGATGATTGTCTTTTCCTTGTTATCATGTTCTTCTGTGCATTATCATCTTTGGAGAATCAGTAGTGTACTTTAAATTGTAATTGTGATACTAACGGGAAGTTAGTAAGAGGAGATGTTATCGTGTCTCTAATGTCGTTTAAACACAATATTTTGCTTCATCGTCCTCTTGAATGGCGGAGACAATTCCTGTTGCAGGACATGACTGCACAATTCAACATTACATAATTCAGGGGATGAACATTTGACATACAATAACATTAACTACGTAGCTACAGTTAAAAGAACATGGTGCACTTTTGTTAACACAGTTGTCTTGTTATAGACTACCTTTAATGAGTTCTTGGAACAAATCGATAGATCATCATTAAAGGGATCGCAGTAACATTCAAAGTGTCGCGACTGAGAGTTTATATCAAAATTTATTTCTAAGCCCAGGACCATATTCATGCCAATTTTCTCTCCATATACCCCAGCTTCCATCAGGGTGGAGTACGAAGGAATCCTGAGAAAACTGTGACGAGTCCTTCAGAAATTAACAATTAACTGGACGAAAAACGTTAGAGGTTATTTCAATTGAGTTTGCATTCACTCAAAATTCTGTAAATAATACAAGACAAATACTGAGTCTTTTCGTTGTTGCCATTATGATAAGTGAATGTACTGCATAGGAGAGTGCCATTTAACATTTATGTTTGAAAAGCCCCATAAGTTGCAGTTATATTTTTTCATTAATTCATTATTTTACGAAATCATTTGACATATATTTTCTTCAGATGTAAGAGTACTATGGTTTCAACTCTAAGAGGCAGCAGTCCTGAGATTGGTTTGATGCAACTCTCCATGCTACTCTGTCCTGTGCAAGCTTCATCATCTCCCAGTACTTACTGCGACCCACACCCTTCTGAATCAGCTTAGTGTTTAATCTCTTGGTCTCCCTCTACGATTTTTACCCTCCACGCTGCCCTCCAATGCTAAGTTTGTGATCCATTGATGCCTGTGAACATGTCCTACAAACCGGTCCCTTCTTTTTTTCAAGTTGTGCCATATACTCCTCTGCTTCCCAATTCTATTCAATACTTCCTCATTAGTTATGTGATCTACCAATCTAATCTTCAGCATTCCTCTGTAGCACCACATTTCGAAAGCTTCTATTTTCCTCTTGTCCAAACTATTTATCGTTCATGTTTCACTTCGATATACGGCTACACTGCATACAAATATTTTCAGAAATGACTTACTGACACTTAAATCTATACTCGATGTTAACAAATTTCTCTTCTTCAGAAACGCTTTCCTTGCCATTTCTCCCCAAATAGCAAAACTCCTTTACTACTTTAAGTGTCTCATTTCCTAATCTAATTGCCTCAGCATCACCTGACTTAATTCGGCTACATTACATTATCCTCGTTTTGCTTTTGTTGATGTTCATCTTATATCCTCCTTTCAAGACACTATCCATTCCGTTCAGATGCTCTTCCTAGTCCTTTGCTGTCTCTGATAAAATTACAATGTCATCGGCGAACCTCAGAATTTTTATTTCTTCTCCATGGATTTTAATACCTACTCCGAACTTTTCTTTTGTTTCCTTTACTGCCTGCTCAATATACAGATAGGATAACATCGAGGAGAGACTACAACCCGGTCTCACTCCCTTTTCAACCACTACTTACCTTTCGTGTCTCTCGACTCTTATAAGTGCCATCTGGTTTCTGTACATAATGGAAATAGCCTTTCGCCCCCTGTATTTTACCCCTGTCATCTTTAGAATTTGAAAGAGAGTATTCCAGTCACCATTGTCTAAACCTTTCTCGAAGTCTACATATGCTAGAAACGTAGGTTTGCCTTTCCTTAATCTTTCTTCTAAGATAAGTCGCAAGGTCAGTATTGCCTCACGTGTCCCAATATTTCTACGGAATCCAAACTGATCTTGCCCGAGGTCAGCTTCTACTAGTTTTTCCATTCGTCTGTATGGAATTCGCGTTAGTATTTTGCAGCTAAGACTTATTAAACTGATAGTTCTGTAATTTTCACATCTGTCAACAGCTGCTTTCTTTGGGATTGGAATTATTATATTCTTCTTGAAGTCTGAGGGTATTTCGCCTGTGTCATACATCTTGCTCACCAGATGGTAGAGTTTTGTCAGAACTGACTCTCCCAAGGCCGTCAGTATTTCTAATGGAATGTTGTCTACTTCTGTTTCGACTCAGGTCTTTCAGTTCTCTGTCAAACTCTTCACGCAGTATCGTATCTCCCATTTTATATTCATCTACATCCTCTTCCATTTCTATAACATTGTCCTCAAGTACATCGCTTTTATATAGACCCTCTAAATACTCCTTCCACCTTTCTGCTTTCCCTTCTTTGCTTAGAACTGGGTTTCCATCTTAGCTCTTGATATTCATACAAGTGGTTCTCTTTTCTCCGAAGGTCTCTTTAATTTTCCTGTAGGCAGTATCTATCTTAGCCCTAGTGAGATAAGCCTACAACGCAAAACCACCAGTGGATAACAATTGGCTTTTCTCACCACAGGTGAGTGTAATATTCTTCAGGTGGTTTGTCATTGGCGTACTAGTTTCGTTGTCAGCATTCGATACCACCATACTTGTTCACTGGTGTCTTATAACTTCACAGTGCACTCGATAATGCAAAAACCTCTTTCAAAGTGAGTTCACTGTATCACTGGTTTTTATTACGTATTTCTTACCGAGTTGTGCAATGATGTCACTTCCCAACAAATCTCAATATTTTTTTGAAACAGAGTACAGGAAAAATATTTACACCAAAAATACGCTCATATATCAATGGGAATCAAACACATAACTGAAAATTAAGAATGGATATCCATACACTAACACAGAATTCATTTCTTTTTCTTGTATTCGGGATTGAGCTACTAAACATTGATATCTGTGTGTATGAGGGAATTCTGGAAACTAATGCCTCTGACTGTTTCATTCTGTTCGCAATATCACTTGAGGTATTAAATGACATGCATATTCCTCGGTCGAGTTTCCTGCTTCTCTTACTCAAGTTGAAAACGTCTGCTGCTGAAGAGCTCTGTATTGTAGCGTGTAACATGGCAGTGTATAACGTAACTTCGTTGATGTATGAGAAAGAGCGCGCTATAATCTGATCTCTGTGAGCACAGATTTGAAGAGTTGGTGCACACATGAAGCACCATGTCCTTCAGCACGACACCACCAAACCACACACAGGACCGCAACGTATGCTACTGTCCGACGCCTTGGGTTCACTGCCATCGATCATCCTACTCACAACCCCAAACAGTACCATCCAATTTTCATGTGCTTCCAGAACTTAACAGTTTCGAGGCTTTCGCGTTCATAATTATGAAGCTGTGCAAGCAGAGGTGCGGTGGGGTCTGTCGTCCATGACAAGCACTCTACAGTGACAGTATAAATATACTGGTCACTCTTTGAGAGAAATGTGTTCGTCACCAGCATGAATCTGTTGAGAAATGAAGACATCTAGAATGAAGATGTAACATGTTACAAAAGTTTGTTTTTATCTAAGAAGGGTTAGGAGTTTTCACATAAAATATTCGGAGCCCTTACATTTCAGCATGATCTCGTAATTCAAAGGTTGAGGCCGGCCAGGACAAAATTATCCGTTGCTTCAAAGAATCAAATACATGCACAGAATCACAAAGGAACACAGGAAGAACAGAAAACATGCTCAAAATCACAGCAGAATATTTACTCAGAAAAGTAAAACTCTCAAGTGGAATGTATCCATTCAAATCCGATGCAATTTCAGTAATACGTTTATTCACATGGCACAGAACGCTGTTGGTGCAAATTCAAAACTTCATCTACACTACTGACCATTAAAATTCCTACACCACGCAGATTACGGCTACAGACACGAATTTTAACCTACAGGAAGAAGATGCCGTGATATGCAGATGAATAGCTTTTCAGAGCATTCACAAAAGCTTGGTACCAGTGTCGACACCTAGAACGTGCTGACATGAGGAAAGTTTTCAACAGATGACCGGCGTTGCCTGGTGAAACGTTGTTGCGATGCCTCGTCTAAGGACAAGAAATGCGTACCATCACGTTTCCGACATTGATAAAGGTCGGATTGTAGCCTATCGGGATTGCAGTTTTCCGTATCGCGACATTACTGCTCGCGTTGGTCGGGATTCAATGACTGTTAGCAGAAAATATAATCGGTGGGTTCAGGAGGGTTATACGGAACGCCATGCTGGATCCCAACGGCCTCGTATCACTAGCAGTCGAGATGACAGGCATCTTATCCGCATGGCTGTAACGGATTGTGCAGCCACGTCTCGATTCCTGAGTCAACAGATGGGGACGTTTGCAAGACAACAACCATCTGCACGAACAGTTCGACGACGTCTGCAGCAGCATGCAGACCGACCATGGCTGTGGTTACCCTTGACGCTGCATCACAGACAGGATCGCCTGCGATGGTGTACTCAGCGACGAACCTGGGTTCACGAATGGCAAAACTAAATTTTTTCGGATGTATCTAGGTTCTTTTTACAGCATCATGATGGTCGCATCCGTGTTTGGCGACATCGCGGTGAACGCACATTGGAAGCTTGTATTCGTCATCGCCATACTGGCGTATCACCCAGCGTGATGGTATGGGGTGCCATTGGTTATACGTCTCAGTTACCTCCTGCTCGCATTGACGGCACTTTGAACAGTGTACGTTACATTTCAGATGTGTTACGATCCGTGGCTCTACCCATCATTCGATCCCTGCCAGACCTACATTTCAGAAGGAAAACGCACGACCGCATGTTGCAGGTACTGTAAGAGCCTTTCTGGTTGCAGAAAATGTTCGACTGCTACCCTGGCCAGCACATACTCCTCATCTTTCACTAACTGAAAACGTCTGGTCAATGGTGGCCGAGCAACTGGCTCATCACAATACGCCAGTCACTACTCTTGTTGAACTGTGGTATTGTGTTGAAGCTGCATCGGCAGCTGTACCTGTACACGCCATCCAAGCTCTGTTTGACTCAATTCCCATGCGTATAAAGGCAGTTATTACAGCCAGAGGTGGTTGTTCTGGGCACTGATTTCTCAGGACCTATGCACCCAAATTGCGTGGAAATGCAATCACATGTCAGTTCTAGTAGAATATATATATGTCCAATGAATACCCGTTTATCATCTACATTTCATTTTGGTGTAGCAATTTTAATTGCCAGTAGTGTATAACAATTATATTATGTATATGCGGACAATTAGTCGCAAAGGCATTACCTTCATTCCCCTAGCACTGATTTTATTTATTACAAAGGCATTAGGAATGACACAGCTGTTTCTAACAGCTACATACTTAATGCCATGGAAAGAAGGAAAATAAATTTACAAATCCTTAACACAGTGTAGTTCTTAAGCAACCGAGAATTATTCAGAAATTGAGAAATTCAGCCTTTAGTTGCAAGGTAAAAGTTTATTAGTTTACCTGTGTTTCGATGCCAAATATGGTATCTTTTCAGATCCTATAAATTAATCCATAAGGACATATGTTTCGCATTGAAATACATCATCAATCTAAAGATTCCGTAATAAAGAAAATTGTGGTAGTTACAAAAATGTAATTATTCTGAGGACTAAACCTTGGCCATGTCACAGAATAAAGACGCGTAGTCATAACACTATGTCCGTCAAAACTAAAAGCATTAAGACAAACGTAGATGGAGCTACGCCAGCCAGGAATAAGAGTCACACGTAAACAGCAAGGAGCAACGCGGCGAGGCTCGGTTAGCGGCCAAACGAATGCGCTACCGCAAGCGCTAGAGACAAGTAGTATCATAATTACTTAGAGCAAACGTAAATTGTGACGGGAAGCAGTCCTACAAATGGACAAACTTAAGAATTGGTGAGGTACATTAAACAATTTACCTAAGAACTTGGTACAAAGTCAGGGCACGAAAATTTACATTCAAATATTATAATAAGAGGGCGAAGCCCACTACAGTACCTAATAAATTGGTACGGGAAGCACAAGTGTGCGAAGCATAAAATATCTTCAACATAAAACAGGCCAATTAAGAAATACCTTAGCAACTAGGTGTCATTACTAGTGTAATATAAAATACATAGAGACAATATGTACAATCGTTCTATAATAAAGGGGTATAGCAGACAGGAAACTGCATCGGCCATTCGCAGCAGACTGTGGGTGAACTCCACTGGAGTAAAGGTTGAAATCTTTCCAAATAATTTTTATTTTTTAGTTGTAACTGATCATTAAGTAAATTTTCTCTACCAATAATAAAATGTTTAAGAAATTGCAATTCGTCGAGGTTGTCTAAATTACATACTTTGACTTCATTCTGCAAAAGTTCTGCATCTTTTAGAGGCTTGGGAGCATGGGCCATTTCGACAAGATGTTCAGAAAATGTAGATCCTCGTGTTCCATCATCGCTTTTAGTCGCCAGATGCTCTTTAAACCTAACAGACAGGGCCCTTCCTGTCTGGCCAATGTAATGACAGGGACATTCAGCACAAGTGATCTTACACACACCTGCCAGAGATGATTTACCAGTACCATTATCAAGAGAATGGATTAAATTCGTTTTAAGGTTGTTGGTGGTAGTATATGAAACTCTACACCCTAGGAGTTTTAACAAACGACCTATCACATACGACACGTTGCCTATAACGGGAAATTTCATTCCCTCGTCTTGATTGTGTGTACCTGAGCTGGAAACGGTCGTAGTCTTCTTTCGCTTTTTTTTTTTTTTTTGTTTGTTAAACAACTGTCTCACTGTACTGGTATTATATCCATTATTCTGAGCGATGTTTTCGAGGATCTTTAATTCGTTCTGTAAACTGACTTGCCAATGAAGATTGGAAAGCGCTCGATGGATACTAGAGTGAAAGAAGACCATTTTATGGGCCTGAGGATGTGTGGAGTCTGCTGGGATATTGATGTCGGAATAGGTTGCTTTTCGAAAAATCTTGAAATCTATTTTGTTGCAATAATGGACAGACTCAAGTCGAGATGGTCTAAGGTCTTATCACCTGTCTCATTTTCTGGCGTGAAGTTAATTTTTTTCATGGAGGTTCTTTAAAGTGGTAAATAACAAATTTAGGTCCTCATTGCAACCTCCAAACACAAACAGCGAGTCACCTACATATCTCGCATTGAAAATTACATCATTGGCCAAGTCTGGATAATTCCGAAGAAACATTTGCTCCATTGAGTTTATAAAAATCTCTGACGTGCTACCAGATAACGCGCTGCCCATTGTTAGACCACTGGGTTGCGAATACAGTTTGCTATTAAAAGAGAAGTAACTGTATCTGAGGGTGAGGCGTAGCAGGACCATTACTTCATCAATCTCAGGGACAGATGATTTTTCATGATGTGGCGAATTGGTTTCTATAATGTCCATCGTGTGGTCAACAGGTACATTAGTATAGAAATTTATAATATCAAATGATACGAGTTTTGTGACGTCAGAACAAGCTAATGTTTTGAGTTTGTTGGCCAAGTGTACCGAATTTTCGACAGAGAAATTTTTTTCAAACACAAAATTCTCCGTGATTGCTACGGTCGCAGGTTCGAATACTGCGTCAGGCATGGATGAGTGTCATGTCCTTAGATTAGTTAGGTTTAAGTAGTTCTAAGTTCTAGGGGACTGATGACCATAGATGTTAAGTCCCATAGTGCTCAGAGCCATTTGAACCAACAAAATTCTCTTTCAATTTCCGGAGTAGGAACCTGGTTCATTTGTGATATACACTGTTGGTGCTGTCAACGATCAGACGGATGGGATGGGAACTTTGGTGCACCTTCAACTGGCTTCTCAAAATACATGGTTAGGGATTCATGTTTATAAGGCATTTTTATGAAACTCGCAGATTAACTTTTTTCCCTATTAAGATTCGATGTGATCTCTTTTTGGGGTACGGGTGTGGAGTCCTCTTCGATTGGCACGATGCCATTTTCCTCAAAAACTTTTGTGTTTTGGGGATGTACTCGCTTTTGTTGGCAATAATTAAGGAATTTCCTTTGTCAGCCTTAGTTACCAGTGCTTCATTATTTTTATGGTCAAGATTACTACTCTTCAACGTTTGATGTACAGTAGAAACACGATTTTCCACAGAGTAATCCTTTTGGACAATTTTACAGGCATCATAACCTATTCTTGCTTGCGCATGTTTTGCTATTTTAATCAAGACCAAGGTATACAATAAAATTTTTTACACTTTGAGAAGTACATATTGGTGGTACATTAAACTTGAAACCATTACATAAAAGTACGTTCTCAGCTTCGGAGAAACAAATATTAGTAGTGCTTACTACGCGTTCGTAAAATGGGGGTAGGGCGGCCGCCCCATTATATGTGTTATGAACGCCAGAAGCATCAACACGATTTAATAATTTGGCTAGCTTTCTTTCATATCTAACACTAATTTCGGTTTTACAGTTTTCTAACCATAAACTAATATACAGCCCAAAAGAATCAATTAGAAATTTTTGGTGGTCTTAAAGACTTTTGAAAGATCAAGATACGGTTAATATGCTTCTTCGTTCAGGCTGTCTTTCTTGGACTACGACTAAGCACTTGTTTCATTTAAAATTTGGTGTACGAGTTTCTTTTTAAGACCAGAGCACTTATTGCAATCTTTGTTATTAATGTAGCCTTTTACAAAATCAGGTACTATATTTGACAGCTTGCACTGCGTAATGAAAAATATTGCCATACCTGTTTTAAGTACTTTATAAACAATGTCCATGTATCTGTTAACTGCTTTACTTGTCTCGGCAGCCGTCCGGAGTGGCCGAGCGGTTCTAGGCGCTTCAGTCTGGAATCGCGCGACCGCTACGATAGCAGATTGGAATCCTGCCGGGGGCATGGTTGTCTGTGATGACCTTACGTTAGTTAGGTTAAATTAGTTCTAAGTTCTAAGGTACTGATGACCTCAGACGTTAAGTCCCATAGTGCTCAGAGCTATTTGAACCATTTCAACCAACTTGCCTCGGCGGGTACAAATTTACAAATCCTTAACATAGTGTAGCTCTTGAGCAACTGTGAATTGTTCAGAAATTAAGAATTTCAGTCTTCAGATGCAAGGTGAAATTTTGTTAGTTTTCTATAGAGTAAATCAATTACATAGTAAAAGCAGCAGCTCAGGTAAACTACCAAACGTAGCGGCAATCTGTTGTTTGAATGATGGTGTTGGGTTGGGTTGTTTGGGGAAGGAGACCAGACTGCGAGGTCATCGGTCTCATAGGATTACGGAAGGACGAGGAAGGCAGTCGGCCGTGCCCTTTGAAAGAAACTATCGTTTGAATCATGACTCTACACATTTGCTTGTGGAATGTGCCCATCCCTACTAGCTATCATTTACATCTTCCTCTACGTGATTACTCTGCTATTCACAATAAATTGCCTGGCAGAAGGTTCACTGAACCATCTTCAAGGTATCTCTCTGCCGTTCCATTCTCGAACGACGCTTGGGAAAAACGAGCACTTAAGTTTTTCTGTGAGAGCCCTGATTTCACCTATTTTATCGTGATGATCATTTCTCCCTATGCAGGTGGGCGCCTACATAATGTTTTCGCAAGTGGAGGAGAAAACGGGTGATTTACATTTCATGGGAAGATCCCACTCCAATTCACGTATCATGTCTGTGGAGCAGTCTCCCCTATTTCGCGATAATAAAAAAAACTAGCCGCCTTTCTTTGAACTTTTTCGATGTCATCTGTGATTCCCACCTGATGAGGATCCCACACCACACTGCAGTACTCCAGAATAGGTTGAACAAGCGTGGTGTGAGCAGTTTCCTTAGCAGACTTCGTGCAGCTTCTAATTGTTCTGCCAATGAATCGCTGTCTTTGGTTTGCTCTATACACGACATTTTCTATGTGATCGTTCTTATTTAGGTTATTTGCAATTAGTACACGTTTTAGTTAGGCCTTGTGTGGTACAGCCAGGGTAGTGTCCAGTAGTCGGTACATGTTGTGAGTGCAAATCTTGTGGCAAGGATTGGTGAATTTAATGCACTAGTCATGAAGGCTATGTACATGCAATAATTGTCTAAGTGTGAGGAACAGTGCTGTTATAGACCTCTCCAATCGTAGGTCGATTGAGTGTGTAAATGATGACCTACAAACGTTACTAACCGACAAACAAGGTGAATCATTGGTGCAGATGCATATTAATATCATAATAGGAATACCCTCCATTTATACTATTGGTCTTACGGTAGCCTAACAAAGAGCTCGCTTCTCAATCAGTTCTGATTATCTGTTAAGGACCCAAATTAAGCAGTCCTTACACAGGCGGGGAGAGGATTTCATGTGAGTTCACTGAAGTACACATTCTCCCAGGTGTCACCTTGACACATGATCGAACTTTTTATCATAATAAGTTTTATTGAAGTTCGCTTGTTCTGTAAGTGCGACTAAAGCCTCTCTCAATCTCCCAACAGTGCTCTTCTCTTGGACGCTGTGGAAATGGTTCCATCCACTTGTTCCATTTAGAGTTCTGCATGACCGAGAAAGCGAGCACAAAAGACGAGATGGGGCGAGGACATCCTGTCTGAATAGGCTGCCCGCTCTGGTTCAAGTGACCGAGCATAGAAGCCGTGACAGAATACGTAGCATGTAATTTCAAACACATTACACGTGTCATTATCCGTGTGTGACTGCATCCACTACGGGCTTCCCATTTTTGGTGTGCCTCTCTCTGTAATCATGAATCTCGAGGAATGCAGTGCAGTTAGGAGTAAGATTGAAACAAATGTTCACAAACTGACGAAACGGGAAGGTCTAAAGAGTAAAGTATGGAGTACATTTCTGTTGATTGTAGACGAAAACTGTGCGTCTACTGGGTACGTATCGTGCATAAACTGCTTCACATTACTGTGTGTTCAGTCGGGAACCACTCATTTAAAGAAAAACAGTTGCAAGAAACCTCACTAAGATACTTCTCCTTTAGGGATATCGGCAGTAATAAAAATAGTATCACAGCAAAGTGTGTTACAATGTGTGCTAAAGATATGATACCTTTTAATGCTGTTTCCGGTGAAGGTTTCACAGAACTAGGCCAAGAATTAATACATATAGGTGCACATTATGGAGATGTTGACGTGACAGATGTAATGCCACATCCCTCTACAGTAAGAAGACATGTCAAAAAAGCTGATGCATTACGAAACAGCATAATGCCTTCTGTTATTGCGTAAGTTGTCAATAAAAATGTGCTGCGACAATTGATATGAGGACTGATTCTCATAATCAGGTGCAATATTTAACGCTACCTAAACATTACATTAACACAGATTGATCTTTTGCGAACGATGTTTTATTTACAACAAAATTCCCGGCCGTTAAGAAGACGAGAGTAAATATTATGAAAGAAACTGAAGAGAGGATGGCTGATTGGGACGTTTCGCCACTCATGCTGCATAGTTTTGTTTTTGTCTCCGACCATGGTGCCAATGTAATAAAGGCTTTGGAAAATGACGAAAGGATTTCCTGTGCTGCTCATTGTATAAACACAGCACTTAGCCATAATTTCGATGAAGATTACTTCTTGTTAAATGATGCCCCGAACATCACATCAACAATAAATATTGAAAAATGCATTGTAAGGTACATTAAGAAAAGTGGCCTCTGCTCGTCTTTGAAATCATCGTTGAAACAAGAGGTGTGCACAAGCTGGAACAGCTTGTACACTGTGCTGGAATCCTTACATACGCAGTATTACGAAGTTGCTGGTTTGCTGAAGGAAAAGGACTCCGCTTATAGATTGCAAGGATATGATAATGATCTTGCAGCTAAAATTGTGCATTTTCTGAGATCATTTAAAGAGGACACAGATGAATTATAAGGCGAAAAGCTGATAATCCAGTTAGTTCTTCTTTGGTTTCACAAACTAAAACAAATTTGCAGTTTCAATGTCACTGACTGTCAGGTGAGTATCTACTGCAGTTAAAAGCACTGATAGCGATAGATTTGTAATTAACTAGCGTAATTTATGTGTGCAACATAAATGTATTTTTTTATCAGGAGGTATAAATGATTAAAAGTCGAGCCTTCACTTTCGTTTGTGAGAAGATTGTGATCACTTCCAGACTTAAATTGCTACGTTTCTTTGGTAGTCTTTCCGTGATCTTAATATGCTTGAAATAAATGAAAAACAGGACATTCTTAGCAATGTGCGACAAATGTGTGCTACTTACGCAGGTACAACATCCAATCATTAACATAATCGTTTTTGCATAGTTAGTGGATAGTGTATTATAGAGAAACGGGAATGTTACAATTCGTATAATATTTCATTAACGTAAAACATCTTATTTTTACGAGAACGTTTCAATGGTGTCCACATCAGTTCTATATTACCTGTCTTTTGTTTATTAACATAGATCCTTCAAGTACTGTGTCATCACAACCCAGAAAGAGAGATCGTTTCGAAGAATGGAGGAACAACAGATCATCCGCATCAGATGAAGTAGATTTCTACATTTTAATGCACCCGGAGATGATGATAACATCTTAAAGTGGTGGAGCAGACATGAAACATGTCTACCAGGCCTGGTTGCAGCTGCAATCCGTATTTTATGTATCGCAGCATGAAGCGCACCTAGTGAAAGGTGCTTTACTAAAGACGGCATATTACTAACAGATCGTAGCAGCCAATTAAATCCGGAACGCGATAGTTATTTACTGCTGATCAACAATGAGTGTAATTTGGTTTCTGGTGCAAACAAGTGAAAAGTATGACAAGTTACGTCTGTAAGTGTTTAATGTTCTTTGTATGCTTTCTTTATGAAGATGGTTGTCTTCTAGTTTACAGAGACAGAACTTATTTAATGTGTCCTATTAACGAAAGGAAAAATGTATCTGCTGTTTGGAATTGAGACTCGTCTTCTATCCGCGATTGTATTGAAATATCATTTTACTTTCCAAGTGCTTTATGAATTTAGCTTTTTCACGTACCCATTCTTGGAAACGTTACTTTTGTATTAAAAGAGACAGAGACAGAGATAAATACATTGTGTGTGTGTGTGAGAGAGAGAGAGAGAGAGAGAGTCGTTGGATTTGTACAGTACAGTGAGCCGGGACGAGGCGAGGTGGGACGTCAGCGGTGACCGGTCATGCTCGGTTATCCGCGTGTCCAGAATCCGGACAACAGACATGGGGCGAGTCGTGTGGGGCCGGACACGAGCGGCTCTGTCCCCCCTTCAACAGGCGAGCCGTGACCGGTAAAACATTGAGCGTTCCATCGCTCTAGTCTCTTTCCTTTAAATTACACAAAATTTCAGCAGGCGTCTACTATGTAGTATAGAGTGGCCGATTGTTTCTGTTTGTTCGATCAGTTGAAGATATTCTACCCTACATATAAGGTGGTCAGCTACATAAGTACACATATCTGCTAAACACGCCAAATTTTGTTCACTGGGTTACTTTATGGATGAAATTACGATATTTAAGTATGCCTGGTTTTGTGTTCATGTACAAATGTCCTCAATTTTCTACTAGTAAAATTTGACAAGCTGTCAGAAAGCCAGGCAGCAGGTTTGTCGTCTGTTGATATATAGTTAGAGCTGTTGAGACAAAAATTTTTAGTATATAACCTCACATATATTATAATAAGTATCATAACGTTTCTTTCAGTATGTAATTACAAAACTAGATGCTGGCACACATTCAGCAATATCAATCCTAAGAAAGCATCATCAGTGACAATACAAATATATCCGACATCTGAGAGTAATGTAAGATTTCGTTATTCACTAGGGCATACCTGATTGCCTCAAAGTCAAGACAGTTGTTCCACCATCTTCACTGTGGACTTCTCTTCGTTAATTTTAATAACAAATTATTGTTTAAAAGTTGTAAAGAGTGCAAAACATCCAAGAATGAACGCAGTCTTACGAAAGCCCAAATATTTTTTCTATTTCTTGCGCTTACAACAGTTTTATATCACTAATCTTACATGGATATTTATTTCTGGATATTTGTGGTGAATCCAGCACTTGAAAACATCTGTAGCGTCCTCTCTAGTAAATCAATATATTCTTCCCCAGTACGATTACCTATGTAACTAATCTACATTGAAGATTACTTTGTCCAATCGCTCAAGCCCTAATGCGATATCTTCTGCTTTGATAAACATGCCTGAACCTATATTCACCAAAAGGTGACACACCAAATTGGTAGCTTCTTCCTCAAACTTAGAATGCTATGTATTTTAGAGATTATTCTGAGAGGCTTACCTGCATTAGAAAGCTGCTGCATAGTTGTAAATAATGCTAAGGAGATTAATAGGCGTTTGATGGTGTTGAGGCAGCTACCACCCACAATACTTTTTTTCACTTCCTCTATTTAAAAGGTACCGTTACCTGTTTCGAATCTTTACGATTCATCATCAGACGGTTTTCATGCTTTCATTAAAAAAACGTTGTGTGTTTTTTTTACAGATTAATAGTCCTATTATAATAATAATACATAATTATAAGCACGCCGCATAGATGGTTGCTTTACTGATTTTCATTGGATGTGAATTACGTGACATATCGATTTGTAGTGTTTGTTTTCATAACATTCAGCCAACAGATGTGAATACATACCCAGTGCATTCATATTGTTGTATACGTCTTTTTCCTCACTGGACACTTTAGATTTGTCACAATAGATTACTAACACGCACCACATGTTTTGATACATACAAAGAGCTTACAAACATGTCGATATCAAAGATGCTACGATATATCATAACATGACAAAGGTGTACCATCTTTGGAAAATGATCGGATATTCACTTATTGAACTGAAATGCCTTTTACGCTAGTAGAGAGAGAGACATTGATTTTGTGAGTTTTGCAGCGAATACTATTACATTAATAGTAAAGTTGTTCTCTTTTCGAGTACTGTATAGGTAAGACAGTATTTCATTTATTTAGATTTAGCATCATGAGAATTGTAGTAATATACAAATTTACTGCTGGACCTCCAGATAGGCGTAGGAATACTATAAGTTTTTGAGGGTGGAAAATAGTTTTTGGATATTTTTCTGGAAAGGGGTGTTAGCTAATAGTTCGTTAAGGATATAGTCTGGTATGCTGTTTTGGTGTTTGTGTGTATTTCTATTTCTTGTAATATATTCATAGTGGCTCCTTGTTCTGCTACATGTAAAATCTTTAAGTTGTTCTCAATATTTCTCACTGAAAGGATTTGATCAGCAATATGGGCTGCAAATGCAGATTTGTTCAAGTTGGCAAGCCTTAAAGCGTTATGAGTTCCATGTATCTAACTTCGTAATTTCTGCCTGTCTGTCCAATGTAGCATGTTGGACATGTACTGCATTTGAGTTTATATATTCCTGATTTACTGCAAGGAATCTTAAGGAATTTACGTCAAGGATTCCTTTTGGTTGTAATTTATTATTTATGGAAAAGCTGATTGTCATATTTTTCTTCTTAAATAAGTTTACTATTTGGTATGATAGTGGGCCTGTGTGTGGGAGAGTAGCATATTTAGGTTTCGCTTCTGTGGCACACTGATTTGGCTTGGGGTGCATGTTGTGTGGATTGCAGTGATGTGGATCTGTGGTTTTTGTCTGCATTTTTCGTGGAGTTTTTCTGTTATTATGGATTTATATCGAATACTATGAGCAACTGTTTTAATTATATTGATTTCATTTTGTTGATCTGTGTTACTCATTGGCACTTTTTTATTCGGTGTACCGTCGCTCTGAAGTGTGTCATTTTTTGTTATAAGGTGGCTACATGAGTAGTCAACATTGTCATCTGTGGTGGTAGGTTTTCTGTAAATACTAAAGAGATGTTTATTGTTACTATTTCAGATCTTCGAGTAATGAAATTTGAAATCATATCTCCTTGACAACTCCTTCTATACCATATATGAATCCTTAATTGGAATAAATATATCTCTAAATATAGTATATGCATTTTGTGCCATTTAAGGGAATAGGGTAGATAATGGAAATATTAATCCTTAACCATGTATTGTAATATATATATATATATATATATATATATATATATATATATATATATATATTAATGAGTATTGTTTCATATTAGCACTGCTTGTGTACTTGGCACGTTCCACATCAAACGGCTACCATACTCTGCGCATGATAAATGGAAAACGCAACCAACTAGCTAACCAACTAACTTCCTTGTCTTGTTCGGCATGACAAATTGCCAACTTTTGCAATTCAGTTGTGAACCGATAATATTATACATGTTTTGCTAGTCATTCGACCTTGTTTTGGCGTCAGTAATGCCCCAGTAAGTGGTTTCGAAATCCGAAATTTTTTATGACACTCTGTCATGATGACAAAATTGTCAATTTGTAAGGCAGTTCATTTTATTGTAATGATAAATTTGTTTCGTCTGTTGAAAAGTAGGTCAATTTAGACCTGACTATATCTTCCTTAGACGACATTTAATTACGTTTAAGTGACATTTCCTTTAGCTGTATTGAGAACTGTTCAAAATATGTTTTTCTCACTTCCTGTATACTTCGATAAATGCCTTAAATGCGTCTTCATTAGGTTTGGTTATTGGAATAACCTATCCGCCCTCAGTCTGCGACTCCTTTCACACGATTTCCCATAGTCGTATCATTGAATTCGCTAGCTTTAACATACGATTTTACATAATCAAGTGTTTCTCTTTCCAGTCCGACAGTCTTCCCTATCATTCCATAGTACAAAGATGACATAAATTAGTTGAGTAAATTTACATATCTCGTCTTAATAAAACACTCACATAACAATTGGGTGAAGATGAAATGGTCAGTAAGAAAATGTTGATCCGTTGAAACTTTTTCGCTATCACACACAAGCTTTATTTCTTTGTTTGTTTTCGTAGTCGTACTAGACTTACACTCACAATATTTTCAAAGACGAAGTAATTTAGTTGATCCTAATACCTGCTGATTTTACATGTATCATTCCATTCGCCACTGATTTAGCTACTTGGTAATTCTGTTAACATGACAAGACATAATCCCAGTAGAAATTTTGTGTTTTATCATGTTATGTCAGTGTGTTTACTAGCTGTTATGATCATATAACACGAACATACTACAGTTGATGTCTTTTTAATCTTACAAAAATCACACCTGTTAGTGACGATATTTGCAATGCATAATCAGTTGTTCCCATGTAGCACATTATGTTATGAACAAACTTTTGAACACAATAATATTCGTTAGTTACAGTGCATGAGTAGACCTTTAGGGGCAATTACACAGATCTTGAAGTGTGATGATTGAAACAGGGATTGCATTAAAAGTCAGATGGAGTAAGAGATTCCAAAAGTAGGACGTAATATTGACCATGGTCTATGAGGAAAGTCTGTTTTTCATTTATTCAGCTGGTGCTGTAGTCAGTCTTGCCATTGAGTTACTGTATTTTCAGTAATTCTGAACGAACGGCTTTCAGGGTTCCGTTCAGTGATAAGTAAAGTTCCTTCCTTGCTAGCGAATGGAACTCTATAATGTCAATTAATTAGCGGTTTACATATTGTGGTTAGCTGATTTTTTGAGGACGATATTGTCAGTCATAATATCTCCTGTAATTTCAGTAAACCAAATATATTATATAGAATTTGAGATGGTAAGTAGTGGCAAAATTGCTGCCACTCTAACTCGAGCAGATCACCTACAGCGCAGAATTTGCACAGATGTGGGATGTTATGAGGAGAGGCATTTAGCATGCCCTTTTCATTCAACATGACATCAGTTAACCTTAGCAGTTTAAGTAGTTCTAAGTTCTAGGGGACTGATGACCACAGCTGTTATGTCCCATAGTGCTCTGAGCCATTTGAACCATTTTACATAAGGTTACATTTTATAAAAGTTGAGCATAATGTCCTCCACCCTCTAGTTATTGAAAGGGTAAAGAGAGGATAGAAAGATAATGGGTGAGTAGTTTTGTTAAAGTGCATCAAAACCCAGGGTCTCAACATACTGCGCTCTCTCCAGCAACGTTTCTTTTCCATCTTAACTTGATGCTGCAACGGCATGTTCTCTTGAGGCACAGTGCTTCGGATTTGTGAGACGTCGGATAGATTGTTACAAAAACTGAGCTGCTCTCTGCCGAGAATATTCATAGGATTCGGACCGCCAGCAAGTACCTTGGGAGCGGAAGCAACTGTTGTTTATAACTGGGAATGCGATTTTGCAGTTTGGTTTGGTTGGTATTGTGACGGATTGTCTTGGAGGTATTCAGTGATCTGATTGAGAATGTGTACTACTGGGCAGACTTTCATGCGCTTTTCGCTATTGGCAGGCGTGTAGGACTTGGCAGAAAAATATTGCTGAACATAGGAAGACGCTGTAAAATACAGAGATGGTGGCTAGAGGGATGGAGTTGAGAAAACGCAGTAGATACACTGAAGTTACGGTCAGCAGAGCGCATCTTATCGAGGGGCCAGGGTTAAAAGTTACAACCACTGCACAGCGCCCACGACCCCTACAGGATATCCATCCAGATGTCAGTGGCATCTAGCACAGCAATCCGAGAATAATTACGGTGAGCGTAAGCTGCAGCACTGGCGTGGTAGTGTAGCATCTCAATTAGGCTTAAAGAATAAAGATAAGTTATTAAATGAATGCGTGTATTATGTTTCGTTGAAACAATATTTAATTTTATTTTGTTCACGCGATGCACGAACATTGTAACTATTATCTAAATAAAAAAAATATGAAGTATAATAATGTTAAATTACTATATTATTCCGGGTAATAGAGTGTAAAGTTTCCTCTATCTTGTCTCTCAGTCTACAATGTCCTTGTTCCCCTACCTTCCCTTATATCAATGTCTCTGTTATTGTTTCCGACACAAGATTGTCGCTGTGCTGTTTTAATTCATGTATGAATCTTGAAAGTTGTTTCACTTTTAAGAAATCTAAAAACATGTTTTCTTCGAATAGACGAGATAGAGTAAAAATTATTCGTGTGAATAGAAGTGAAATATTCAAATACTGAGAGATTCTGTTTGTTCTGAGATGTATTTAAGCACCATTTCATGCTGGTCTGGCATTTAATTGTTACGTTCCTTACAATCTGCAATCATATTTTTTTCGTGAAGTCCGAGAAACTTGTAATTTAAGCAAATTGTTGGCTGTAGCTATTTCCATAAAGTTAGAAACAGAAAGTGATAGTATTGGTACTTACCCTTGTCTGTCGTACAACCTGATTATAATAAAACAAGAAATAGTTTCAATGTTTGGCCTCAGTTCTTCTTATGACATTGCAGCCAAAGACAGAATTTTTAATTAGTGGTTACGACTGTTAGTTTTGATAGCTAAACACAAATTTTACTTCAGAATATAGGTGCTATCGCTATAAATTGCTTCTGTGACCGGATTGCTCACAAAATACTTTGACAAGTAAGTTAACAAAATCTGTTTTGGGATGAGCCAACATTAAGTAAAGATGTATCACGCATTTTTAAAGCGAAATGGCCTCTGCATTTTAAGAAAGAGCTATTAGATGCATAAGAAACAGAAACTGACCAATTAATGTCAGTATCTGATTCGATTGATCTGTTCCAGGAACCGCAAATACTTATAGCCATGGATTTCATTACATTTAAACTGCAGAAAATTACAGTAATAAGAATAGTAATAATAATCAAACAGGTAATGGTAACGGTAGGTCATCCCTACAACAAAATTTCAGGCATAATCATGCCAATAACAGTATCAATAGCTCATCATAAATCAAGGGAAAAAACAGATACCAACCCATTTATAGGGACAACCAAAGCAATAGGACAGAGATTTGACATGGCACTTCGCAAAGTGATTGGCAACAAAGTTCCATGCCACGTAACATTAGTGAACATAATACTAAACCAGGACAGGGAAGTAACAGTAAAACTGTTCCAAACTGAAGACCACAAAACCACTGAGTGAGATTAATGAAAGTGATTGAGTAAAACCATCCTACAACTCAGCTAAACAAAGTCGACAATATCGTGCCCTCAGATGGTGGTTGAGAATTGTGTAGGGGCAATGGAGATGAACAACTGAATCTAGACAGATACAATGATCAACAAGGTATGTGCGATGAGTTACTGTCTGATGCTAACCCACGTGAAGAACAGTACTACGCAGTGTTGCAAGTCACTTTCCAGTCTGTGGGAGGAATGGTACGTACAGATGGAATTGTACATATAGGTGCATTTGCAAATGTTGTTTCCGTTAACTTATAGAGGCAAATATGAAAAAGGTACAGCTTCAACATTACAGAGCTGTAGAGTGATAGGCGGTATTAGTGCCAAGTCAAAGAATGTTAGCAGGTAGGTACACGTGAAAGTTGTTACCGCTAATGGATCATTTAGGAGAACGTTTCTGGTCGTGAATAATTTGTCAATCAACAGCTTATTAGGAATTTGATTCCTGCAAGAGGATGATGCAAAAGTAGCTCTCTCTATAGGCAAATGTTCTATGAGGATTATCGGAAGGGAACTAGTTCTTGATTTAATCAAAACAGAAACTAATCATTGCAAATTTTTCCAGATGGTAGGAGCTAAGTTCATAGTAATTCAGGTACCATATATAGGTAGCCTCCTAAATACCGAAGCCGATGACACCAAGTGAAAAATTGGTCTTAAAAATCATACGAATACAGAATCCGCTTTAAAGGGCAAGATTCTGGATTCTGACTAACACAAGGCCAAATTAGTGGAATCAGTACCTTACTACATGAATACGTAGAAGTATTCGTCAACAAAGAGGTGTAATGAAGTGCTACGTGCATCATTTGCACGTTAAACCACAAGAAACTTATTGTTGTTTTACCTACTCACTTTCCTGGATCAAAGGAGAGGCAATGAGCAGAGAAAGCATTAGTTATTTTCTAGGCTATCGTGACCAAACAGAATACTAAGATTGTATCCTCATCAAGATATGAAAATAGTATATCCGGTAATTACGAGGCTTTCCATACGTTTTAAGCATTCATCTTTGACATTAGGATGCATGTATTATTGTTTCTTTGGACGTATTTGTTAGCATTGTAAGTTAATGTACTCTACTATACCAACCAATAAGGGTGTGAGAACTCAGAAACATTTTTTGTAAATGAAGATTGCATACAAAGCAGTTAGAAATGAGCTGATGCACGTTATGCACATGAAATTTAATGATACTGAATAATGAAGCTTTAGTCAGTAATCTGCCCATGTGGCAGGGGAAAATGAAGCAAATGGATGATTTTAAATGTATATTGGGACACTGCAGTACACAAATCAGGAAGTAGTTATAAGTTAAACGAATATTTAGTCTGTAAGTTTCGTTGATGTTCCAGATAGAATTAATCTTTAACATTTCCTTCTCCGTGCCTGCTTTTCTGGTACAGGGTATGTATGGTGAATAGAACAACAATCACGTATTGAGAAATGGTTAAAAAAAAACACCAGGTTGCCATGATGCAAATCTGAAAGCATTTAGAATAAGCAATTTTGCTGAAATTAAATCGAGTCAGTACCTAAGAAAGTTAAGCAATTCTCATTAGTAGCTTTCAGCTATTCACGTCTATTCATGCGCTTTCCAGGAAATAAAAGGGTATGAATGATTAACTTTTGTGAATTTGAATAGTGAGCATTTCATTTTGGCGCAACTGAATGTCTTCTGACATTGGTTTGGTCCTTACAACGCTACTTAGCTTCTCTTTCACGGTTTGCGCTCCACTGTACAAAGATATTACAGAGCTCTTGAACAGCGGTTTCCTTAAATTAATCAGTTTTACTGGGTTACATACAATGAGGTGATATACATCGTGGGATACCTCGTGATACAGTGTCGGACCTCTTTTTTCCTGGAATAATGGAGCAGCTGGACGTGATCTGGAATTAACAAGTCATTGGAAGTCCCCAGTCGTATATTTCTATAGCCTTCCATAAATACGAAAGTATTGACGGTGCAAGATTTTTTGCAGAGCTGACCTCTCGATTAGGCCCCATAAATGTTCGATTGTATCCATTTTAGGCCATCTGGATGGGCAAGTCATTCGCTCTTAGTATCCAAAATGTTCTTACAACTATTCGGGAACAGTAGTGGCCTGGTGCTATGGCACATTGTCATCCATAAAAATTCCTTCTTTGCTTGGGAGCACGAAGTCCATAATTGGCTACAAGTTGTCTCCAAGTAGACAAACATAGCCGTTTCCAATCAATTATCGACTGAGTTGGACCAGAGGACCCAATCCATTCCGCGTAAAGACAGCCCACTACCACTAGCACACTGCATTGTTACCAACTTGGATCCACAGCTGTGTGGGGTCTGCGGCACTCAAGAACACGACCATGACTTCTTACCAACTGAAATAGGGACTCGTCCGACGAGGCCAAGTTTTTTAGTCGTCTAGTTTCCCGGCAGACATGGTCAAGAGCATAGGAGAGGTGCTGCGTCCACGTCGTGCTTTTAGAAAAGGCACTCAAATCGGTCGTCTACTCCCATAGTCCATTATCAATAGATTTCATCCCATTGCCCTAACGGATGCCTTCCTCGTACGCCTCAAGTCGATTTATGCAGTTACAAACTGAGTTGCCTGTCTGTGACCACTGACAACTATACGGAAACGTCGTTGTTCTCAGTTTTTAAGTAAAGACATTCGCCAACTGTGTTGTCAGTGGTGAAGGTTAGTACGCGAGAAGTGGCATTTTTGGCACATCGTGCTCCGTTCACAGTTTGTGAATTCCCATCATGTGGCCATAAAGATATCGGAAACATTTTCACTTGATTCACTTGAGACCAAATGGCAACTCCGCTAATCCACTGCCATTCTGTACTTCTGTACGCTGCACTACTGCCATCTGTGTATGTGAATATCGATCCCATGACTTTGTCACTTCAGTGTACACTGTGTAAATACTACACCTGTGTAAAGCTCAGACACTTAGTCCAATAAAAAAGGGTCAGATACAGCTTCACAACACTAACCCAGGGAACTAGTTACAAAGCCAAATATACATATTGTAAATATGTTATTCACATTTATGAATTTAATGTAAAATTAGTTATTTAGCAAAAAAATATTGAACAGCTATATATTATTCATGAAGGAAACTACATCTACATCCATACTTCGCAAGCCACCTGACTGTGTGTGGCGGAGGGTACCTTGAGTACGTCTATCGGTATTGTTCGTGGAAATAAAGATTGTCGGTATGCATCTGTGTGGGCTCTAATCTCTCTGATTCTATCCTCATGGTCTCGTAGGAGAGAGCGTTATACTGCTTGATTCCATGGTTAAGGTATGTTCTCTAAACTTCAAAAAAAGCCCTTAGCGAGCTACTGAGCTTCTCTCTTGAGAGTCTCCCATTTTACTTTATCTATCATCTCCGTAACGCTTTCGCGATTACTAAATGATCCTGTAACGAGCGCACTGCCCTCCGTCTGATCTTCTCTATCTCTTCCATCAATCCTATCTGGTACGGATCCCACACCGGTGAGCAGTATTCAAGCAGTGGGCGAACAAGTGTACTGTAACCTACGTCCTTCGTGTTTGGATTGCATTTCCTTAGGATTCATCAATGAATCTCAGTCTGGCAGCTACTTTATCGACGATTAATTTTATATCGTCATTCCATTTTAAATCACTCCTAATGTGTACTACCAGATAATTTATGGAATTGACTCCTTCCAGTTGTAGCTAAATGATACACGATCCTTCTTTCTATATATTTGCAGCACATTACTCTTGTCTACATTAGGATTCAATTCCCATTCTCTGCACCATGCATCAATTAGTTGCAGATCCTCCTGCATTTCTGTACACTTTTCCATTGATACAACCTCTCGATATCCTACACCACCATTCGCAAAAAAGCCTCAGTGAACTTTGAACAATTTATATATACTGCGAATAGCAACGGTGCTACGACACTCCACTGTGGCACACCTGAAATCACTCTTACTACGGAAGACTTCTCTCCATTGAGACTGAAATCCTGCATTCTGTTATCTAGGACCTCTTCAATCCAATCACATAATTGGTCTGATAGTCCATATGCTCTAACTTTTTTCTTTAAACGACTGTGGGGAACTGCATCAAACGCCTTGCTGGAAGTCAAGAAACACGGCATCCACCTGGGAACCCGTGTCTACCACCCTCTGAATCTCGTGGACGAATAGCGCGAGCTGGGTTTCACACGATTTTGTTTTTCGCAAACCATGCTGACTCCTACAGAGTAGATTTCTAGTCTCCAACATATTACGTGTTCCAAAATTCTACCACTGCTCGACGTTATAGATATAAGTCTACAGTTCTGCACATCTGTTAAACGTCCCTTCTTGAAAACGGGGATGACCTGTGCCCGTTTCTAATCTTTTGGGACGCTACGCTCTTCTAGAGACCTAAGGTACACCGCTGCAAGAAAGGAGGGGGGGGGGGGGGGGCGGGGGGCAAGCGAGTTTCAACTTCGTCTAAGGTGAATATTTTTATTCTGTAATTACATAAGTGAAGGACATTATTTGGTACATGATTGGAAGTGAACTCGTATGGCATAGTGCTATCAGAGCTTCTACAGAAAGTGGTAGTGGAAGATCTTTGTATATGGTATGAAATCCTGCAACTATAGAATGACTAGCTACTGTACAAAATGTCTAATCGAACATTTAAGTAACAAAAGGTTTGTATTTTATAGCTGTCGAGGAATTGTATAGTTTTCCGGATTGTCTGCTTTTAAAGCATATTATACCCCTAAACCCACCATTTTTTCTCACCTCCAAAGTTTGCGGTGGCATTCGTGTCTTCGTTAATGGTTACGAAGACAGCATATTGCCGTACGACATTCAACTATCACTCCACTGATATCGCCATAATAGTTCTCCAGTGTACAGCATCCGGCTCTCCCGCAATCCTTTCTCGCTGTTCTTCAGTCACTATGTCGGAAGCGAGTGAAGTGCAAAGACTGGAATCACGCCATGCTCACATCCTACACCGCTTCAGCGGTGTTTATCTCAACAAAGAGCCAATGGCGCTAAAAATTGTGTTTTCCTAACTGAAACTAGTTACCAAAGGTTAGTAAACAATGTGAAAACGCTAAAACGACCATGAAGAAGGAGACACAGCACTATTGGTTGCTGAAACACGGTGACGTAATGATGGTCGAGAATGTGACTATGCTTATCTGTCCTGTTATAGAAGGTACGAGAACTATTCAGCTTTACGTCGTAGACTCAGAGTTATTTGACACATCCCAAAAGTTCCAACTGACCATTGGTCATGGAGGGTGGGAGAGGATGTCGAATGAATCAAATCTCAGGATACTTCAGGTTAGCTATTAAAAGTGTCAGTCTAGCCCTCCCTGCCGCAACAAGCAGGTCATGCCCCTTCCGCTTTGTGTTCTGCCGGTATTCTTCTGTTCGTATTCTACTTCAAGTCGTAAAATGTATGTGAAAGATTAAATAGTCAAAATGTATAATGTCGCTTTTTTGTGAAGAAGACAAGTATTTCCTGTAGTAAGTACTTCAATCGCAATTCTGCTTCCATTGCTTTCCGGTAACAATACTCTGTGCATTATTTCGTAGTTTTGAGCTCTCATTCTCAAATTGTATTAATTAACAAAGGATTCTTATGTTGTGCCCTTTTAGCAATTTGGGTGAATGCGAAAGTTTCTTACATATAATAGACTCGTATTTGTTAGTGTCCAGTTGATATCTGAGAAATGGGTATAACTTATTTTGATATCGAAATATATATATTTCGGTGCAAGACAACAGATTTATGGGAATGGTATATTTTGAATGAAAATATGTGGGGCAAAATCCAGGCTAGCGGGTACAACAAACAATTCGTCTTCGACAGAGCAATCTATTTTCAAAGAATTTTACTGATACCATCTGACTGCAAAACAAAATGATGCTGTTCAAAATGTTAACCCGGACTGTGGCTAATCTTTGCCTTTAGTGTTGCAAACAATCGTGATGTGAAAACTGTTATTCTAATCACACAGCAATTGAACACAGAAATTAGAACAACTGACTTTTGGATAAAACTGCAAGACCGAACTTTACTGAAATCTTCTAGTGATGTTAAGCCCCTGAACCGATATATTATCTTCACAAATAGACTGTGATATATACACTCCTGGAAACTGAAATAAGAACACCGTGAATTCATTGTCCCAGGAAGGGGAAACTTTATTGACACATTCCTGCGGTCAGATACATCACATGATCACACTGACAGAACAACAGGCACATAGACACAGGCAACAGAGCATGCACAATGTCGGCACTAGTACAGTGTATATCAACATTTCGCAGCAATGCAGGCTGCTATTCTCCCATGGAGACGATCGTAGAGATGCTGGATGTAGTCCTGTGGAACGGCTTGCCATGCCATTTCCACCTGGCGCCTCAGTTGGACCAGCGTTCGTGCTGGACGTGCAGACCGCGTGAGACGACGCTTCATCCAGTCCCGAACATGCTCAATGGGGGACAGATCCGGATATCTTGCTGGCCAGGGTAGTTGACTTACACCTTCTATAGCACGTTGGATGGCACGGGATACATGCGGACGTGCATTGTCCTATTGGAACAGCAAGTTCCCTTGCCGGTCTACGAATGGTAGAACGATGGGTTCGATGACGGTTTGCATGTACCGTGCACTATTCAGTGTCCCCTCGACGATCACCAGAGGTGTACGGCTAGTGTAGGAGATCGCTCCCCACACCATGATGCCGGGTGTTGGCCCTGTGTTCCTCGGTCGTATGCAGTCCTGATTGTGGCGTTCACCTGCACGGCGCCAAACACGCATACGACCATCATTGGCACCAAGGCAGAAGCGACTCCCATCGCTGAAGACGAGACGTCTCCATTCGTCCCTCCACTCACGCCTGTCGAGACACCACTGGAGGCGGGCTGCACGATGTTGGGGCGTGAGCGGAAGACGGCCTAACGGTGTGCGGGACTGTAGCCCAGCTTCATGGAGACGGTTGCGAATGGTCCTCGCCGATACCCCAGGAGCAACAGTGTCCCTAATTTTCTGGGAAGTGGCGGTGCGGTCCCCTACGGCACTGCGTAGGATCCTACGGTCTTGGCGTGCATCCGTGCGTCGCTGCGGTCCGGTCCCAGGTCGACGGGCACGTGCACCTTCCGCCGACCACTGGCGACAACATCGATGTACTGTGGAGACCTCACGCCCTACGTGTTGAGCAATTCGGCGGTACGTCCACCCGGCCTCCCGCATGCCCACTATACGCCCTCGCTCAAAGTCCGTCAACTGCACATACGGTTCACGTCCACGCTGTCGCGGCATGCTACCAGTGTTAAAGACTGCGATGGAGCTCCATATGCCACGGCAAACTGGCTGACACTGACGGCGGCGGTGCACAAATGGTGCGCAGCTAGCGCCATTCGACGGCCAACACCGCGGTTCCTGGTGTGTCCGCTGTGCCGTGCGTGTGATCATTGCTTGTACAGCCCTCTCGCAGTGTCCGGAGCAAGTATGGTGGGTCTGACACACCGGTGTCAATGTGTTCTTTTTTCCATTTCCAGGAGTGTATTATACATTACTGTAGACTGAACGTTGATGGAAATTAGACTTGTTGGCCTATCTGTGCACAAGGAATGGTCATCTTTCAGCAACTTGTCACTTAAAATTTGTCTTTTGTTATTTCTCCACATATATCATCTCATTCGCTCAATATCGTTTCTCAAAACACATGATTACAAAATCGGTTTTAAACAGTCCTGCCTGCACTACACGCTAGGCAAGTTTCCATCCTTTTGAAACCACTTACATTTTCAGATTGTCCAACACATTCTGCTACTGCTACTCTGTGACTTATTCTGATCAATATCTCTGGTATTCTACAGACTCTTATTAGTATATGATTCTATGGTATTACTGAGGTTGAGTAAATTTTATGAAATTCGTAACTTCATTCGCATTTATGGCTTATATTTCTTGATAATCGTTACTGAAAATATGACAGTCCACTTTCTTCACCTCATTCCTGTTAATCAAGAATTTTGCAGGGAGATTTTTGCTGTTATATTAGTAGGAGGCACACAGAAATTTCTGCAAAGGAAACAGTCGCAAAAGCATGCAACAAACACTGTCGTTACAATTTCGTAGGATGGGTGACAATTTATAAAAAAATTTGTATGTTGTTGAGGTCTTCAGTCCCGAGACTGGTTTGATGCAGCTCTCCATGCTACTCTATCCTCTGCAAGCTTCTTCATCTCCCAATACGTACTGCAGCCTACATCCTTCTGAATATGTTTAGTGTATTCATCTCTTGGTCACCCTCTACGATTTTTACCCACCAGGCTGCCCTCCAATACCAAATTGGTGATCCCTTGATTTACAAAAAATTGTAAAGATAAACAAAATCATACAAAAATGGCACATTTTTGCAATACAAATAACGGTACATAATGAAAAAATTGTACAAAATGTTCAGTAGTAAATTGTTTTTTATATTTGTTATGTCACAAAGAATCTGGCACAACAAGACCCTTGCTGTGGTAAATCAATAACCTTGCTCAGTCAAATAAGGTGGCATAAATAAGTACAGTTTTACATTAAGGTGCAGAGTATTGCTAATTAATTACAATTATCTGCACAAATGTTTAAGAGAAACGTTTGGGGACAATTAAAGATATGTGTTAATTCAAATGAAGTAAGAAATTATACACACATTTCATGCAACATGTTACAAAATTTTACAAAGCAGTAGCAATACTTCTTCAAATGTTCAACGAAATCTTATGAAAACAAGTGAGGTTTCTTGTCATTTCAATAAAGAAAGAAAAACTCATACTCTTTTAGTGTGGTAGAAAAATGCTTATAATTGTCTTTTCAAAATTATTGAGAAAACCTATGAGATGAACACTATGCAATGAGAGGAAAAAATTGTGTACCTCTTACAGTTTCACTAACATGGTAGCATCGACATATTACTATGGGATACTCAGGGATCATAGTACTTTGCCTTCAGTTTCTCCACTGACAACCCACAGAAAAAATAAGTGTGTTATCCAGGCACGCACAAGCATGGAGAAATAGCATGTCACAACTTCCACTGGAAACCCAGAGTCCGAAGAGCTACATTCATTGCTGCAGAACTGCCACAGTGTATAGTTTTCCCATTGGCCCATCTTTCATAAGCTTTGACATGGTGTGACACTTGACTCATGGCCACAGCAAATAGCATATGCCATTCAACATAATCTTTCGATTATCTTTGTGTGTGTGTGTGTGTGTGTGTTAACCACGATAATCCCCCACGCACGTTGAGTGTACATGAAACAAATTTTCAAAGGAATTAGATAATTAGTTACATAGATTTTACTGTCAAAACAGATTGTCCTGAAAAACATGGTAATCTTCTGTAACTGTGCCTTATTCAAAATAATTTATCTGATGTATACACAGTAGAAGTGTTTATATTACAAATTGGGAATAATATAAATTCCATATAAGTTTAGTCAGCAAAGCTCTGGTGTCATTTCAACCAACAAAATATTAATCTTGAATACATATCTCCATTCTTAAAGTATTACACATAAATGAAAAGACTTGGATCCTCTTTCTTAAGGTGCACACATTTGTCTGTATGGCCAAAATGATAACTACCACTTATGTAACTAGAACAGCTTCAGGATGGAGTCTGGTGATCACCAGGATACATAATTATTGTATACACAATCTTAGAGCAGAAAGCATTATTAGAACGCGATTGATGTCAGTCATGTAACAGTCAACATCTTGTACAACTGGAGCGAAAATCTTTGGCGTAACATCATGTTTGCATTTGTCATATTTACTGGCATCATTATGACTACAAATCTTTACTATTCCTGGTGATAAAATAGTAGCATATTCATTATATTTCCATTAACAAATTGCAAGTTCCTGAAAATTGAAAGATCAGGTGTCAACCATGAGGTATCTCTATTACACTATGTCATCAAAAGGAACCGGACACCCGGCTGAAAATAAGTTACAAGTTTGTGGCGCCCTCCATCGGCAACTCTGGAATTAAATATGCTGTTGGCCCACCCTTAGCGTTAATGACAGCTTCCACCCTCGCAGGCATACTTTCAGTCAGGTGCTTCAAAGTTTCTTGGGGAATGGCAGCCGATTCTTCACGGCGTGAAGCAATTACTAGAGGTATCGATGTCGGACGGTGAGGCCTGGCGTGAAGTCGGCCTTCCAAAACATCCCAAAGGCGTTCTATAGAATTCAGGTCAGGGCTCTGAGAAGGCGTGTCCATTACGGTGATGTTATTGTTGTATAACCAGTCCGCCACAGACTGTGCATTATGAAAAGTTGCTCGATCGCGTTGAAAGCTTTAATCGTCATCCCCGAATTGCTCTTCAACAGTGGGAAGCAAGAAGGTGCTTAGAACATCACTGTAGGCCTGTACTCTGATAGTGCCACGTAAATCGAGGAATACACGCCCTATCTATGAAAAAAACGACCACACCATAACACCACCACCTCTGAATCTTACTGTTGGCACTACACACGCTGGCATATGACGTTAACCGGGCATTCGCTATACCCACACCCTGCCAGCGGATCGCCACATTGGGTATCGTAATTCGTCACTCAAAACAACGTTTTTCCACTGTTCAATCGTCCAATGTTTACGCTCCTTACACCAAGCGAGACGTCGTTTTGCATCAACCAGTGTGATGTGTGGATTATGAGCACCCGCTGGACCAAGAAATCCAAGTTTTCTCACCTCTCGCCAAACTGTCGTAGCACTTGAGGTGGATACTGATGCAGTTTGGAATGCCTGTTTGATGGTCGGGATTGATGTCTGCCTCACATTACGACCCTCTTCAACTGTCGTCGGTCTGTACGCTTTCGTGCAGTACGTGTGCCTTCATGTTTCCACTTCACTATGACATTGAAAACAGTGGACCTACAGATGGTTAGGAGTGTGGAAAACTCGCGTACAGACGTGTGACACAAGTGACACCCGATCACCTGGGCACGTTCGATGTCCGTGAGTTCCGCGGAGGCCCCCATTCTGCTCTCTCACGATGTCTAATGACTACTGAGGTCGCTGTTATGGAGTACCTGGCGTTAGGTGGAAGCACAATGCACTTATTATGAAAAACATATGTCTTTGTGGGTGTCTGGATACCTTTGATCACATAGTATATCTGTTGAGAGAATTCTTCGTAAGAAATTCTAAATATAAAAAATGTTCTTATTAAATGTATTTTGGTTTTTCTTTTGACGCTGATAACCAATGTAACTATAAAGTTAATATTTACCATATATAAAATTATTACTGGGACAAAAATCTTTCTTTACCCCTGATTCACTACCTGAAATAATAATCCATAAAAACATCCACATACGTCATCACTACTGAAGTAACATCATGTCCTACTCCTCATTGGATTCCAGGAAAACCTATTCTTAAAAACATCGCTTCAACAATGTTCTGTGTACATCATAATTCAATACTCATTGTTATCTCATTATTGCTCAGAACCACGCTATTCCTTTATCACTGTTCAGAATAACTGCCATTTATGTTACTGTATAATGACAACATCTTGTTTAATCACAAAATAGAGCTACATCATAACCCTGTAACTTCTTACTCTTTGATCTCAGTATTTTTTGTATGTATAAATGTCATACTATACCCTTTCTCTCTCATTCCGTACAGTTTGTCCAATTTTGTGCAACATACATATCCATTTGAAGCTGAAAGATCATTTCTTAATATTACAAGTAGTCAATAGCTGAGCATTGTTAGCTTAATATAGTTAGTTTCACACAAATCAAAATGGCGTAAATACAACAGATATCTGAAACATCACTCACAAATTACCACAAGTTCATAGCAAATCCCATTTATCGCAGCTTAGGAAAATAATTTCTTGTAGTAGAAGGTCACGAGTTTAAAAACTTACTTCACTGTACTTGCACTAGGACGGTAAGAATCATTTGTTTACACTTACAACCTAAACAAGACTGTAGAATACGTGGAGTGCACATAGGAGTATGAGAAGGCACCTTGAGCTAACAGTTTACTGCGTCTCATTCTTTACATTTCCCCTGTGTACTAATAGTATAGTAGAAGGTGGAACAAAAAACATCGTATGTTTGCTGATTTTAAATTTGTACTGAAATTTTCGAGTGGTTTGTTGACAAAGACCAAAATGTGACTGTAAAATATCTTATAACTATTACCTATTTACCTGAGAAGCATCCGCTACACCATGCACTTTAGTATGTATGATTTCAGAGACATCAAAGACTCTTACATATCCTAAGAAGTAGTTGATTTATGACAGATAGCTTCAGTGGAAGGTTGTGATTTTTTACGAAGATAAAAATTTCAAACAGTTAATGTCTTCTCCCAGCTTTCAAATCTAATCCTCGAACTGAAAATAGAAATAAGTTGCTTGCTACTTCAGCTTTCGCCTTAGTATCATTGAAGGGAAAAACAGCCTTGTATTCAGTCAAGAAAACAACAATAAATGTCATTAGTTTAATATGATGGAGCACCATTAAAATGTTAGCACAGAACAGATAACCTTGCAAACTAAATCCCAACGTGTTTGGTTTCTACCCTTTACAGTTCACCAATATAGCGCTCTTAATTTCGGTTCACTGCAATGGTAATGTTGGACAAACAGTCAGTTCCTGACACTTACTGAAAGCTGCCTCACTTGTAACCTATGAAAACAACCTGCGTCTAATACCACTGATAAAAATCTTACCCAACATAAAGTGGCACTATAGGATGGATTAAGATGTTCTGATTGTCTACCTCTCTCTTCCAAGAAGTTGTCTCTAACATATCGTCAAACTGGACATAGTGTATTCGTCTCTCCTCCGAATCCATGTCAGAAAATGATTTTTCTCACAACGTGTTTGTGGTCAACTCGTGGGCTAGTGGCTAGCGTTGCTACCTGTGGACCATAGGGTCCCTGGTTCGATTCCCGGACAGGTTGGCTATTTTCTCTAATTGCGTACTAGGTGTTTGTGTTGTCCTCATCATTTCATCGTCATCATCATTCGTGACAGTTAGTAGACTGCATTGTGGAAAGAAAATGAACTGTGTAAAAATTGGAACTTTTTACAGGCGCTGATAACCGCGCACTTGAGCGCCCCACGAACCAAACAACATTGTCATGTAACAAAGTGCCACCAAAATCCACTACCATACAATTATTATTTACGTTCCCTACAGCTTGCATATGCCCTTGTCTGTCATCATCTGAACAAGGAATGTAATTGGTTACCCAGTCAAAAACATTGATTTTCCTTAATTTCAGTGATTGGCCCTCGACAGTCTTTTTTTTCATCAGCAGTTTAATATGACCCGGTATGAATTCCTCTCCTATGGCAATCTCTACATCTCCGAGTAGCACTTGAAACGTACGTCTACAAATGATTGCGGGATATATCCCAATGCCCACCTTTTTCTACAGATTTTGACCTCTACAGCGCCCTGTAGTACCCTGGATGTAATTTTGTAATGTGGTAACAGATGCCTATAACCCTGTCTCTTCTCCTTGTCAGTGTTTTCTGTATATTCCTTTCCTCTATGATTATCCAGGGAACTTCCTCATTCGTTACCTTATCAGCCCCCTAAGTTTCAATATTCGTCTGTAGCAAAACATCTCAAATGCTTTGATTCTCTTTTGTTCAGGTTTTCCCACAGTCCATGTTTCACTACTGTAGAACTCTGAGCTGCAAACATATATTTTCAGAAATTTCTTCCTCAAATTAATGCCTATGTTTAAAAGTAATAGACTTTTCTTGGCACGCAATGCCCTTTTTGGGAATTCTAGTCTGCTTTTGATATCCACCTTGTTCCGTCGGTCACTGGTTATTTTTCTGCCTTGGTAGCAGAATTTCTTAACTTCATCTACTTCATGACCTTCAATAGTGATATTAGGTTTCTCGTTGTTCTCACTTGTGCTACTTCTTAGTACTTTCGTTTTCTTTCGATTTATACTCAGTCCATATTCTCTACTCATTAGATTGATCATTCCATTCAGCAGATTATGTAATTCTTCTCTCAGGAAAGCAATGTCGTCAGCAAAGAGTATCACTGATATCTCTCCTCCTTGAATTGTTTTTCTAATGCTTAAACTTTCTTTTATTTTCATCATTGCTTCTTCGAGGTACGGAATTGAACAATAGGAGTGAATGACTTCATCCTGATCTTACACTGTTTAAGCCATACACTTCGTTTTTGGTCGTCCACTCTTATTATTTCCACTTGGCACATCTACATATTGTGTACTATCTGTCTGTCCCTATACCTTACCTCTATGTACACCGGAATATGGAACATCTTGCATCATTTTACGTAGTCGAATGCTTTTTCCAAATCGAAAAATCCTGTGAAAGTGTCTTGAATTTTCTTTAGTCTTGCTTCCGTTAACAAACGCCATGTCAGAAGTGCCTCTCTGGTGCCTTTACCTTTTCTAAAGACAAACTGATCGTCATCTACCACATCCTCAGTTTCCTTTTCCGTTCTTCTGTATATTCTTCTTGTCAGCAACTTGGATGCATGAGTTGTTAAACTGATCTTGCGATAATCCTTGCAGTTTACGGAATTGGAAGGATGATATTATTCTGAAAGTCAGATGGTTGTCACCAGACTCATACATTCTATACACCAACGTGAATAGTCCGTTTGTTGCCACTTTCCCCAAATATTTTACAAATTCTGATTAAATGTTATCTATCCCTTCTGCCTTACTTGAACTTAAGGCCTCCAAAGCTCTTTTAAATTCTGATTCTAATACTGAATCCCTCAACTTTCTAAACCGACTCCCGTGTCTTCTTCAATCGCATGAGACAAATCTTTCCCCTCATAGAAGCTTTCAGTGTATTCATTCTACCTAACCGCTCTCTCCTCTGCATTTAACAGCGAAACTCCCGTTGCACTCTTAATGTTACCACCATTGCTTTTAATGTCCCCGAAGGTTGTTTTTAGTTTCCTATATGGTGAGTCTGTCCGCCCAGCTATCATTTCTTTTTTGATTTCTCCACATTTTTCATGCAGCCGTTTCGTCTTTGCTTCCATGCCCTTCCTATTTACTACTTTCCTCAGCGACTTGAGTTTCTGTACTGCTGAGTATCCCGGAACATTTTCGTGCTTCCTTGTTTCCTCGCTGAACTGAAGGGAATCTTCTGTTACCCATGGTTTCGTGGCAGTTACCTTATTTACACCTGTGATTTTTTTAGAAGTCCTATGGCGGCCCCTTTTAGAGATATCCATTCCTCGTCAACTGTACTTCCTGCTAAGTTATTCCTTATTGCTGTATGTATAGTCTTACAAACATCAAGCGTATTTCGTCTGTCCTTAGTTCTTCTGTAATCCATTTCTTTGCGTATTGATTCTTCCAGACCACTGTCTTAGACATTAGCCCACTCTTCAACACTCCCACAGAGCGAGCGGAGTCTATATCTGCTCCAGGTTACACCTTCAAATCCAGAATTTGATTTCTGAATTTCTGTCTGACCACGATGTAATCCAACTGAAGTCTTCACGTATCAACCGGCCCCTTTACAAGTATACCTCCTCCCCTTTTGATTCTTAAACGGAGCTTTCGCTATTACGAGCTGATATTTACTACAGAACTCAAGTAGTCTTTCTCCTCTCTCATTCCTTGTCCCAGGCCCATATTCTCCTGTAACCTTTACTTCTAAACCTTCCCCTACAACTTCCCCCAGGATTACTCCCTTTGCATATGGTGTTAATCTGTCAGTATCCTCATTTACATTCTCTGTCTCCTCATCTTCAGCTTGTGACGTCGGAATATATGCCTGATCTATCGTTGTTGGTGTTCGTTTGCTGTCGATTCTGTTAAGAATAGCCCTATCACTGAACTGTTCACAGTAAGACAGTGTCTGCCCTATATTGTTATTGATAACGAATGCTACTCTTGTTATACCATGTTCTACTGCTGTTGGTTTTACCCTATTCTCATCTGACCAGAAATCCTTGTCTTCCTACTATACCTAGTTTAAGCCTTCGCATTTCCCTTTTCAGATTTTCTAGCTTCCCTACAATATTCAAGATTCTGACATTCCACACCCCGACTCTTAGAACATTATCCTTTAGTTGATTATTCATTCTTTTTCTGATGTTCACCTCTCACTTGGTAGCCCCTCCCAAAGATGCGAAAGAGGGCTATTCCGGAATCTTTTGCCAATGGAGTGATATTCATGACACTTTTTCAGTTTCAGGCCTCATCTTCTATGGAGACATGTTATTTTTCTTTAATACAGCGCTTTGCATTGCCTTCTTCATCCGCATTCCGTTGATCATTGCTGAGTCTTCCACCTTTAGGGCCAGTTTCTCACCTGTAGGACAACAAAGTGCCTTGAACCTCTGTCCGCCCTTCCGCCCTCTTCGACAAGGCGTTTGGCAGAATGAAGGTGACTTCTTATGCCGAATGTATAAGATTGCTAGTCCTAATTATTAATCAGAATTAAACCAATCTCAGGTATAGAAACAGGGCCCGAGAGACGCTACCCCTAGACCACTCTATATTAGCAGAATTATAATCGTTTCCACCTAATGCTTTTCGACTGACACTTAATGCAAATTATTTGTACGAGGCGATTATATTTCAAGTACCCACTTTAACTGAAAAGCCTGACCTATGGAAGAAGACAACCTGGTCACCACGTGTCCCGGCGACCACCTTCGGCGCCTTGGCCAACACATCCGTGTTTCTGTTCACATCCTAGGGTCCTGACGTGGATCCCCAAACTAGCCAGCGAGCTGTCGTGCCTCCAATTCACTTCGACGTACCGCCGGGACTTCCACAGAAAACCCCTCTACGTTTAATGACATCAGAGCTGTTTCAAAATGTGTAAATGAGCAGACTATAGTTTGTAATGAAAATCGAAAAACAGACAAACACAGTTATTTACCCATTTTTTGTGAAGTGGGAAAAAGTACTAATTGATTGAATACAAAAAAATATATACGAGGGTGTATACAGCAAAAACTGTTAAAAGAAAGATATAAACTTCATTACCCATGGAAATTTCTCGAAGATTCTCCAAAGGACTGGTCATATTTGAACATAATTACAATTTTTAAATGTATGTGTGGTCTGGAAACTTTAATGTGCAAACATTTGAGGTTATAATAAATTTTTCCTGTGGTGTATTGCTCTTTTATGTAAACGTAAAACTAAATTACGAATGTAAAACAAAGGCAGACGTCTATTCGTCCATTCCTAGTATATTTCTTATTTTGCATTGGATCATGACTGAAAAGGTGAATGAACATAATCAACCGAGGGAGAAGCTACGTCTCTCACCTTATTCAAGTAACTCAAACTATCTCCAATAATAAAAATTGTCTAAATTTTAAGGAAAGATTAAAACCCAATATCCCCAAGCAATCAGTTAGCATCTGACAGAAATAAATAAAATGGGAGGACCCCTACCAAATGGTATGATGAAAAGCTAATTTAAAAGTCATACAAATAATGATGTTTTTTGGATAGAAAAACTCCTAACAATTGCCTAAATGCGTTTCAAGGAGGGTGATCTTTTGTTTAATGTTGTTGTCAGATGCAGGTGTGCATTCGGAGCTCAACAACAAAGGAGGCTTTTGTTGCGTCACAGCCAGTATGGAAAGTTTTTTTTTTTAAATTTTTGAAAACATAGTTAAAATTAAAATAGTCAGGATCGCAATTTTTTTTATTGGTGTGAGTGACCGGTTTCGACTGTTTCATAGAGTCATCTTCAGATTCCAGAGCGGTGGGTGGACACTGCCAGACGAGTTTCGTCGACCCTCGACGCTCGTGTAACTGCTCTTTTGTTCTCTTTCACCATTGTTCTCTTGCTCTCTTTTATGCCACTGTCTTTGATCATTGCCGATACGCGAGCGTCCGGGGTCGACGGAACCCGCCTGGCAGTGTCCATCCACCGCTCTGGAGTCTGAAGATGACTCTACGAAAGAGTCGAAACCTGTCACTCACTGCAATAAAAAAAATTGCGACCAACACTTTTAAATTTTAATTTCAAGTCTCGAAACATTTGTCCTCGTATCAAACGTAGTACTTATTAAATGATAGCGTTTAATATGCTTCTGTGAAATAATATTTAATTTTATTTCCTACAAGCTTCAAATACTGAGGAGATGCATAAACTTTTATCTGCCTCCTAGATAAAATAGACTCAGAGATAGTAATGTTAGAGCCTTTATAAAGGCATATACTAGTGTAAAAAGATACTTACTCTTTAGCATTTGCTCCTTTGTTCTCTTACGCCATTGTTCTCTTGCTCTCTCTTATGCGACTGTCTTTGATCATTGCCGATACAATATTGTCTCTGTGTTGTATTAGTTCATATGGCTTGAAAGTTGTTTCCCATTAAAACAAATAAAAAAAATATTTAATATATGTCCCGCACATAGTGTAAGATATTTAATAATCCTTTCGATGATATGTATAGTAGAAAAAGGAGTCTCTGAATTGGCAGATGTTTGTGTGTGATTTGCAATTCAGTAGAAAAACTAATGTTCTGCTGACAATCTTAAGGTTACTGGGGATATTTTCTTTTTTGTTACGTGGTATTATGTGTGAACTTTTCTTCTTTGTGAGTTCGTCCTTTGTTGCCTTTGAAAAGCATCTCAAGATATTTTTATACGGATATGTGCATTCTGCTAAATGCTCAATAAGTCGTTGATGAAAAATTAATTGACTACACGTAAGGTGACTTACTTATTACAATATTATGCGTTTCGTAGCAGTTTGCCTATGATAGTTGTTGCTGTTGTTGTTGTTGCTGTTGTTACTATTACAACATGTAACATTTTTAACTTTGTGCAAAATCACGTTGAAGGATATCTGATGATCGCAATGTACGAAACGTGTGATTCTTCAATAATAACGTCAGTCAATGACTTTTTCCGTAGCGACCCATCTTGCAATTTCCGGACTGTACATATTTTTCACAAGGGTGATATACCTCCTTCGTGGCTTCATCCTGTGGGTGTGTAATTTTCATACTACCGTGATGTGGTCTTCTTATGTTAGGTCCTTTCAATACCTACAGTAAATCCAGATGTCGCAACGCTTTTTATACTCATTCCTGGAGTTCCAGCCAGTCATCACATTACAGTGTCTCAATACAGCAATGTAGGAAAAAGTCTATGGTACGTCAATTGGCCAATGCTGCTGCGTTAATCGGTGTTGATGAAAAGTGTCACTACTTAAGATCTCAGTTCAGACACAAAACGTAAACACGAGCAAAGCGCAAGGGCAAATATAAGTTATTAATGCGTATATTTTGATCGTTTTTTTATACTAAAGTTAGCATTTCTTCAGCTAAAATCATCATCTCAAGCGAATTTCGGAGACCATTATTTCGGCAATCCATGATCGTTGATTGTGTCAATTTTTTGTCTGTCTGAGTCAATACATCAACTCTAACGACAATAGTTCCAACAAGACGTTACGTTACGTTCACAACAAGTAATGATTACAGTCAGTACTGACTCCCAATCGCTCCTCTAGTCATTGTGGAAACTAGTGCTAATTGTACGCCTAAGTTGCTGTGAGTTAGCAGCATGACATTTCCATCTCGTAAAGTGAGGCTCATTTTGTTAAACGCCCGTACTGAAGAACAAATCAGAACAGGTGTAGGACAGAAAGCATACGTATTGCTGAAAACCCACTATTCCGTGCACTAATTCTGGTATTTCAGAATTTCTCGTTTCTTTCACATATCGCAACCATTTTTTGATATATTTGGTACTTCAATTTTCTCTTCACTGTGAAGTTGTATTCATGAATATCGGAATGGATTTTTTTTGTTTTTTGAGTACCACTAAGAACTGTTTCTCTGTGGACTGAATCAAAGCACAGGTATCGAAAAAGATGCCTGTGAGAGAACGGTGAATGCCTCTACAGACCTCTCCCCTAATACTACTTTTATTTCTGTACATAAGATTCCAGCACTTTATTCGCATTGCCGATTTCGTTACTGGAGTTGGAAAAGACCCTCCGCATCTATACGCTTCACCAGTTTTACTTCTCCATCTGAACGACAGTACTTTCCAAGTTTCCATAATCTTTTTACGATTTAATTCAATTTTAGCTAGACTAGAATCCCAAGAGTTCCGTATTGTATCTTCCTTCCTATAAACTTCAGTTACAGTTATTTGTGCAATGAATGTGAATGTAAGCTCTTTCGATGACGAGCGGCAGAAAAACATACCGAATACTGAAACTAATAATGAGGATTTTTTTGAAGTATGGTTCACGGTACTTTTCGTCGTACTATTTATCGTTAAATTACAAAAAAAAATGCTTCAAATGGCTATGAGCACTAGGGTACTTAACATCTGAGGTCATCAGTCTCCTAGAACTTAAAATTACTTAAACCTAACTAACCTAAGGACAGCACACACATCCATGAACGAGACAGGATTCGAACCTGCGGCCATAGCGGTCACGCGGTTCCACTCTGAAGCGCCTACAACCGCTCGGACACACCGGCTGGGGCCGTTAAATTACATGTAAAGCTCGTTTCGTATAGGACAGACTGTTTTGTCATGATTTAAAGTTGATAGCAGGTTTGGGAATGTTGTTCCGCCACAGGCAAATAACTTGTCAAACAAGAGGGACACAGCACTCAATTTATTCGAGGGCCTGCGGAAAACTAATTCCACCGAATTCTTTATGTGAAATTCCTGTAAGCATTTTTTCTTTTAAATGAACGACATATTGATTTCTACACCTTTACTTTTCATGTGTACGTATTTGGATTTCTCTGTCTCTAGAGCGCTCAGAACTGTAGCTTGTAACATGGCGGCGCGTAACGTAACTGTGTTCGTGCGTGAGAAACAGTGTGTTGTAACTGAGATTAGAATTCCAGTAGTTCGTCGGCACAAGGAGCTCACTCTCCTTCAACATAACAATACCAGACCACACACAGCGCTGCGACGTCTGCAACAGTCAGATGCCCTGGGTTCACTGCCACCTACATCTACATCTACATCTACATTATTACTCTGCTATTCACAATTAAATTGATGGCTATTTCTCTACCGTTGCACTCTCGAATGGCGCAAGGTAAAATCAGCATGTAATTCTTTCTGTGCGAGCTCTGTTTTCTTTTATTGTATCATGATATCATTTCTCTCTGTGTAAGTGGGCTCCAACAGAGGGAGCCGTAATGGATTAAGCCATAGCCAGCGCAGTTGCCGTATCAGCAGCCGCTGAGAGAAGCACCCGCTCGCCGTGTGCCCACTTCGGTATCGACACATTTCGTCATGTCAATGACCTGGTGGGATGTTGAATAGTGTCCTGGAAGCTTCACAGCTTGACAGATTATCGGCTGGCAACAGAGGGACGTCGATCATTGACAGTCTTCCTGATCTTCAGTGAAGCCAGCACCGAAGATCTGGATTTAAACTCCGATCGAGCCAGGTGCGTCTAGATCAGCCAGCAAGGTCATGCACAGCGCCTGCCGTGTATCAGTCGTTGTGAATGTACTGACGTAGTCCTGGAATCTTCACTGTACCTCTGCCACCATCCGGCCAGTGCGCGGGGTAGCCTCATGGCCTTAGTCGCCTTGACGCGGTTCGCGTGGCTGCTTATTCCGTAGGTTTGAGTCCTCCCTCTGGCATTTGTGTGTGTTGTCCTTCATGTAATTTAGTTTAGCTAGTGCGCGAGCCTAGGGACCGAAGACCTCAGCAGGTTGGTTCCATAGGAACTTACCACTATCTGGCCAGGCGACTATCGCACCCGCCCCCAGTCCGGGCAGCCATCAGCCTGTTCTTCGGCCCGTGCCGATGGCCTGCTCCATAGCGCGCAGCGCGCCATTTACGACGGCGGCCGAGTTTAGGTTCGTTCTGCGCATCTGCTGTCACAAAACACAGTCAGCCAATGAACAGAGAACGACGTTGCCAGAGCTCGATTGCAGTGCGGAGCACGAACGAATGTCTTCAGTTTTACAAATGTTTAATAATAAATAAAGTAACAGAACGTAAGCAATGTCTTGATAGCCGACTTTCTTTTATACACTCCTGGAAATTGAAATAAGCACACCGTGAATTCATTGTCCTAGGAAGGGGAAACTTTATTGACACATTCCTGGGGTCAGATAAATCACATGATCACACTGACAGAACCACAGGCACATACACAAAGACAACAGAGCATGCACAATGTCGGCACTAGTACAGTGTATATCCACATTTCGCAGCAATGCAGGCTGCTATTCTCCCATGGAGACGATCGTAGAGATGCTGGATGTAGTCCTGTGGAACGACTTGCCATGCCATTTTCCACCTGGCGCCTCAGTTGGACCAGCGTTCTTGCTGCACTTGCAGACAGCGTGAGACGACGCTTCATCCAGTCCCAAACATGCTCAATGGGGGACTGATCCGGAGATCCTGCTGGCCAGGGTAGTTGGCTTACACCTTCTAGAGCACGTTGGATGGCACGGGATACATGCGGACGTGCATTTTCCTGTTGGAACAGCAAGTTCCCTTGCAGGTCTACGAATGGTAGAACGATGGGTTCGATGACGGTTTGGATGTACCGTGCACTATTCAGTGTCCCCTCGACGATCACCAGAGGTGTACGGCCAGCGTAGGAGATCGCTCCCCACACCATGATGCCGGGTGTTGGCCCTGTGTGCCTCGGTCGTATGCAGTCCTGATTGTGGCGTTCACCTGCACGGCGCCAAACACGCATACGACCATCATTGGCACCAAGGCAGAAGCGACTCTCATCGCTGAAGACGAAACGTCTCCATTCGTCCCTCCACTCACGCCTGTCGCAACACCACTGGAGGCGGGCTGCACGATGTTGGGGCGTGAGCGGAAGACTGCCTAACGGTGTGCGGGACCGTAGCCCAGCTTCATGGAGACGGTTGCGAATGGTCCTCGCCGATACCCCAGGAGCAACAGTGTCCCTAATTTGCTGGGAAGTGACGGTGCGGTCCCCTACGGCAGTGCGTAGGATCCTACGGTCTTGGCGTGCATCCGTGCGTCGCTGCGGTCCGGTCCCAGGTCGACGGGCACGTGCATCTTCCGCCGACCACTGGCGACAACATCGATGTACTGTGGAGACCTCACGCCCCACGTGTTGAGCAATTCGGCGGTACGTCCACCCGGCCTCCCGCATGCCCACTATACGCCCTCGCTCAAAGTCCGTCAACTGCACATACGGTTCACGTCCACGCTGTCGCGGCATGCTACCAGTGTTAAAGACTGCGATGGAGCTCCGTATGCCACGGCAAACTGGCTGACACTGACGGCGGCGGTGCACAAATGCTGCGCAGCTAGCGCCATTCGACGGCCAACACCGCGGTTCCTGGTGTGTCCGCTGTGCCGTGCGTGTGATCATTGCTTGTACAGCCCTCTCGCAGTGTCCAGAGCAAGTATGGTGGGTCTGACACACCGGTGTCAATGTGTTCTTTTTTCCATATCCAGGAACGTAGAAAGTTTGGAAAAAGCATTCTATACACCAGTTGCTTCATATTCTATTAATTAATTAAAGCAAACAAGCAATAAGCCTTCTAATTCAGGCAATAGCAAGGAAAGGTGTTTGTATCATCCTCACGGACCACTTTTTTGGAATAAAGAATAGCGGTAATTGTTTATTTACTTTTGTACTGCCACGAAACGTGAGTAATTCATAATCCTACCAACAGTGTTTGTCGGTATTTTGCGTCATGTTTCATACTTCTCCAGGGGTTCCATTTAACGACGAGCTGTGTTAGCGTAATGGTTAAGGTGTTTGCCTGTTGAGAGCAAGGTTCAAAATTCAAACCTTTCTCGTTACTTTGATATTTTCTTCATACAGAAACAATATCGAAGTTATGAATTTTAATCGATTGAATGTAATTTTTTGTAATTTCTATTGCTTTGTCTCTTCATTATAACCATAATAAGTTTTCGGGTTTTCTAATTTTGTCTTCCAATATTTCTTTTCACAGCAATAAAAAACAATGAAAAGGCACACATACAATATTCATTTTATCTGTTTTGTTTGTGTATCTTCTCTTCCGCAGTCGCTGTTTCGCTATTCATATTGAGATATATTCTTTTGCGACAGTATTAAAAGTATTATTTAAAGCAGAATTTCGGATCGTACGTAGCCGAGCTACTTAATTCTCTGACGCCATTGTTTGCTTCGCTGCTTTGGCAACATCATACTCAGTGTTTTCGTCTATCTATGTTTTGGCAAGTATTTGCTGTCTGTTGTTACAAACACAAATTGTTTGCGCACTGCGCCTCACTGACAATATATTTTAGTCTCTACGTTTTATTATGTCCACAATTCAGTTTGGTGTACTTCGCCAACTTTGTTTTAATCAGAACCTTTCTTAAAAAAAGCGAAATGACGCTGGTGGAAATACAAGTTTTATTACATTCGCGAAGGACGCAATATTTCTCAATATTACATACGACACATTATCTGGTGCTTAAATTATATGAGATATTGTTATACAGTGAATTTTATATGAAACTTAATTATGTTCCTTACATTTCATTCTCAACATTGTGGGAACTAAAATCGACTATATCGAAAGTAATCGCTATGGTCTTTTACCTCTGCAATCTCTTCAAAATTTCGTGCAAATAGTTTACATTTAATGCAGCACAGTAAATGCGCTGAACATCGAAACAAAATTAAGTCATTAATGGGGGGAAGGTATCAGTCAAGAAGATGGTTCAAAATCAAATTTTTGGGCCATATAGTTTTAGTAAAATCGTATGATATGTGTGTCAAAGCAGTCGGAACACCGTGTGTCTGCACAGGCGAACAGCGCAGTGATGACCAAATCGCGCACAGTGCCGAATGCAGGGAGCACGTCTCTGTAGCAGCGAAAGGGTTAATGCGGCCGTGGTGACTGTACTTCATAAACAGCACGTAGGTTTGCGAACTACACTATACTATGGCGCTGCTTCTCTTGCCGCGTGCGTCGTTTGCAACTGGCAACGCAGCATTCTCCCGCTTTTGGGCGGGCGTGTGCGAGCCGCCAAGATAAAAGAATTGAACTGTAAGTCACGGCAGGTGACCGTGCCGCAGTCACCTGTCAGCGCGGCGAGTCCAAATGCCACTGTGTACATCTGGCCGTTGTTATGCCTGCGCTTACAGCTGCTACAACGCGAGGATATTATGTGAAGAACGAAACGCATTTGGAAGACTGTATGAAAAGAATCGGTTAATGAAAGGCTCATAATCGTTGGCTTCCGCAGGCATTGTAACAGTTCATAAAATATTTCTGGCTTTATGACCGCATTGTCAATACGTAAAATATCGACCTGTTGCAAGTGGCCTTCTTCAGGGTGTTTTTGTTTACAGATGAATGAGAAAACTTTGTTGCTTATATACGTGCAAACGTGGTTATTATCTAATTCTGATAGGGTGTAAAGGATGAGGAGGAGGGGTGTTAGAAATTCTTTATTGGTGTTTTTATTATTTCTTTTCATTGGTGGAAACCCACTGCTTTGGTCGCTGTTTGCATTACTGCTTTTGACTGGTGGAAACCGGCGAATGGAGATACCAGGCGGCAGTTGTAATGTGGCGCTGTTTTCCTGCTTTCTAGCGCAAGTTGAGGCGTGCCAGTGCTCTATATACCTGCGGCAGCTGCTGTCTCCCGTGGGCCTGTGTGCATAGCTTGAAGTGAGCTGGCAGCCAAGACGACGGAAGTTGGTACCCGTCTCCTCTTTTGATGGGGCTACACTATTTCAATTGCCTCTCTAATCTTGATCTTGATAGTACGAGAGCTTCACCAAAATCTATCTGTTTGCCACAATCATCCTGACAGCGCTGACTTGGTATGTTGTCTTAGTTGGATATACCTTTCGTGTTCAGATATCTGTGTCATGTTGGGTCGCCCCGTCTCGCCTACATACCCTAATCCACATTCGCACCTGACATAGTAACCTATAGCAGCATGTAGTTTGTCAGCTGCATGTTTCGTTGTGTGAAGAACATCTTTTGTCCTGTTGCTACTTCCAAAAATTGACTTGATGCCTGCTTGGCGAAGAATATTCCCCACCCTAGGACGGCAAAGAATGAAGGCTATGGAGGAGAGCAGAACGAAGCACCAATCATCGTTCTATTAACATATTTCAAGGTGTCAGTGGACTTCAAAATAACAGCGTAAGGTATCTTGTGAACTATCATTTTCACCATTAAGACTTAAATTTTTCGGCAGAGTTTTACTCAAAACTTTAAAACAGTTTCGGAATTTCGTACAAAAATCATTAAACACAATAAATGTTTCTTCAAAGTTTTAAGGTATGAATGACAGGAACCGATTACAAAATTTCCAAATATTGGCATAAAGTAACGTTCCTCCCCTTAGGACTGTGAGCGTTAGTACATTAAGACACTGACATAATATTTAAAAATGATATCTTTGAATTTACAAGCCGTATCCCGAGAAGGAACTAAGAAATTCTGAACAACATCTCCTTGACTGAAAATGACTCCTCATCTGTTAAAATAAATGTGTTCAGTTGGCTCATTTCTTCAAAACAAGAGAAAAGTAACATAACCTTTGCCTTCTAAATAGTAAATTTACCTGCATAGATTCTAAATGACTGCATAATTTTTTCACATATATTAATCATAAATAATCTCCTTAATTGAGAACACTGCCAGGTGGTACTACATTTCCTCCAAATTCTTGGTGTTATTCTGTAGAAACACTGACGACTACTGTTCCTAATCACCCTGCATATTCAGAAAACACAGCCCTACCATTTCAATTAGCAGAAACACACTTCAGATAGTAGTGTATTTTACAACGAAACTTTTGCTTAATAAGATAGGCTTGAAAAGTTGCTGGTCGCGTATTAAAGACAACACAGTTTAGATTGTTACTTATAAATAAAGTTGTAAGTTAGTAAATTCATCACCACATCCGAAACCTCTCACAGAGTGAACACTACATCTACTGGAACTGTAGCCAATTTTGAAATTGTTAACATCCCTGTTAGATTGGTTCCCTACTAATATAGACAAACAAATCATTAAAATATATTTCCATTCGTCTTCTACCACTACAACACAGCACAATTTGCACTTGTGGAACATATAAACATAATTCAGTACGTAATCGTATTTCTTGAGGGGAGTTTGACAACCTATTGAGCACGTACATAGGCTAGCGTGTAATACCACCAAAAAAAGCATTACAGCTGTTCGGTATACCGGACCAGCTGTCGTTACTCCATTGCATGAAATTGATCATGTACAGCTAATCTCTGTGCTTCGTGTCGCACAAGGTAGCCCAACGTGCGTTAACCTGCACGAGCAGCTCGTTCTTGATAATAGAATTGTTCACTAGCCAGTCTGCGCCATGAGTGCACGCAATGTCTTATGTTTTCATAGTATTTTCTGTGATGAAGAGCAATTCCATTTGCATTATATTGCACACGCACCCGTTTTTGTCCCAGTATTGCGTGAAGAAAGACGTTGGACGACATATTAGAGTTATATCTACCATTAAACTGCTTTTTTGGAAAACAAGTTGATTATCTCCAATATATTCTTTCTAACTTGTGATATGGAGACCAATCAGAAAGTTACTACACATTAATCGTTTGGCACATAGGTGGTACTAATTCTTTTGACTTTCTCGTAAAAATGATAGTCATTTTTGTAATTTTATTTACGTTACTACGACCACGAACTACATTTTTACTAATTTACCGAGTTTCTAGTGTATTTATTAGTTCACGACCATAAGCCATCCTGGAAAGGACGGAGAAATTATGAATGGTATATTAAAAAATACGTAATTCTGTTTCATTATTTTTTGCGATATTACGTTCGCTAAAGACTGCATGAGTGTCTACTAACTGTTCGACCGATTCTGCGCGTTTTATAGTTGTTTCCTACATTGTTTTAAATCACATTTCACCTCATATTACTGTTTTAATGTGACGTTTATAAATACCTTATTTTACTCATACATAAATATAAATGAATAAGTGATCCTTACACGAGGCTAACAGAGAGGAATCACCAAAAATATCACAATGTCAGTACATTAAAAAAGTTGCTTTGTATATGCTTTGGCTTTCGAAGATGACGTGGGCTGGCAGAGATACTCCACTGGCCTGACGTAAAATATTGTAATGCGATGTTATGTAGCATACGAGGCACTTCTCTTATAACACCCCTAACATGTACAATAATACGTTTAAGATACAAGACGTATGACAGTATGGGAGGAAAATTTGTAGTAAGGTCTTATGGGACCAAACTGCTGTCATCTGTCCTTAAACTTACACACTACTTAATCTAACTTAAACTAAATTACTCTAAGGACGACTCACACCCTCATGCCCGAGGGAGGACCCGAAGCTCCGTGGGGTGACGGAGGAGAGGGCGTTGGGGTGCCCCGCGGACCGTGACATGATGCCTCAGACCACACGCCTACACCGCACGGCGAGTATGGAAAACCGCTACAAAAGTAGAACAGATGATCGATGATTGCACCAGACGGTGTACATACATGAAGTAATTTGCACAGTTAATAAATCACGATGATAATACTATTCACACCTCTGCACGTCTATTTAGCAAGAAAAAATATTATGTTTATTTTGATCTATTTGCAGATATGCATACATTCTGGTCGTAACTTAGTCCGTTGGAACTCAACGGAATAGGGCTAAAATAATCAATAATCTTATGGAAGTAATTAATATTTTATAATTTGCACCAGAGGCTCGTAACCCGTATCAAATGAGTTACTGGTGTACGACAAATAATCCATGAATCGTGTTGCTGGTTGAGTTATAAAAAGACAATCTATAATGTTAAAAGTTAATTTCTACTGAGATATATTACTCAAATTTATAATGTCTGAAATAAAAGCGAAGCTTTCAGGAGGCAAACCTGGAGATACACGTAAACACCATTAGCAGGTGTATGAATGATTAGAGTTGCATTTATCTGTGAAAGGTGGGACGGCCACCGAAAAAGGAATTGTGTCCTTGTGCAGTAGGGTTTCTCAGGGCAACCGTCAGATTGTTGAAAGATCACACTGAAGATCACGCCATAGCACGTACTCGTATGAGACATCAGTATGAGCACCTGACGGGTTTTGTAAGGGGTGTCATTGTCGGTCTGCATTTGGCTAGCTGGCCAGGTCGTGGAGTATCCAGATTCGTACGACATTCTGATGTAGGCTCCATGGGGACATGAAGATAAGGAATACTCGTCGTCGTCGTTTGACCAACACAAAGGAGCATCGCGTTCTCGTGTCCCGGGCACTTTGTAATCCCTTCACATCTGTTTCTGCCGTCCGAGAACAAGTAATGGAGTCCCTGTAACAATCAGTGCGTTGTAGCAATTGTCGAAGACTAACAGCAGCCGTAGTAAGGAAATGCAGTCTCATCCATGGGCTACCGTTAACACCAAAAGACGAACGGTTGTGTTTGCTATGGTGACATTATCGGAAAGCAGGGACTGTTTGATGATGAATGGTGTAGCACTGTGTAAAGCGCTGAATCCTAGGTCCGCACTACTCGAATTGTCCACCATCGGCGGTGAGCCGTGGCTGGCTCGTGTTATGCTTTGCATTTAACCTCGACTGCTATTCTGTGTTTAGTCTCCCGTGGGTATCACGATTATGCTGTTATCCTCTTTCTCCACGAGTCGCAGCCGCAGCGTGTATTGATATTCGCACCCTTGTACTATCTTTTACCTTGTGCTCATAGTTTCAAGCTGTGCTGTGTGACGGCAGTTGGTCGGTTGGCGTGGAGCAGTGAGGTAGGCTCCGTGACGCGTGTCTGGCCGGGGCAGCTGGTGGTGTTCATGCGAAGTCGGAGTGTGAGGTGCTGTTCCCATTGCTACGAGGTCCGCGGCTCACCGTTTCCGGAGACGAAAGTTGAGTCTTTACTTAATCTACTAGCCAGCCCCAACTGTTTGAATTTGGTTGTCCGCTGTTGGGACATTCCCACGAGTAACAACGTGCGTTTTCAAGTTGACAAAATTCTAGCCGCTCTCCTCAGGAGTTTAACTTAACTTGATTATTTTTGAGCTGAAGTGCACCAGCGGAATCTTCTGCCTTGTGGCCGTTAACGTTCTGGTTACCTGTGCTGGCCATTGACGTAAATTCAGGCAGCATATTTTCCTCGTCGTGCTGTGGCTGTCCAGCAGGATTGTAGTTTGAGAGCTCAATGTGTAATTCGTTGTGGGCGCCAATACCTTCTGCGTTGTTCATTTGAACTCCCTGTTGGGTGATGGTTGGGTGGAACGGAATTGTTGGGCCGCCTGCCTGTCTCATATAAGCGAACGTTTATGTTTCAATTCCCGGCCGGCCCTTGGAAACTTCCGAGCTGATTTTAAATTAAAGTTGTTTTGCCTTTAAGGCGTGAAATTGTTTGGTTCTTCAGCGTAATTTAGAAAAATATTTTAAGATAAGGCCTTCTGCCTTTTAAATTCAAATATTCGTTTTAAGTCTTAAGTCATTGGCCTCCAGCCGGTTTTAAATTAAGGTTTTTTGGCTCTTGAGGCGTGAGATTGAATGGTGCATTTAGCTGGGAATTAAGCTCTAAAATTAGCTCTGGTTTTAATATCTTTTTTACTCTTGTAATGTTTGCCAAATGAATAAAGCAGTATGTTCGAGTGCAACTGACAGCCACACATTTTGACCCCTTTCCGCAAATTAAACTATGTGCCCTCTCCTGTGGGAATAGCAGGGGATCTCAGACGTCTATGACATCAATTTGTGGTAACTGAAGTCACATCACATCACATCACATACTCTGTGAACCCGTGAAGTTTCAATTCATTGCCTCACACCCTTCTGGGTGTCTTTGTAAATCAGTGTATTAGTCTAGATACAGTTTCAGTTGCCCTTGTTTTTCCTTAAACTTTGCTTACACAGCCTTTCTAACCATCAAACGTGAAATGATGTGCCAAATCAGCTTTCATTTATAATGCGTCAAATATGCCCCCGTTTCAAAAAGGCACTGTAATAAAAAAGGTTGGTGTTCTGGAATAACTGTCACAATATACGCCATTTTGGTTCATTCGGTATTTGCCATCTCTCAGTTTTCAACCCTTAGCAGAAACTATGGCGAAATTCCGCTAGCTGATATCACTAACCCGGCAGCGGAGTCTTCGTATTAGCACCCAACTATCCCCGCCGTCCCAAGTTTGCCGCGAGGCTCGCTGATGGCAGGCCTTTGCCGCTAATCCCCCAAGAGTGTGCTCCGCCACTCGCCCGAGGGATCATGAGCCTTGAGCGAAAGGTGCCAAAGAGCTTGTCCAACACGTCGATGCCATCACATAAACCCACGCTGGCGATACCACAGCGTCGGGTATGGTGCGTGAACAATCATTTTATTCAGTGCGTTCCGTCTCTTGTAGGGGAAACAAAGTCACAGTGAGGCAAGCAAAGTCCTACGTCTGTATTCTTCTTCATTTTACTGCTTTCAAACTCCAGTTTAGGGTATTTCGGTGTATTTAATGTTATTATCAGAGTAACATTAACTAGAATGTTGGTTGTTCGATTCCACGATACGGATGAAAAATCAATAAAATACGAATAGTGTTATAAGGGACCTGGGAAATATGTGAGTAAGAAATTAGCACCTTATCATTTCCGTTCTTCGTACAGTGGGTTCGTTGCGACAGTACAGAAATTCAGTATATGATATTACACGTTAGTTAGTGCTAACAAAGTCCTGAATGCTTCCACAGGTTACGAAAGTGCCCATATATATATATATATATATATATATATATATATATATATATATATATATATATATTGTGAACGTGTGGAATATTATGTAGCTCAATAACATTCATTCAATTATGTAATTATTTAAAAAAATGATAATTAACTATAACACAGACAATATTTGTCTTACTTTCTTTGTTAATCTATGTCATTCATTTCTTTTGCTTTGTACCCTTATGTCGTCGTCTTCTGATGTACGTCGCCGACGCAAGACGCGAATCGATTTGAGGTCTGTTGAATGAAAAAGATTTAACGTAAAATTATTGTAGTTTTATGTTCATTTTCTGATAAAAAATAAATAGAGCGAAATGCGATAAAAGTATTTATGATTAATTATTGTAAAATCACTTCCTCTTTTATTTATAATTTTGTATTATTTGTTTTGTCATAGCTGCAAGATTATAAAGCAATTCGTCTGTTCTTTTGGTCGAAATATTGAAATGTCCCCTTAGAACAATTTATACACGACTGTGCTTAAACTGACACACAATATTTTTAGCGCAAAGCAATCTGACTTTCAATAATCCCTACGAAAGAACGAAACTGAGTAACATTAACCTATACCTTTCACAAATCACTTACCTCACAAAAAATCTTCGTTACTCGAACTACTGCAATACAGCGAGCACCACTACTGCCAGCTAAATAAAAGATTCTAACTACGGAAGGCACTAACTACTGATAGGTATAGTTAGCAAATGAACGATTTTAATAGAGAACAAACAGTGTATTTACCTTAATAGTCAAAATATATATGATAGACCATGACATCCACTCTTACAAATTACAAAACTCCGCCATCTCTCTCCCCACGTCCACCACTGCTGGCGGCTCACCTCCAACTGCGCAACGCTACGCGCTGTTAGCATCCAGCTGCCGCTGCCCGACACTACAATGGCGAGTATTACAACAATGCCAACCAGCCACAGACTGCACATGGCACAGCCAGTGATTTTCATACAGAGCGCTACGTGGCGGCGGTGTTACCAATAAAAAAACCTAAACAGCTTACTTACAATATCAAGGGTTTGTGTTAAACTAATTTGCAAAACAGTGTTAATATTTTTTGGTGTCATCAATCCTCTATCTTTTGCTGGCCGCCATCTTAACTTTTATCTCAACGGCAAATTTAAATTACTTCAAACTGCAAACAATATTCCGATGTGTAAAAATAAATGTGCACCTCTGGTACTAAACTCTACTTAAAAAATAATGAAATTATAGAATGAGACAGCATCTTCTAAGAACAGTGCTGATGGCATTTATTGTTGAACAAGGTTTCATTGCTGATGTATGGGGCCAAAATTAAACTACTCATGAACCACGGAGAAAAATATTTCTGGCAGCATACGTCAGTAGTGTGTGCGGGTGGTATTCTGTGGTTCCTTTTCGTAATCAATTTGCTAAGAATAACTAAATCCATCAAAGACAAAAATTATAAATGCTCTGATGTACAATCTCTAATTATAGTGATATGAACATAACATACAGTCAACATTATTACACTACGTCAGGTGGAATTCTTGCGCAATTTGGGCAAAACAATTGTCTGGGAGAAGTTGTAGTATGAATATTGCATTATACATGTGTATAATATTGTCAGTATCAATTACAAAATCAAATCAATGCAACTGCTAAATATCAGAGTAAATTCAAACCGCAGAATACCATAGAGTATCATGTCATCCATATTCATTGCAGTTGTCCATATTGATCATACGCAAAACCGCCACACGAAGGAGAAAATTTGGTGGGAGGCACGTTCAGCATCGACAAGCCACAGTTACGACACCAAGAAGTTCCCCAAACGGACACTAATGCAACTCACTTTCGTAGCACATGGGGCTGGTCCAGAGATACAGCATTACGTCCATATGTAGAAAATATTAGCTACGGTAAAAAATAAAGCAAGCACGCCGAATTAATGCGAGGAATGCAGCGTTCCTAAGGTCTCGTTATAATCAAAGAACTCTTCATCCTAGAACCACTTTAATTTCGTACTATTTCTTAACATCTGTATTTATGCTGCGTAGGAGCACGTCACAGGGACACCTGGCTCTATGCTGGATGACAAGACTGAATTTTAAGCACATATTGTTTACGCAGCACACCCCCGTAACAGCTGTACGATGCTTACAGTACAATTTTTAATTGAAGAATGACACATGATTCTGACTTTACGAAGCCGATAGTCAGTGAATGCAGACATCGGACAGCAATTATGACTTATGCACTTTAAAATATGCAGCAGATCTGTAGATATAATGTGTCAGTGTTAGCACATATGATTTCCGATATCCAAATACGGCGGTCATGCCGAACCTAAATGCTAGATAATTATAACAAAAGTAACAGTAAAACAGTGAAACTACTAGACATTGCGTCTAATATTTTCGCAATGGTTAGTTGTTAGATTTAGCCAAAAGTAGCAGAAGCAGCGTCAGCATACTTAACTGAGGTGGTAGTGCCTAACTACTAAGATCGAGGCACAATCTCCTTAAACGGAACTTCCAATTAGCAGCTGCTAACAAAACATTGTGCGAATGCGGTGAATTTCAGACAACCCGGCATCTCTTCAAATGTAACTCATGCCCATCCGGATGTACCATGAAGGACTTAACGTCTGCAGCACCCAATGCTATCAAAATTGCCTAATTCTGGGTGAATACTGTATGGTTTTCTTTGTATGTATTGCATATGTTTTTATTTTAGTGTATTTCTGACACACATAAAGAAAAATTAATAATGATGACCCGTCTACATTAAAGACAACTCTTACAACTCATTCGATCTGTAAATAAACAGTGGTACATTAGGTAGCATACTTTAGAGTCCAACCTTAAAAATTCTATTAATTCCTCACTCAAAGATACGTAACGCGAGGTACCAAAGTGCTTAGAGTGCTCAGGCTCTTTTATATATTCTTCATCTGAACATACAATCTGTAGTGTTAAAAGTACGCTAATATTTGTAGTTTTGCTACGACAGCACATCAAGCCACTGGAAGAGATAGGGCACCACAGACGAATAGCAGGGGAAAGCTGGGCTCTGGTGAGGAGGTATTTTTGCAGCGAGATGTTTTAGATTCCAGGACTGGAAGTATCTCGAATGCGCTCTTCGCTAGTAGGCAGACGTGCTCTTTTGTCCTCGGAGAGTTTGAATCGTTAGTCTCTTCAGTTACGTTTGCAGTTGTCTTGAAGTGCTACTGTAACCAGTATATTCTGAAATATGGATAACTGCAAGTTTACACTCTACATTCAAATGGCACGACATGATTCCAGAGACCTTTTCATGTCTCATACATCGCTGATGTCTATATGCAGACTAAAGAAACAACGGAAAATTTGTACCAAGGCCAGGATTTGAACACGGGTCGGCTCCTTACTAAGCGATGTGCTAACAACGATGCCATTATGTCACAGTGGCTTTTCACAACTACATGGGATACCTTTGCACACCTCCCTCCTCAATTCAGTTATTCATTCACGCCTCTATGTAGACTGAAGCGACAAAAACGAGAGTTTGTACCATGGCTACGATTCTAATCAGTGTCTCTTGCACACTAGACAGGTAGGCTAACCACTACACCACCGTGACTTAGTGGCTTCGAACAAATGCAGAACCTACTAAGAGCGTTGAGGCATAAATGGGAATATGGACTAAGGAGGGTGACATGCTAAGGTAGGTTGTGCAGTTGTACAGGGACACTGTGCCAGGGTGTCGTAGAGGTTAGGGCGTCTTTCTAGTGAACAGGAGCCCTAGATTCGAATCCATGCCTTGATATAAATTTTCATTCGTCGTATTAATTTCTGTATATACAACTAATACCTCAACATGGAATAAGTCACTGATGTAGTTTCCCAAATCCGTTTGCTCATTATACAGTTTTCAGTGGAACATGCGGACACAACAGCTTGCCACCGTAGATTTCTAGTGCAACAGGTCTACAGTCTACCCCTAGGCAACGGAGAATAAATGAAGAATCGTACATTTTAGGGATCTTCTTGGGGTAGGCAATAGCATCAGGTTTAATACGTCGCTGGGGTTTTTGAGCAGTATTTGTAATAACAGACACTAGGAACCGAGAAATCTGTATCGTCAATATCTTTTATTTATTTTCTGAAATAAGTTACTGACAAGGATATCTAAAATGAAGTACGGTACTGCAGGGATAGACAAGCATTGGGAGAAGATGGTCAGTAGCTGTGGTCCTCTAACAACCCCCTTTACAGCATTGCCAATCAGTTGATAGTGTCTTAGCCGCGAGTGAAAATTTGATGCTTCACTTCACTCTTTAGTTCAACAAAAATGGCTCTGAGCGCTGTGGGATTTAACATCTGAGGTGATCAGACCCCTAGAGACTTAGAACTACTTAAGCCTAACTAACCTAAGGACATCACACACATCCAAGCCCGAGGCACGATTCGAACCTGCGACCATAGCAGTCGCGGGGTTCCGGGCTGAAGCGCGTATAACCGTTCGGCCACTGCGGCCGGCTTATTTAAACAAAAAGTAAGTATGCTTCATGATTTTAGTTTTTCATACATCTTAATATTATACAGTATATCAATAATTTTGTTTTTTCCGTATGTTAGGCTGTGAGTAACTACAGAAACTGTTTAGGTATAGCTGCTTCAACTCACATTGTTTCTCTTTTGCATTCTCGTCCATCTTGGTTGATGTGCTATGGCCTTCTCCTCCTGCTGATTGGGAAAGATGGTCATACCATCCTTGTAACAGTTAACCACTCCCGTAACGTTATATATTTCTTAACTTTGAAGGGAATTAATTTTTTTTGCGGATGCTGCATTATGATCAAAGAGCTGCGTTAGGATCTAGTAATTTATAGAATAAAGGCTTGCACAGTAATTCAGCATAACATTTTGAGTTAAACTTATTCTCAAATGAGTAACCTTCATAACAGAGGATAAACTCAGAAATCACACGAAATGTAGGGCAAAGAAAGAACAAAGTAAGAGTTAAAGAGATAGATTTACGTATTTTACGCATGTCACTTGTGTCTTAATTCTTATGGTACAATAACTACAGTAGGGGCCGACCCTTATTTAACTAAAATCTACCGTAGACCTCTCGAACACAAATTCGAGCTCAGTTGTTGAAAGAAAGGACCGTGTACAAGAAGAGCAGCAGAAGTGATACATAAAACTGTAGTTTAGTGTCCTTGAAATCCCATAGTTGTAAAATCTTAGAATATACTGTCAGCTCAAACATGATGAGGTACCTCAAAAACAATGACCAAAAACTTGGCAACCAGCACTGCATCTGTAAACGCTGATCATCGGAAATCTTACTTCTCTCACATGACGTACTGGAAGCTGTGGATAAAGTTAATTTGGGTAGATTCTGTATTTCTCGACTTGTAGTAGGCATTTGATCCATTACACATCTACGATTGTTTCCAAACGCATTGGGAACCAACCAACAATTGTGACAGGACTGGGAATTGTTTGGTAGTGAGAACGCATTAAGTTATCTTGTATGGAGAGTCGACTACAGATGTAGAAATGTCTTAGGGTGTAGCCCAGATTAGTGTGTTGGAATCCTCTCTGATTCTATCGTATGTTAATGACCTTGCGAATAGTATCAATACTAACTAAATATTTCGCAGATAACGCAGTTAGTGAAGTACTGTCTTAAATAAGCACTATAAACGTTCAGTCAGATCTTGGTAAGACTGAAAAGTCATGCTAAAGAAAAAGTAAATTTATTTTAAATGTCCGGAAATATAAAACTATGCACTTTATAAAAGTAAAAAATTGTAGATCCATTGACTGTAATACAATGGTTTACTTCTGGAATCCGTCAACGCACACGAATACCTAGATGTAACAATTTGAATGGGCATGAAAAAAAGACTGCATAATCTCAAACGTTGGTAAAACATATGGCACACGTCAGTTCTCTGGTAGAAAACTAGGGAAATGCATTTAGCTTACGAATGAGACTGCATACGAAAATCTAGGATCCAGCATATAATATTGCTCAAGTGTGTGACACCGTTACCAAACAGAAGTAATAGGGGATACTGAACAGATTCTGAAAAGGGAAAAACGAATGGTTTCATGTTTGTTAAACCCAAGGTTGAGTAGGGCGAAGAGGACGGAAAACCTTGACCGTCAGACTTTTGGAGACAGACGCAAACTTTGCCGTGAAAACCTACTTAGAAAGATTCCAGACTCAAATTTCCCTATGAATCTAGAGATATATTACAGTCTTCCTAAGCACTGATCCCACATCACTGATCGAAAAGGTTCCATTAGACTACCTACAGCTCGCTTAGAGGAATTTGAGCACAAATTCTTCCAACAAGTAAATGGAACGAGAAAAAGTCTTAATATATCGGGACTTACCCTATGAACGCAGACGTAGACGTGGATTAGTATAACCGTGAGTCAAAAGATCGGAAAGTTTAGAAAGGCTTCAGATACGAGGGTTGGAAATATGTTTCAGAAGATAGTTCCCCGAACAACACACTATCATTCATCTATACCTCATCATTTGGCATTCAGAACTGATTCCAAACTAATACTGAACATTATGAACACTAAGAGTCCTTCTGCTTTTGAAATGATTTTAAAACTATACATCATTCCCTCATTCGCCGTAGGTTGAAACGTCCCCTTTGAAAAATTATACATGACTGTGCTTAAACTGACACGCAATCTGACTTTCAAAAACCCCTACAAAAGAATGGCAATGACTAACATTAAGCTACACCTTTCACAAATCACTTACCTCACCAAAAATCTTCGGTACTCGAACTCCTGCAATACAGCGAGCGCCACTACTGCCAGCTAAATAAAAGATTCAAACTACGGAAGGCACTAACTACTGATAGGAATAGTTAGCAAATGAAAGATTTTAATTGAGAACAAACAATGTATTTACGTCAAAAATGTTCAATATTCATAATGTATATAGCATTTCATGAGATTCAGTCTTAAAAATTTCAAAACCGCATTTCTCTCCCCACATCCACCACTGCTGGCGACTCAGCTCCAACTGCGCAGCGCTACGCGCTGTTAACGTCCAGCTGCCAAAGACAACAATGGCAGACAACAATGCAAACTGGCCACAGACTGCACACAGCACAGCCAGTAATTTTCATACAGAGCGCTACGTGGCGTTAACAATAAGAATACCTATACAGCCTACTTACAAGTTGTTTCCCGTGGCTTTCATGGCTACACGAGTATATACACTCCTGGAGATGGAAAAAAGAACACATTGACACCGGTGTGTCAGACCCACCATACTTGCTCATGACACTGCGAGAGGGCTGTACAAGCAATGATCACACGCACGGCACAGCGGACAGACAAGGAACCGCGGTGTTGGCCGTCGAATGGCGCTAGCTGCGCAGCATTTGTGCACCGCCGCCGACAGTGTCAGCCAGTTTGCCGTGGCATACGGAGCTCCATCGCAGTCTTTAACACTGGTAGCATGCCGCGACAGCGTGGACGTGAACCGTATGTGCAGTTGACGGACTTTGAGCGAGGGCGTATAGTGGGCATGCGGGAGGCCGGGTGGACGTACCGCCGAATTGCTCAACACGTGGGGCGTGAGTTCTCCACAGTACATCGATGTTGTCGCCAGTGGTCGGCGGAAGGTGCACGTGCCCGTCGACCTGGGACCGGACCACAGCGACGCACGGATGCACGCCAAGACCGTAGGATCCTACGCAGTGCCATAGGGGACCGCACCACCACTTCCCAGCAAATTAGGGACACTGTTGCTCCTGGGGTATCGGCGAGGACTATTCGCAACCGTCTCCATGAAGCTGGGCTACGGTCCCACACACCGTTAGGCCGTCTTCCGCTCACGCCCCAACATCGTGCAGCCCGCCTCCAGTGGTGTCGCGACAGGCGTGAATGGAGGGACGAATGGAGACGTGTCGTCTTCATCGATGAGAGTCGCTTCTACCTTGGTGCCAATGATGGTCGTATGCGTGTTTGGCGCCGTGCAGGTGAGCGCCACAATCAGGACTGCATACGACCGATGCACACAGGGCCATCACCCGGCATCATGGTGTGGGGAGCGATCTCCTACACTGGCCGTACACCTCTGGTGATAGTCGAGGGGACACTGAATAGTGGACGGTACAAACAAACCGTCATCGAACCCATAGTTGTACCATTCCTAGTCCCGCAAGGGAACTTACTGTTCCAACAGGACAATGCACGTCCGCATTTATCCCTTTCCACCCAACGTGCTCTAGAAGGTGTAAGTCAACTACCCTGGCCAGCAAGATCTCCAGATCTGTCCCCCATTGAGGATGTTTGGGACTGGATGAGGCGTCGTCTCACGCGGTCTGCACGTCCAGCACGAACGCTGGTCCATCTGAGGCGCCAGGTGGAGAGGGCATGGCAAGCCGTTCCACAGGACTACATCCAGCATCTCTACGATCGTCTCCATGGGAGAATAGCAGCCTGCATTGCTGCGAAATGTGGATATACACTGTACTAGTGCCGACATTGTGCATGCTCTGTTGCCTGTGTCTATGTGCCAGTGGTTCTGTCAGTGTGATCATGTGATGTATCTTACCCCAGGAATGTGTCAATAAAGTTTTCCCTTCCTGGGACGATGAATTCACGGTGTTCTTATTTCAATTTCCGGGAGTGTATTTTCTGACGAATTGTAGTCAAGCATAAATCACGAAAATTTCGTTCCCAAGAAATATTCCTGTTTAATATTGACGCCTTGCTGTAGGCAAACATGCATTGAATAGTAAGGTAAAGTTCCTGTGCTAATTTTTTTATATGTCATTCTCATCACTCTATAGCTTGTTTCAACAGTTCTTAAAAATACTTATTTGAAACAGACATCAGAGCATTTTTCTATCTTTTTCCCACTACTATCAAATTATATGTTTGTCTTCTACATGACCTCGACAGAAATTTATCCATGGGAGGGGATATTCTAAAACTAGTTTCTTTTGTACAACTGGTTCTAAGAGTCTATAAAAGTATCTATGCCTAACCACTAATTTTGACAGAAATAATGCAAAACTAACAGTATTTTAAATGACTGATAATTTATCTCTTAGTATTTTTAACGTAGGTTACTAGCATACCTAAATGTTGTGCTTATTTCAACAGTGAATGCAGTAGTTTGGTATTATTAATATGAATATTCAATAGTTATACTACAGTTATGAAGTACAGGTCGAAAATATTCACACAATAGTGTGATTTCCGTATAGTTGTAGACAACACTTAAATTAAAAACCTCAAATATAAAAATCTCTTTGAATGTCAACAGAAGTAACTCCCGAAAATGTCACTTGAACTTTCCAAGAATGAGAAAAAATCACTATAGCACTTACTTAGGTTTCATGATAGATTGCTATCCGATCACCTTAATGGATTTATTTCGCTACTTACACGGTTTATACATGGTATGTTGACTGTTACAAATGAGGTTGAATGAAAATTAGTTTCTAAACCTAAATTACAGGGTATCATTCAAAAGTTTCAAGACTTAACCCAGAACTAGAAATATATTGTACATTTAAAAACAGTGGACTAAAATTCTTAAAAATATGATTTTTCAGCAACACAGGACTGCCAGCGCGTCTTCCTCTGTTCGTAGTCCATCTGGAAGGCCTCGGGCATCAAGCTGTCAAGGGCTCTCGTCGAAACCTGCTGGATGGCGTCGATGGAGTCGAATCGCTTCCCTTTTAGGCCCCTCTTCATTCGGGGGAAGAGGAAATGGTCACTTGGAGCCGAGACCGTAGAGTGGCTGCGTCAGTGGTGACTGGGTTGAACTTGACCAAAGCTCAGGCGGCGGCGGCGGTGGCGTGCGGCGTGTGAGCCGGCGCGTTGTCGTGCTGGAGAATCCCATCGCCCTCGATCGCCAGGAGGACGCTACGAACTCGATCCCTCAAGCGGCGGGTCGCTCCAGCGTAAAAGTCACCTGCGAAAGTCTGTCCACCAGCAACAAACTCCTTTTGAATCACGCCTTTACCATAAAAGAAGACAATCAGCATACACTCCACATACGACCTGCTCATGCGAGCTCTGTTTGGCTTCGGCTGAGTGAGCAGTGCGCCATTCTCAGCTTTGACGCTTTGACTCAGGATCGTGCTTGTAGACCCAGGTCTCATCAGCAGTAACCACTTTCTGCAGAAGGTTCCGATCAACATTCTACCGTTGGAGCATTTCCTGGAAAACGGTCATGTGCCGTTTCTTCTGATCCACCGACAAACCTTTTGGCACCACTTTGGCACACACTTTTCACATCATGAAATTCTCCGTCACAGTCCTCCACGCCATACTCTGAATCGCAGATCATCAGCAGTTAATCTAGTACTAAGACGACAATCATTGTTTGAAAGCTGCCGCACTCTCTCCACATTTGGATCCGTTCGGCTTGATGAGCGCCTCCCAGAGCGGTCGTCGACTTCAACATTCCAGCGGCCATCTTTTAAACGTTTATGCCACATTAAATCCACCTGACTTCTTCCTTAAGGGCCTCTTGAAACTTATCGAGGCTCTCCGTAGCGGTTTTGTTCAGTCCCACGCAAAACGTAATCGCATAACGCACCTCCAAGTGCTGCTCCCTTATCGCCTGTCCCACTTTTTGACCGAGGTCAACGACACGCAGTCACGCGGCAACCAATGCGCACTCTTCAGGGTTTCGGAGGCAACTCCGGCACTGTCAGTTCGTTCCCTGAGAACCCCACTACCTCCCCCAAATGGCGGAACTTGTCCGCAGGCGCCCCCTTACTCAGAATCTTCTGAATCACGCATTGTATTTGGGTTGATTCCAAAATGCTTAAATCATGGCCAACATTCCACTGCATGAAATGCAAATCTCACAAAACCGCACTTATCTGGCTGACAGAACTGACTTCGTACAACCTAGTACTCAATCAAGACAGTACTCATATCTCTTCAGTTTCTGTCAGACCAACAAGGCTTCAGAATTCGTAGCTCTGTGACTGCAATTGGCGCGTTGTTGTACCCATAGACAGTGAGAAGGCCTCAATTCGTGGATAGCGCATCTCTTCGACCTAGAAATTTTAAACTTTCTTTTCTCTCTTACATCGTCGGAAACGGTATTACCTTTTGTTGACTGATCTATTTAGCTACCAATATTAAGTACAAATCTACACGCTAGCAGTATAGCGTGCCCACGTTCTTCATGGTAGCTCTATCACGCAAACCCGAATGTATGTTCAACAAGCCAACACGGGTTCTCCGTTCACAGAAAACAGTTCACTGTATGATTCTGTGCTGCAGCAAACGAAGCAGGCGAACTCAAGAGAATTTTCGGGATTGGGGGAAGCGGCTAATAACAGGTGCGTATAATACTGCCATGTTTAGGTTAATCTGGGAGCTGGCGCCGTGAACCGCAATTCGACAAGGGCCGTATGAGGAAATGGTTGAGAAAACTTTTGGAATGCTGTTCCCGCGCAGAATTTTCGCTTGCGTCTTGACTGCAGAACAGCACCAAAATCGCAGCTGCATTCATTAACCGGCATAATTTTTCGTGAACAGGGTCAGTACAAAAAAAAGTATTCAAATCTATTTACACTGCTGTGGTCACACTGCTTTCAGTCTGTCTCAGCAATGTTAAACCAGCAGATCAGTAGAGTCGCAGATAATTATTGACAGAAATGTTTTGAATCCTTTAGTGAATAAGAAACCGTTACCATATTCCAGGAAGGGCAACTGCCCCCTCCTCTTCCCCTCCCCACCCCCTTTACGGATGTCTACGGTATCACATAGTTGACTGATACGTAATTATTATGGATTCTTTTGTGTCCTTACATTGTAATTTTGATTCAATGAATTTCCTAAAAATGAACTTCGAAAATACAGCAGAAGATTGTAGCGAAGATGTCGCTAGTAATACAGATGGCGTAAACCGAAAACCTTACGAACATTCAATGTGGCCTATGGCTTGCTGAACACTGTATTTCGGTCATAGAACGTAACTAATTAGTGTTGTTGATGTGTACTACCATGTGTTTTACTTCGTTTGAACAGTAAATTTGAAATTATATTTTGAAATATTGTAGTGACAAGAATCTTGTCATTACATATCAGTCGCTATTGCCATGACAAATTATGTTTTTGTCTTGTTATCTGATGGGATGTTTGAATTGTCTTTTCGTTTTCTTATACTGTTATCGTGATGCTCTTTCACAGTTTTGAACAGTACTGCGTATGGTAATAATCGTATCGTGTGATCACTTGCTTGCTCGAGATATCAAAATCTGTAAATTATGGCGATAACGTAATACTAAGAGGTTTTGCTCTTACAAGGCCTCTGATATTCCATTTGTCGTATAACAAACAATAGGCCTCTTTCTGGAATAGTGGGTAGGACGTTTACATCTGAAACACTTCCTTGTAGTAAGTGCAGTGTGTTGACCGCAATAGCTAAAAACCAAAACTGAGAAATTCCAAGATACGTCATGCTCAGATCTCGAAAGCAGTAAACAATTAAAGAAAATTCTTCAGCATAAGTAAATGATGCTTATTGATTGTAAAGGGCAATAGGTTATTTTCTATAGGGAATCCTTTTTAGAAATGAACGTGTCCGACGCAGCTGAAGATAGCGTGATATTACCATTCTTGTTCTTATTACACTCAAAACTGCATCTATATGGATTCTCTACTAAACACATTTAATTATCTGGCAGAAGGTACATCGAATCACCTTCACAATTCTGTATTATTACAATCTCGTACAGCGCGCGGAAAGTACTAACACCTATATGTTTCCCTACGAGGTCTGATTTCCCTGTTTTCACCATGGTGACCGTTTCTCCCTATGTAGGTCGGCGTCAAGAAAATGTTTTCACATTCGGAGGAGGAACTTGGTGAATGGAGTTTCGTGAGAAGATTCCTCCACAACGAAAAACGCCTTTGTTTTAATGATGACTATCCCAAATCCTGTATTATTTCAGTGACACTCTCTCCCGTATTTCGCGACAGTACAAAACGTGTTGTCCTTCTTTGAACTTTTGCGGTATACTCCGTCAATCCCATTTGGTAAGGACCCCAAACTGTGCAGAATTGTTTGAAAAGAGGACTAACTAGCGTAGTCTCCTTAGTAGATCTGTCACATTTTATATGTTTCCTGCCAATAAAGCACAGCCTTTGGTTAGCCCTCCCAACAATATTTTCTATGAGTTCCTTCCAGTTTAAGACATTCGCAATTCTAACTCTTAGGTAATTAGTTGAATTTTTGGCCTTTAGATTTGACTGATTTATCGTGTAACCGAAGTATAACGAATTCCTTTTAGCACTCGTGTGGATGACCTCACACTTTTCGTAATTTAGGGTCAATTGGCAATTTTTTCACCATACAAATATCATTTTTAAACTGTTTTGTAATTTGTTTTGATCTTCTGATGACTTTACTAGTCGACAAACGACAGCGTCATCTGTAAACAACCTAAGACGGTTAAGATTTTGGAACACGTGTTATGTAGGAGTATAATGACTTATCTGGAGACTAGAAATCAACTCTGTAGGAAACAGCATGGGCTTCGAAAAAGACGGTCGTGTAAAACCCAGCTCGCGCTATTCGTCCACGAGACTCGGAGTGCTATAGACACGGGTTCATAGGTAGATGCCGTGCTTCTTGACTTCCGCAAGGCGTTCGATACAGTTCCCCACAGTCGTTTAATTAACAATGTAAGAGCATATGGACTATCAGACCAATTGTGTCATTGGTTTGAAGAGTTCCTAGGTAACAGAATCTTTCATGCCATTCTAAATGGAGAGAACTCATCCGAAGTAAGAGTAATTTCAGGTGTGCCGCAGGGGAGTGCCATAGGACCGTTGCTATTCACAATACACATAAATGACCTTATGGATGACATCGGAAGTTCACTGACGCTTTTTCAGATTATGCTGTGGTGCATCGAGAAATTGTAACAACGGAAAACTCTACTGAAATGCAGGAGGATCTGCAGCGAATTGACGCATGGTTCAGGAATTGGCAATTCAATTTCAATGCAGACAAGTGTAATGTGCTGCGAAAATATAGAAAGATAGATCCCTTATCATTCAGCTACAAAATAGCACGTCAGCAACTGGAAGCAGTTAATTCCATAAATTATCTGGGAGTACGCATTAGGAGTGATTTAAAATGGAATGATCATATAAAGTTGATCGTCGTTAAAGCAGTTGCCGGACTGAGATTCATTGTAAGAATCCCAAGGAAATGCAATCCGAAAACCAAGGAGGGAGGTTACAGTACGCTTGTTCGCCCACTGCTTGACTACTGCTCAGCAGTGTGGGATCCGTACCAGATAGGGTTGATAAAAGAGATAGATAAGATCCAACGGAGGGCAGCGTGCTTAGTTACAGGATCATTTAGTAATCGCGAAAGCGTTACGGAGATGACAGATAAACTCCAGTGGAAGACTCTGCAGGAGAGACGCTCAGTAGCTCGGTACGGGCTTTTGTTAAAGTTTCGAGAACATACCTTCACCGAAGAGTCAAGCAGTATATTGCTCCCTCCTACGTATATCTCGCGAAGAGACCATGAGGATAAGATAGGAGAGATTAGAGCCCACAGAGAATCACACCGACAATCCTTCTTTCCACGAGCAATACGAGACTGGAATAGAAGGGAGAACCGATAGAGGTACTCAATGTACCCTCCTCCACACACCGTCAGGTGGCTTGCGGAGTATGGATGTAGATGTAGATGTAGAAGATTGTCTCCCAAATCGTTTATGTAGATAAGGAACGGTAAAGGGCCTATAACACTACCCTGGGGAACGTCAGATTTCACTTCTGTTTTTCTCGATAACTTTCCGTCAATTACTACTAACTGATGCTTCTCTCACAGGAAATCACGAATCCACTTATGTAACATAACAATCATTTTGAGTTTACTGGCGATCTATGTGTTCGTCAGCTAGTAATAGTGTACAAGTTTAGAACGAGTTGCAAAACAATAGTATGATTTGGTCAACGACATATTCCCGTGGTTTTTGGGTGAATACAAAGGATTTGGCTGCAGCAGATAGGATAGTCCGGTATGAAAGAGTGTGGTACTAGTTACTTAATAGTTTTTACCTGTCAGAGGTATGTAATGAGTCTTCTGACTGGGTAAATGCGACCCGCCACGAATTCCTCTTCTGCGTTAAACTCTTCGGCTCAGAGTAGCGGTTACAACGTAAGGATTCTATTATTCGCTTGATCTATTCCATTGAGGTATTTCTCTGCAGTTTTTATCCTATACAGCTCCATCTAGTTATTTCCTGACGGCTTAACATATGTTCTATCATCCCGCCCTTATTCTTCCCATTGTTTTCCATATATTACTTTGCTCGCCGATTCTCCGGAAAATCTTCTCATTCATTACCTAACCATTCGCCTAATTTTCAACCCTTTTATGTGCCACTAAATCTGAGATCTTCTGTTGTCATCGGTTCCGGTTATCTCACAGTCCATGTTTCGTTACCATGCAATGACCAGAACGTTCATTCTCAGATATTTGTTCCTTAAATTAAGGCATATGTTTTATACCACCAGATCACTCATGGCCAGCGATGGCCTTTTGACTTTTGTTAGTCTGCTTTGTATGTCCTCCTTGCTTCGTCCATCGTGTGTTACTTGCCTGCCAAGGCAGAAGAATTCCTTAATGTCGTCTACTTCGTGATCACCAACTCTGATGTTAAGCTTCTCGCTGCTCTTATTTCTGCTTCTCCTTATTAATTTCGTCTATCTTCGATTGTCTCTCAATCCAAATTCACTACTCTCTTGATTGCTTATTCCATTCACCAGATCCTGTAATTCTTCTTCAGCTTCATTCAGGATAGCAATGTCAGCGGCGAATGTTATCATTGATACTCTTCCACCATGAATCTTTACCTCACTGTTGAATTTTTCTTACATTTCCGTCATCCCTTATCTGACGTGCAGTAGGTGTTAATGACTACATCCCTTTTTATGCCATATGTAAGGCGGGAACTTCGTTCTTGGTCTTCCAGTCTTATTGTACCGTCATGGTTCATGTACATACTGCATATCACCTATCTTTCCCTATAGGTAACCCTCGTTTTTCTCAGGGTTTCGAACACCTTAAACCATTTTACATTGCCAGATGCTTTTTCTAAGTCGACAAATCCTACCAATGTGTCTTGGTTTTCCTTCAGCTTGCTTCAATTATTAACCGCAACGTCAGAACCTCCTCTCTGGTGCCCTAACCCTTCCTAGGGCCGAAGTCATCGTCATGTAACAGATCTTAAATTTTCTTTTCCCATCTTCTGTATATTATTCTTGTCAGCAACTTGAATGTATGAGCTAGTGAGCTGATTGTCCGGTAAGTGTCGGCTCTTGCTATCTTCGAAATTGTGTCAATGGTGTTATATCGCCAGACTCATGCATTTTACACACGAACGTGAATAGCCGGTCAGTTGCTACTTCCGGGAATGATTATTAAAATTCCGGCTGAGTGTTTTCCATCCCTTCTACCTTATTTGAATTTCAGTATTCCAAAGCTGTTTTAAAAATCTGATTCTAGTACTGGATCCAGAATGTGCTCCCTGCCGCTTCCTACGTTTTCCACCCATTTCTTCTCTTCTCTCTATTTCATGGTCGAAATTCCACTATATTCTTAATGTTACCGCCATTACATCTGATTTCATCTGTTATGAATGAAAAAATACACTACACTGGTGTAACATTTTATAATATTGAAGACTGTTGCACCGGTACAGTGTTTTCACATTTGCAATGGACACAGTCACAATACAATAGGCAACAAGATCGCTTGCAACTTTATGATGCGAAGAAATGTTCAGCCAATGTAGTCGACCCCAAATGGAACAGCTATGGTATCACCTCTACTAATACGAGGACAGTGTGTCGAAGATAGAGACGAATCCGCTCCGCAGGTAACAAGTAGAGAAGTTATAGTTTCCTGCTTGCCATATCGTTCGACACAGGAACAGGCTTGGTTCATTGTCACAGCCTTGTTGTTGCTGATTTCTTGGATGTTCTATGGGTGTGGTTTTGTCGACTTCTGAGTTACTCAAGTAAAACTTGAGGTTGTGTATGGTGTAAACCTATACCCGCAGTCTTTCACCTTAGAAGGCTCGTAAAGTTTGTTCCGAAACAATTACACAAGTCCAGTAGATTGCTTCTGCAAAAAGGTATTCAAAATTTTATAAGTAAATAGTTTTCTACAAATTAATAAGTAATTTATGTGTAACATTAAGTCTTTAGTACGAACTTCGAAAACTCTTGTGCGGTGTAGTCGTGCGGTCTCGGGCACCTAGCCACGGTTCGCACGGCTACCTCCTATGGAGGTTCGAGTCCTCCCTTGGGCAAGGGTGTTTGTGTTGTCCTTAGCAAAAAATGGCTCTGAGCACTATGGGACTTAACTACTGTGGTCATCAGTCACCTACAACTTATAACTACTTAAACCTAACTAACCTAAGGACATGACACACATCAATGCCCGAGGCAGGATTCGAACCTGCGACCATAGCGGCCACGCGTCTCCAGACTGTAGCGCCTGTAACCACACGGCTACTCCAGCCGGCGTTGTCCTCAGTGTATGTTAGTTTAAGTTAGATTAAGTAGTGTGTCAGCCTAGGAACCGATGACCTCAGCAGTTTGGTCCCATAGAACTTACCACAAATTTCCAATTTTCCGAAAGATCTTGCAAGCGCTTTGCTAGAAATTACTGCTGGCACAGGAATACTCTGCCAGGCGGCTTTCAGAACTTGAAAATGATAATTACAAAGCTTGGTATTCTATGCACAGGTCTTTAACATGAGGCCTTCCCTCATTTCATGTGTTCAGGCTTTACTTACAGCTGATACAGAAACTGGGCTAGCGTCTTTTACAGGGGTCGTCCATCGTGAAATTTGGGTTGTTGTGACAGACTGGGTACAACAATTAAAAGTTGCATTCTGAACGATACATCTAAGTATTATGCAACCGTGAAACGAACTCACGGCAATTTACATACACAATCATGTTTGAAAAATTTGAAACATTGCCAGCATATCTTTCTAAGGCATCACAAGATACTGTCAGCATATTCCACAGTAATTGCACGTCAACGACAGTACAGTCTTTCATGTCTTGGGACGCTTCATATCGCTGAATGGTTCTGGAGATGGGAAATTAACGGAGAACGATGTGATAATATGTCCAACATTAGTAAACGTAGTAGAGACAATATACTTAAACACAAATTGGCCACGCTCAGCACAGAAACCTTCAGCGTCTGTAATGATGTTCACACTCGTCATTTTGAAAATCTTTAAGTGGGATCCATCACCCTTTAACTTACGCAAATCATTGCACTATTTCCATGAATGGTAAATAATTAACCATTCGATTATGCAGTATTATTGTGTATGCTGCTTTGTCTTACTGATAATTCAAATTCAATAGGGCAACTATCGCACCTGATTTCACACTTTCGTTCCACTCTGAGCAATCTGTCATAGTGACGGACGCTAATTCCTTTAATTTCTATGAGCTGAGCATGTATCCAGGCTTATCACACTCCTAGTAAGAAGAACGAAGCCTTGCACTCATGTCAAACAATAGGCTGTACACCTTATTATACCAGTACAGATGTGAATTATTATATGAGCAAAACTCTGGGTGAAAGAATCTTCAATACAGGCTAGTTAAAAGAAGGAGAATACTTATTCTCAGGATCACCTTCAAGTCAGTTTCCAATGCAGAATAAATAGAGATGGTTCTAACTGAATAGCGGTTTTAAAATCCCACTTCTGCCTTGATGTAGGTGGTAGAATGCACACGTGGCGAAGAGCCTGGCGTGCCGAATACTGATGTACCACTGCAGCCATTAGTATGGAACGTCAAGACTGCACACGCGATATCATGTGAATTTTTCTGGGCTGGCAGTAGTCGTTTTACCTGCCATAGAAAGCAAGAAAATGTCAACAATTCCAGCATCCCACAGGCTCTGAGAGGAGCGCACACAAAGCGCAAAGAATTCACGCGGGGGGCGCGTGAAAGAAGTCAGCCTTCTTAAAAATATGTTTTGTGGGCAGTACGGACATTCCTTACAAATCACAGAGGCCAGCAGACTCTGTGACGAAGCCCAAACTGTCCAGGAGTTTCGCAGAGAAAGTGGTTGCAAAAAAATGTTGTGTGGCTCCTTTTGCCACAATGTTGCAATGCTGAAAAACATAGGAAGCGTATGAAATCGTGAGGCCATTCCTCGAGTCACACAACTGCCTGTGCAGGAAAGAATTTCTACCTGCCTTAAAGTTTTGGGCTGCCAATGAAAACACTGAGAAGAAGAAAATTTCGAAATATTTTCCAGATGAGAGGTGGAGGAGGAATAAAGCAATCGGTGAGGCAGTGCGGAAACAAGAGGACATGTGGGTTTTCCAACCGTCTCCAACGTCTGTCTTTCCGACACAGCGATAACGCTGTTGTCTACTGTGGTGACGGTTACCTGTCACCACTGGGACCGCTCCGGGACTTCGCTGCACACCCGGGGCACAACGGGAGGAGCAGGCGACTCGAGCACCGCACAGCGTGGTGACAATGTTCCGCACCAACGCTGCGCCTGCCATCGACAGAACTACACAAGTCACCAGTCGATTCGTTCCCCCTCCTTCACCTTAATAACTGAGTCGTGTCCAATCCTAGTCAAATGGGCATTGAGATTTATAGTTACGTTTTGTTCTATGTAAACAGTACTGAACTAAATACATGTCTTTCATGTTTTAATGATCAAATCAGTCTTTCCATTCAAACGTTAACCTCTCAATCTCATAACTTCTTACAAGTGATTTCATTCAATTATTGATGTCACTTAATTATTGGTTCCCAGTGTGAGGCGATCTTATCGGTAATTATCATGCACCGTGATGTTACGTAAACGTTCTCGTGTTCACTAAGCCATCCATGATGTGCATTCTGCCAGGTACATCACGCTACTGCACGATTCAAGGGTTTGAGAGCATTGTCATATATCACACCTTTAGCATCCTTCCAGCAGTTGTATGATGAAGGGAAGCCAAGCGACTTAACCACTAAAGGTTGTTTTGACTTTTCCGTTTGCTGAGTCTGACCATCCATCAATCATTTCTGTTTCTGTTTCTTCACATTTTCTTCGCAGCCATTTTGCCCTAGCTTTCCGGTACCTCCTATTTATTTCATTCCTACGTGATTTGTATTTCTGTACTCATGGTTTTCCCTGAACATTCATGTACTTGTTTCTTTCGTAATTCAGCTGAAGAGTTTCATTTGACAAACATTCTGTTTGTCACTTGCCTTTCTTGTACCTACAGCTTGCATTTCCACTTCTGTAATTCCCCTTCTTAGTGACGTCCTGGCCGATTAAACTGAACCACCTTCTGAGCTACTCATTATCACAGTAGGTACGGAACTACAGAGAACTTCAAGCTTATCTCTTCATTCCTTAGTATTTCCATACCCCATTTCTTTGTGCACTGATGCTTTCTGACTACTTTCTAAAACTTAAGCCTACTCTTCATCACAATTGAAATCGGATCATAGTCTATATTTGGGCCTGGGTACACCTTACAATCCTGTTTCTCATTTCAAAATCGCGGCTTGAAGACGATGTAATCTAACTTAAATCTTCCCGTATTACCTGCCCATTACCTAGTATGTCTCCTTCAGTTGTGGTTCTTGAACAGAGAATTTGCTGTTACTAACTGACATTTACTGCAGAACTCAGTTAATGTTCTTCTTCCCTAATTCCTAGTACCAAGTCTATATTGTCTTGTAACCATTTCGTCCACTCCCCCCCCCTATTACAGCATTCTCGTCACCCATGACTATTAGATTTTCATCTCCCTTTATGTACTGAATAACTCGTTCCATACCCTCATATACTTTATCCACATCCCATGTTTGCAATGTCGACACATATGCCTATAATATCGATATCGGGGTTGGTTCCGTGTAGTTTCTCGTGATAAAAAACCTGACTATGAACTTTTCACACTAACCCACTCTCGGCCTTGTCTTGCTATACATAAAGAAACACCGAACGCTGTGACGGAGCGGTTCTAGGCACTTCAGTCAAGAACCGCGCTGCTGCTACGATCGCAGGTTATTATCCTGCCTGGGGCATGGATGTGTGATGTTCTGAGGTTAGTTAGGTTTCAGTAGATCTATGTCTAGGGGACTGATGACCTCAGATGTTAAGTCTCATAGTGCTTAGAGCCATTAGATTAGCCATCATGAAAGCCATTCCCGCTACACTACTTTCTGCCGCTGTTGATATCCAGAAATGCTTTTCTTCTTTCCATTCCACTTCGCTGATCCCCTTTATATCTAGACTGAGCCTTAATATCTTACTTTTCAGATTTCTAGCTACCCTGCCACATTCAAACCTCTGACATTCCATGCCACAACTCGTAGTAGGATGACCTTTTGTTAGTTATTCAGTCTTTTTTCTCGTGATCATCTCCCACTTGGCTGTCCCCTCCCGAGATCCTAATGCCTCTACGTGGAGCCATAGTCCAATGCTACTACAGTATGTCTTAAAGCAAAGAGCTGTGGCATCGGTGTCGCCTGATACTACAATACGTATCTCGGGATGTGACTGCTAGACATAGCTGATACCGTGGTAGCTTTGTAACATCAGATCCCTGCACGCCACCAGATTATTTACACATACAGGAAGGACCATCTAGCTCATGGTATCAGCGTCAAGCGAATCGTTGTAGTGCCCTGCAACACTGAGATGTCTCGCCAAGACGAAAGCACAAAGTAATTACTGCTTCATTTTGAAATATATGCAGTCATATTGTGTTCATATCACCAGTTTTCGAAAGATAACGTCTTCCTCCAAAAGCTGTACCCTGGCTAACAACGACATGTGTTTCAAGGGATGCAGCTATTTCAATTCAGCCGCCAATGTCTAATTTTGAAGAAATCAAACTTCCTACGAACAGAAGATGAGGCTTCCAGCCACCTGCAGCAGAATCAAAGGAAGTTCCATGCTATCTGTTTATCCCATAATGAAAAAAGAATGTTTTTAGAGAGATAGCCGCTGTGTCCTATTTTACAGCCATATGCAGCCACTTGTGAGCATTATTTTTTAAAGTGACCCTCCATCTGTCCGTCTTAGAATTTTTTTGTCAAAGAAATCTCTCACTTCGCAGCAGCATTATGTTTTCTCACCACCTGCAACTAGCCTGCTCAAGCCTGCTCAAACAAAAAGAAGTCGTGTTGTATCTTTCTGGAGTGACATTCTGAATTCCTATTAGTCGTCTGCAAAATATTGGCTGGAACCGAAAGGTATATAAAGCTAAAGCCCTCCACACCCATCATCAATCTGTATTTGTCAGTGTATAGTTGAGTATAAAACGTTCAGCCAGCAGCAGTGAAAGCAGCAGTGGTGAGGGGAAACAGCCACACTAGGAGCAATTGCCATGTAAAAGTTTATAAAAAACTATTAGTTCAAATTGCGATTAGTTATGAGATGTTGTAGCAAGTGTTCAAGTTTTTCGAGATCGTGCTGCATTTTCGTAACAACTGGTTATAAGAGTTATCTTTCTTACTGTTGCAGCGTTCATTCCCAGACAGTTGGTCCAGCTGAAGCATGAAGTTGACAAGGAGACATGTACGTACGTTTCTAAATACTGTGTGAGATAGTTTACATCTTAAGGAAACATCTCTTAAAGTGTTCAAATCATAACAAGTGGTTGTAATTTTCTATTATTATTCTAGCGTTAGAGGAGTAGCTTCATGCTGAAAATTGGCAGCAGCAGCAAGCGGAAAAGGCTGTGCTGCCATGATGTAAGTACATCTCCAAATTCTCTGTATGTATTAGTCTAGCGCCGAGGAAAATGCTGTTGATATATTCAAATTGAAACAAGTGTTTATAACAGTTTTGATCTCACTTTTGCAGCATTACAGCGGCATCAGACCGAAATAGATGCCAAAATCTAGCGGCAGTAAGAATGTAATTACTTTTGTAATATGTTGCTGTTAGACATTGTTTTCATCTTATACGGTCGTGGGAGACATGTATTCTTCATTGTTGTAGACGTTCTATGGAGAAAGAGGAGAATCTAACAGCGGTATGCTAGAGGATGATGAGCAGCAGTCACCTCTTCCATCTGGTATTGACTTTCCCTCGTTTTAGGAAATTGCAGTACCGATTTATTTTGTTGTTTCTAGTAATCAATATCTTGTTGTAGACGACTTCGGTGATATGGATCAATGGCTGTTCTGGAGAGGTTGAAACGCCTCAGTGGGCCAAGGTATTGATCTCTGAAGAAGAGGCAGAAAGACGTTGTTACTTGACCCTATTAGATGAAGATGACTTACCTGAGTGGGTGGGGCAAATGCCTTACAAATTTGATAAAATCCTAATGCCATGGACCCAGAGCGTAAAAGCTAAATATTTATTGTTTATACGAACTCTGATTACTACACTACCATTATTGATATGTGTCTGGAATGTTGTACTTAATTGAGTTTGTGGCTAGCACTTTAACGCTCAGTTCTTTTTGACGCTAGCCATTATGTTTTAGTATGTTGATGACTCCTAAGGATTGTGTGTTTTTAATTCCTTTTCCCCCGAGGATTATGACGATGAATTTATCCTATCTGAGAAGGATTGCCATGCGCTTTCTGGGCTCATCATCTATGTAATTCTGATCATGCACGGTTCGGATCGGATGCTCATCTGCCGGTTCATACATGGTTTCACCGAGGAGTGACATGTTTTGTGCGCACTTGCTCCTTGGACGCCATGGCGCATAAATTATCAGTTGTATATGACCCGAAGATATACCTGCAGGGCATGAAACAAGTCGTCAAGCAGAGAAAAAAGACAATAAACAATTCGGTTTAATTGATAATATTCTTCTTGGGTGTGCAGCCGGATTATAACGTAATCTTGACACAATATTTCCGCGGTCGAAATGGCGCCATCTTCAGGTGAGAGTGCTGCTACACGAAATAACTTCCCAGCGCAAGCGGCGGCTCCTATATAGGCAGCAGAAGGCGTGCGCGAGAAGGTGCCGTAACTACGCAAGTAAACATACGGCGCCCCAGTAGTGAAAACAGGCGAAATCGAGATATCGCTATAAAAAATTAAAAACTATTCCGGCGATCGAAACATAGACTGTTTTGTTTTAATGTCTGATAACACCGGGTTCCTAGTCTTACTTAGAAGATAACCCTTGTCTCTATTAATAAGATTATCAGATAAACGAATCTCTATGGATTCTTTTAAAACACAGTCCCAATAGCGAGATACAGGGGCACCCAGTTGTGTCTCGTCATACAGCGTTCTATGTCCCTCGGTGATACAGTGCTCCAGCACTCCAGATTTCTCCCGTCGAAGCAGCCGTCAGTTCCACTGATGCTCAACACATCGGTCCTGAAAGGTCCGGATTGTCTGACCAATGTAAGTCTTCCCACAGTGGCAAGGGATCTGGTACACACCGGGCTCCCTCAAACAGTTCGCCGCAATTAAGGAGCGCATTCGCTTCACTCGGAGACAACTGGAGATCATATCCAAGGATTTACTTTTCTCGCACTTGGGGGTATCGTTGCTGTCGGATGTATCTTGCGAATAGGTGGATAGCTCTTCTTGGCCACTATCAGATTGGACGCATAGGAGCGCCGTCATGAAACAGTCTTCGCAGTTTCAACGGCTTTGTTCTCAACCTCTGATATCTGATGACGACACCCGTTGACGGACAGTGATTAACCTTACGAGTAAAGAACTGGATGACGCCACGCTGTCAGTGTTGGAGAAGGGCCTGAATTTTGGCCCAACACCGAGGAATGTGCCATCACCGAATTCATCTGCGCAGTCGAACAAGCGGCGTCCAGCTTTTCTGAGGACGAAGATGAAGAGATTAGGCATTGCGCCGGGCGCAGCCTCCACGGAGTGACACCTCCTCTCATGAAAGGGCAGCAGTCGGGTCCATTAGAGAAGACGAAGATCTGATAATTCTACCAGTAGACAAAGGTAACGCAACGGTTCTTCTGTCACGTGATGACTATCAGGGAAAGATGGATCACTTACTTGAGGACTCAGCATACCCAAGATTGCAGCACGACCCAACTGAACGGATAAAACGGAAGAAGCTTTCACTGCTGAAGAAATGTTCATTACCTGACGACGTTCTCAAAAAATTTCGTCCTGGTGCTGCCGTTCCGCCGAGATTATACGGTCTACCCAAGATTCATAAGCAAGGGGTCCCGCTTCGTCCGATCGTGAGTAATTTGGGTGCTCCTACCTACAATCTAGAAAAGTATTTAGCATCTGCTCTTGGCCCTCACTTCGGTAAATGCGAACATCACATTCCCAATTCAATGGTGTTTATTCAGACATTGAAGTCCTTGTCTCTTAAACTCTGTGATTTGCTTTTGAGTTATGATGTGTTGCTTCTTACCAGGGTTCCTCTGGAAGAATCCTTGCAATTAATTGGTGAGAAACTGGATGAGGAAGCTACCAAGCTTTGTCGCCATGTGCTGACGTCGACGTACTTTTTATGTAATGACTACTATTTTGAACACACTGTAGGAGTGGCTGTAGGGAGCCCATTGACCCCGATATTTGTCAATCGTTTTATGGAGTATTTTGGGAAATGGCGCTGAAGACGGCGTCTTTAAAACCAACATGTTTCTGGAGGTACGTCGACGATACGTTCATGGTGTGGCCTCTTGGGAGAGAAGCTCTTGATCGCCTCCTAGATCATTTTAATTCCCTGCATCCTAGCATCAAGTCTGCCATGGAGGTGGAAAGTGATAGAAAGCTTCCGTTTCTGGTTGTTCTGGTGTACAGAAAGGATGATGGGACACTGGGACATAGTGTTTATCGAAAGCCTATGCACAAGGACCGTTACCTGCATGCCTCTAACTATCATCCATCGTTCCAGCGTACGGGGATCCTGCGGACGTTCGAGAGAAGAACTTATGGCATTTCAGATGGAGAAAGCTTGACACAAGAATTGGACCATCTTAAGGTTGTGTTCAAGCAGAATGGCTATACAGATAAACAGATCTGTCGTGTTCTCCATTTTGAACCTTCACCTGAACCACCAGAAGATACCAGCAAATCGGTGGCATTTCTACCTTTTGCTGGGGGCATTTAGTGGACGATAGGAAGAATTCTAAGGAGATATCATATCAAAAGTATTTTTCGTCCGCCAGCCAAGATTAGAGCGCTTCTTCGCTCTGTTAAGGACGACTTGCGTTTGAGGAAGCCCGGTGTGTACAAGATCCCTTGCCACTGTGGGAAGGCTTACTTTGGTCAGACAATCCGGACCATTCAGGACCGATGCGCTGAGCACCAGTGGAACACACGGATGCTTCACCTGGAGAAATCTGCATTGCCGAAGCACTGTCTCACCGAGGGACATATAACGCTGTATGACAAGACACAAATGGTTGCCCCTGCATTTTGCTATTGGGACTGTATTTTAAAAGAATCCATAGAGATTCGCTTATCTGATAATCTTATTAATAGACACAAGGGTTATCTTCTAAATAAGACTAGGAACCCGGTGTTATCAGACGTTAGAAAACCACGGCCTGTGTTTCCATCGTCGGAATAATTATTAATTTTTGATAGCGATTTCTTGATTTCACCTGTTTCCACCACTGGCGGGGCGGTGTGTTTATTTACGCTTGAGAGCAGTTACGGCACTTTGTCGCGCTGGCGTTGTGGGCCTCCTGAGGCCTATATTGGGGCCGTCGCTTGCGCTGAGGAGTCAGTTCCGGCGAGATTGTGTACCATTCCTCTCACCTGAAGATAGAGGCTAGTCTGTTCCTCCTCCTTCTCAGGCAGATCGCCCTCGCTGGTACAAGGTACGTTGTCAAGGCGCATACCCCTGTACCGTTCATACCGTGACACCATCGTTGACTGGAGCTAGTTGTTGTAGTAATGTTACTAGTAGTGAATAATCTATTACGAATGGCGCCCCCCCCCCCCCCCACCGTCCCCACCACCACTCCCCACGCACCTCACCTTATTAGAGATTGACATCAGGTCATGCTCCAGCTAAACTACACAGTGATTGCTTTTGAGGAGTGTATCTAGTTTTCTCATATGGAGAACCTAGTGGGAGGAGACCCCGTCAGGTTTCTGAACTAGTGCCTTCCTGTCATAGAGAAAAAGCTCATCAGAATTATAAACGATCTGCAGAAACCAACTACTAATTGTAGTGCAGCACTCTACTGCAAGCTCACTCAACCTCCGAAACCAGACATTGGTGTTGAGACAGTTTTATCTATATGTGGGAGGATTATGGCATAACGTTGCAGAGCACATTAAACACCGAGTAGTACAATGAATCCACTTTGATTGCTACACACGGTCAGATCTCTGTGATAGAATTTAGAGGCTCAGGAAAAGCATTCAGCTGTCTACTACTCCTGGACCTCCACACACATGTCTTCAATCCTGTATATGAAGGATTTAGTTACGTCATGCTCCCTGACGATACAGCTGCTAAACAGGAACGTATTAATTTCAGAAATGTAACCGACACCTATTGTTTTCCGTGGTCTATCCTGGCTTGTGAAGAAAAGTTACGAGGGAGATCCATAGTGCCCATCTCGATACGGCAGGGATATTGGTATTTGTGGTTTTTATAACTTTGACGGTATCAATTTCCCTGTGAAACTTCAGGACGTACCTGAATTTAATAGGCAGAATGAGGATATTTTGGTTAACTTTTATGGGCTGAAGAAGAACAAGCCATATCATGATTACGATTATGATTATTGTAAAGTCCCAAATGAACTTATTGGATCCCTGTACTTACCAAAATTTGCAGGCCAGCGTAATTTGCATGTGAACAAGCTGCTATTCTCCAATGGAGAAATTCTTTATTGTGTCTGCATCAAATATCCGTCCTGTCTGCTTTCAGCCCATCTGACTAAACATAGACATTAACAGCATTTGGCCTCACATGTCTCAATGCCTTCCCCGGTAGTTAGGTTTTAGCAAAGTATCTTGTCGATTGGTCTACCCAGCATGCGATAATTGTTGGGACGCCCACCGAGGCGAATAAATCCTATAAGTTTAAGAAATAAACCACCAGGAGCATATCTCCCATTGTAATGTACACTGACTTCGAGTGCCTTCTCGTTTCTGATACATCCTGTGAAGGCGACTGCACTGCCTCGCATACAACCTTCACAGAGAAACGTATACCGTACGCGGCTGTTTACCATGTAGTGCGCTCGTTTCACTCGAGTGTTAACCGCCACAGATCATTTGTCAGGGATATTACTGCGATTGGGCTCCTCACATAGCATTAAAACGTTCATGGAAGGTTGATGGGTTTTACAGCCACAACGTTCCCATGAAGAAATCGGAGGACGATTATGGTTAGTGCAATAACGCCGATCACTGCTATTTTGTGGGCTCCCATTAGATAGAAAAGCGTAAACTCCCCATAGAGATGAAACTCTCCCTCAGGAGAACATGCATATCACTCGAGATTCATGCCCCGAAGACGCAAAGTCTATGCTTGTAACTGCGAAGGGGTGTTTTCCCATATGAGTATTTGAATAGCATGGGAAAGCTCGACGAAGTCACGCTACCTGACATAAAGGCGTTCTCCAGTAACGTCACTGTCGATGCTATTAGGAGTACAGAGTATGAACATGCAGTTAATGTCTGTCGAGAATTCAACATTCCAAATTTGGACGAGTTTGCAAGACATTACGTGGTCACTGATGTGCTCTTGCTTGCTGAGGCATTCGATAAGTTCCGGAGAGTAATCACGACCACCTATGCCCTGGACCATGCCTTTTATTACATGGCCATTGTATTGTCTTGGGACGCTTTGCTTAAGAAAACGAAGAGCACCATCGAACTACTGACTGATGTTAATATGTTTCTTTTCTCTGAGCGTGGGATCAGTGGACGACTTTGCCAATGTGTCTGTAGTGAAGCGAAGGTGAATAATTCGCGGATTGGTCTGAGGTTCGATGCATCTCTTGGTGCTATTTATATCATGTACTTAGACGTGAATAACTGTTTACAGGTGCATGCGTTGCAATAATCGCTACCGACTGACGAGTTTCGATTTCTGTCCGAGCGTGAATGCGAGGGATTAGGTGGAGAAACGCAATGTGTTGCGGCTGATTCTGTTGTAGGGTATGTTGTTGAGGCAGATATCATATACCCGATTAGTCTGCATGATGTGCAAAGCGACTATGTCTACAGCAACTAGTTCCACAAGGAGACTACACCCCAAGCTGTTCGCAACGCCGGAGAGTAGGCACAGATACCCCACTCACTACCGTAATCTCCAGCAGTGTTTCAGTTTGGGGATGAAGCTGGGCAAAATCATCCAAGGTATCTGCTTCAAGCAGTCCTCTTGGTTAGAGGAGCCTATTGATTTGAATAACGCAAAGATGTCTTCCTCGTCATTTGACCTTGAAAAAGATTTTTTAAATTAATGAATAAAGCAATTTCGGGCGAAACAGGGGAGAATTGAGAAAATACCACGAAATTCTTATTAGAACCTCATGAGACGAGCGTCATTGCTTAAGGAAATGTATACGTAGACCAAATTTTAGCCGGGTTACAATTTTCAGTAATAAATTTTTTGTTGTGGAGGTGGGGAAGGCTGCAGCAGTGTTCTCGAAGCCAATCTATGTGGAGATGTTCATACTAGACTTATTCAAACTACACATTTACCGAAGTTACTGTACATATATACATATACCTTCATCTGTTGGGTGAAGAACTGTGATCCGTATGAACTAATGAGTCACTGTGGTGGAGAATTCGACACATCCACATATAAGACCAATAATAATTACGGTATTTTTCCACAGAAGCAGAAGGTTATCGTCTAATGAAGGAGCAGGTGGATGGTCTCCTCTTGTGGAGTTTATAGGTCTATGATCCGAGATGCATGAATATCGCATGTTGGAAGGCAACACCCAGAGGTGGGCAGAGGGTGTTCGTCGCGTGATGTCAAGGGTACTCAAAAACGAAGATAATTTGCAGTGCCACTATGGCAATGTGGACGGTGCTCCCCTGTATCCACCACTCACGGTGCAGCGAACTTATATTCCATCCTGAGAACATCAGGTTCTCTTTGCTGCTTATGCCACTAACTACTAACGGGTGCGAAAATATTCGACGCAATGTCTACTTATTCTACTGTTTTGCTACTGATTTTCTTCGTAATAATCTAGCATTTAGGCCCAAAGTATGTCTAGAGCTCTGCTGCGTTTTACAGTTCGATGTCAAAAATGCGAGTGACCACTTCTTTTTGTCTCTGTTCCCTGTGCCGTTACTCATAGATTAACTTGGGACTATCACTCACATGAGCGTCTACAGTCGCCTTACGCTTATTAACACCATTATGTTTTTCGTACTACCTAGTATACTGTGCCGCATTTTTTCGTGCCTCTTTATACAGCAAATGCAGCGAAAATCTGTGCGTTTCTGTCCTAGATAGATCATACTTCTGTTTTTGCTCTTGTTAATGGTCAATCTCCAAGTGTTGTTTCAATGAAATTGTTTGTTTCATTGATTCACTTTGGCTGATCTTACTGTTTTGACAATATTGAATCACGTAAATTTATGTGATTTTCCTTGCAGTGCTCTTCATTGACTTTTGTTCATCACTAAAAAATGGATTACTTTTACACCACGTTACTGATTACGATGTAATACCACGCTCACTCGTTTGGAGTTAGATTCCCCCGCATGTACAGCATGTAAAATTAGTGCACTTGGTGTTCCTGTTACGTCCAGTTAATATGTTTTTACCGTGTGTCCTTAACCATTCATACGCTTAAATACAAGGATACGTTCTAACACTAAAGTGTACAGAAGAATTAGTGAGATGAGGAAAGCGTAACTATTCAGTAGTGTATTTGCAACAAAAGTTATTTTACAGGTTTCGTCTGACAATTTTCCGTATTTGCTCTACGTTTTCTTACTTTAAATCATTGCATTCAAGAAAGGATCCTGGCTACTCTTTGGTAGCTTTTACCCAACCGTCTCACTACTTGTTATTCCCTTGTCATTACATGTGAAATTTTTTACGTTAAGAACAATGTAAGTAAACAAATATCAATTACGATTCAGGTTTACACTTACGACTGTCACTACATAACATCATCCAAAACAAGGAAAAATAAATTCTTATTGCTGTCGTAAATAACTCTTTAAATTAGCTTTGTAAATCCTTTATTTCGTCAAGGCATAGTACCAAATTTTAGGGTTTAGAACGGTATATGGTCACTCCATTCATCATAGTGAGTAACAGAAGAGAGAAAAGAAGTCGATCGATATGACAATGGGCATTCCTAAGAAGCATCTATATCATTCACGTAACGAGAGCTCAGAAAGTAAGTCTAATCTGACATACTTATAACAGAAACATGTTTATTATACCTACCTACTTGACCAAATATAGTGTGATGTGAGACAAAATTGCCACACGGTACCGGAAAGTCGGTCTTGCTGCTCTACACAACAGGCTGTCATGCAAATGCGACAGACCAGCCAACAAATCGTGCATCACTTCATCTTCCCCTTACGACACTGCAAAGTGAGCTATGTTCTTCGACTCGACTAATATTACTCACAGCCTGTCCAGATGGAGCCGGGTTAAATTTTCTTGAGAATGTTTAATAGTGAAGCTGAGAGACAAGTATTCCTGACGGTTATCAAAATAAACCTAATGGAAATTATGAACCCCGTTAGAGGCCAACGGTACATTCTTGTGCTAATACTCAAAACACTCCCTTCAAGGAGTTCCTTTCAGAAAAATCGCGATCAGCACAGTTGTATGAGATATAACGAAGTATCATTCGCCAAGTTTCAACAGTTAAAAGTAAAAGTGAAACCTTATGCAACTAAAGCTATTGAGAAAGAAGAATTCAAAAATTATCAAAACACTCCTCAGAGATGCCTTTTCACGAGACTGTTGCAAAACTTCATTGTTACATAGATCCTGGCGGGAAGAGCTTCCGAAACTCTACAAACAGCTATTATATTCTCGTTATCGTAGTCGGAGTACAACTATTACCTTCTGATGCCCGTCTCCTCTTTGGCTTATCTGTTTTATTTTACTGTCTTCTTTACTGGTACAACTTCAATATCGTTCCATTTGCACTCCATGTAATGCAAAATCGCGGATTGAATATGTTGGATTAACTCCATGGTTCATGCATATTGACCTCAACGGAATAATTAACCGTATTCATGATCACAGGCCAGCGTGCAGACGATCGTTCGTTCTGTGTATCGGCCACGAATGTTTAAGCATCGGCTCTAGCGGTGGTAATGCAATATTTACGATGTTGTGACCAGCGGATACACATGAATTTTTCAGATTCTGCTGCGGATTTGAGCACTGGATCTTTCTGTGAATGAGACGTAAATAGTGATTGCAGTCAATGGTCCACATATAAGACAGCTTATCACACGTTTCTGTGCAAAAGCAAGTATTGACATTGAATCTGGAGCACATAGTATGCGAGGTCTCCAACTCCCTCTAATTTCTAATATTACTTCCTGTTAGTACATTTCGTTCCGATCACCAGTGGGGAAGAGCGAATTCTTTTTTTATGTATACCACAAGTAATATGCATCGGTCCTGCGAATAAAGAAACTTTTTTAGATTATCATACATTTTAAACTTCTGACTCGTTGCATCCAAGTTGTAAATACGCTATTTCCCTCAGATATTCGATACAGCAACATTTAGATATGGGTTTTTGGAGACTTAATTACGTTATCAAACCATTGTCATACAAATTAACAAGTTTGCTTATTTCCAAGTTCTGTGAGCGACAATTTCTTGTGTGTCTTCTTTCTCTCCAGCTTAGTATCCAAATTCAAATTACTCTTACAAAATTCCATACATTCTACCATTCTCTATTCCTGTTACTTTACCTACCTCAGAATTCAAAACTTATGCTGTCCATATCAGTTAACACTGCTACATGAGACATATTTAGCACTCCGTTAAGTAATATCTTATAGTAAACTGTGAAGTAGCTTGTCCAACAGCAAACATCTTTCAAGCCATTAGTACAGCACCAAAAAAGCCGCCCTCTTTTCGTTTACGTTACAGTACACTATATATCTGTAACTAGTGTAGTTATTCGGTCGGAGTCTTATGGAATATGATTTGTGAGATAATGAATGTAGTGCTTTTGCAGATTTTCTGTTTCCATTTTCTATTTTTCCTGTTTTACTCAATCTACTATACGGATTTAGAAGGTCAAGATGCAGGTTGCTGAAATCACAACTAAAGACTACATGTTAAAACCACAATCTCCCTGACAAACAACATTAATCTGTGACATACTGATAACGGCATGGAGTAAGATGCTTCCTTATTACCTGATCGCTTGAGATTTGCTGTCCTCAAGTTTGCTCTAATTTACAACGATATCATATACTTCTAAGTGTTTGCTTCATTATTACTGTAAGTTTTAATGACCACTCCTGATTTACCATTTTCTTTAATAGTAAAAAATATGGAAATTAACTAAGTTTTATGATGCTTGATGTGGTAAAGAGTGTGGCAAAGCCATCTTAATTTTCAATGTAACCTTTCTTTGTCTTCATCGAGAATTCATAGATAGATATGAGGGGCTTAGACTTTGTTAAGATCATAAAATATCGTCACAGCGTGTAACAAGTCACATGTTATATAACCAAGTACTGTGCCATTAAAACTTAATGCCTCAGTAGTTGATTCAACAACATGGGATGTCTTACACTCTGGAAAGATTTTTTTATGATCTCAATATTATTGCTATTCGAAACCGCTCGTATTATTTTATAAACTCACGATCTAGGCAATAAAACACTATAAATAATTAAACGTTTTTCCGATATCATTAGTATGTTTCAAATTCTATAGGGGACCCATGTAAACCACAAGGCAGTGGAATATGACTAGATTTTGGTGTGGAATTGTTACATAATGATTTAGTGACTTAATTTAAACTTTTAACTGTCCAAGTTGTGAACATTACTCCACAAACAAACATCGTCCAAACAGACCTTGAAGGCCCAACGATACCTACCGGCCCCATGTGTCTTCAGCTGCCGCTGGCAATTTTCGTGCCAATCCCGCTATTTCTCAACTGACCTCACATGGGGCGAGTGCCCTCCCCCCCCCCCCCCCCCCCCCACTGGCCAACAGCACACGGCAGAGACCCGTCCATGTGCTAGCCAATCGCGACAGTCAATAACTTCGGTGATACGACGGGAAACGGTGTTACCACTGCGGCGAGGCCTTTGGCACGTTACTCCCCAAGCACTCACAAAACTAAAATAGTCAATCTGTCAGTAAAACTGCTTCAAACTGTTATCAAAATACAACCCCTAACTTAACTTGAGCTCTCAGAGATAATGCAATAATAACAGTTCGATATTTGTCACACTACCAAGAACACATAGTACAGTAAACCTGACCAGATTGACGCATCAGTTATCTGTATACTAAAGCGCTGAGTAGTTTTGTCCATACGCTTGAGCATACAACACAGTTAATGAACTACAATATGAACACACGTAAGAATTGGTACAACCAGTGTATGTTATGTCTCGTGAGTACTCAAGCTCAATCTAATGTACGTGAATAAAATAATCAAATCTCTCTTATACACACAATAGAGTTCATTAAAGGACCTCAAGAAAGATGGTGAGAAGGATGAGTGATATCGACTGTAATGAACGATTTAAAAAATTTCTAGTTCGTCACACCATTAGTCACAGTTGCATTATAGGTACCTTTACAACTTACGACAAGGAACAGCACATAGTACACTGGCTTCCACGGGCGACGTCATAAATACGTCTCCGGTATCTTAAGATACCGTCAGGATGAATTCAATTTACTGTTTATTCTTCAGCCTAACCATGAAAATTTATAATTGAGAGCGCATGTATATAGTTACAAAAGGCATTTCCGAACCCTACTCATATCTTTGGACGTCTTAGCAAAATTTTCTCGCCAGTACATGAAGCATTTCCACCTCTTGTAGTAGATAATACCATGGCCAGATGTAAAAGAGAGCCTAAGGCCCTAGTGTAGTAGGTTAAATAAGCAATAAACAAATAAATAAATAAGACCATTTTTTGAAATTAATAAGTCACTCCACAGCTGCAGAAAACCTACTTCCGCTAAAAGCCAAAACAAAGTGTCTTTCACACCATCAAAAATATTAATACTTACTTTTACTTACTTACATTACAACCACTCATGCCTTAACTTAGTATCTTCCTGCCTATAAGAGCCACTCCTTCTCGAAGTCTTTGATATTTTGGTAATTGTCTAGTTGCGAGCTTTGTGCGAACAGTGATTCCTGTCATTTGATACAAAATACGTTATTCCCAAGCTCTCTCTCTCACTTTCTCTCTCAAATCATAATTTTACAAACATTTTTACATCCACAACAATCTTTACAAGCATATAAATACCTTTCAAAGTTAATAAATTGGATATACAAATGTGTATACATGTTAAAGCTTCATGTTAATTTCAAAAGTCATTCTAGTAGAACGAAATATCCTACGACTGCAGATGCCGCCTGACTGTGGCTAGTGAGTTGATCATATTAGTTGTGCCGCTGAGATAAGAGATGGCGCATTCGTCCAGTTTTTGTTATTTCTACACTTGTCATTCAAACCCGCATTCACCAACAGATACTCATTGTCTCTTCCATAGATGGAATGAGTATCTTTACACTCTTGCGAATGTGATGAGGTTTGTTGATACGTTACAAGGTCTTCTTTATCAATGGAATTCAAATTAATCGTTATGCTGTCTCCAAGTCACAGCGAACTCTACTCCAAGTAGTAACTTATGGTATTGAAAGTCATGGTCTCATGGAATTAGACAGCCGTTCCTTTAGCAGTAAAATGTGACAAGTGTTAATTTAAAATAAACCTTCTTTTGATGAATAAGAATTTATTCTCACTACATAATCAACTAAAATGGTAAACGTCGTTCTCACCCTTAAGCATCCGGCATCTTCAAAAACAGAACTCTTACAACAGTAATTTAGGAATTCGAAACTGAATAATATTAATACTCAAGCAATGTTCAGAAACATTTTTAAAGGTAAGTCTATAAAGCGAATTCACTATGTAGGTTACAGATTTAGCTTTAAAATCAGACAGTTACTGGAATAACTAATTCTTCACGACACTAGAAACGCAAGTAAGATCCACAGAAGAACTGAGCATAGTTCACCATAAATATTTAAGTGGACAGAACAGTTCACTTACCGAACGGGCAGTAGCGTTCTCGACGACTACGACGACTTCGATACAAGAGTTAAAGTTGTTCTCTCCAGCAGACATCAGTGGAATTCTCCGAACGAAGAACTTTTATGTTTCTTCCATTATTTATACTGAGTCAACCCAACCTGGCTTCGGACGGTGTATAATTAATGGAACCATTACAGCTCACCTGTCTGCCCTCGGTTTTATTGTCAGCGTTACATTACAAATTAAGTGAAACGAGCGAACCGCTTCTCGGAGGTAGCAGAAAGCGCATATAGTGAATGAGATTACATTGTGTATCATAACCAACACGAAAAAAGTATATCTCATATTGCTTTACTTTATTTCATGTGCGTAGCGCAATTATACAAGTATTCTCGCGGTAGGACACAGTCCGAAGATAATAAAAATGTCACGACAAATAAAAACATTTTAGAAACGTTGACGAGGCACTGCAGAGTAATTTACGTTTCAGGTATAGCTGCAGTTGCTCTTTGTGGCAAACGGACTATCCATTAACAGGCACAGCGTCTACGTCATAAAAAATACCTTATAATGAACTCTCTAGTTAATGGAAGGGGCGCATTTCCAAAACTCGATAAATGCTACAGATACAGTTCTTCATAAAATGAGGTTTTCACCTATATGGGCAACGTATGTTTGAGCATTTTAATTTTTACGTGACTACTAGATCTCACTGACATTAATAAGGTGTTATAACGATATATATTAAAATTTTATTTCTGTGACATTGAATTAAGTTGCTATTTTTCCAGTTTTTTTTTTCAAAAGTACGTAATTGCTTTTAATTATTGCTGCTATCAGTTGTGTTGCCTTCTTCATTCCATGTATTTTTTCCACAACTAAGTTCTCTATGTACTGTACTGTTTATTATATGCGTACAGTGTGGAAAATTCACATTTCTACATGTGCATGTTATTATACACAGCATACTTCTTAAATTCACAGTAATCGACTTTACTGAAAATACAAAAAATTAAACATAAATACAATGGCATGATGCAATAATACCAATGAATGACATTTTAACCTAATTGTTTAGTTTATATAGTTATTATTATCATTGCCATTGTAAAGTTTTACCTCTTATATCTACACATGATTCGTGTAGGACATTTTTACAAAACTTCTTTGCATTATGCGGAATTTCAATATACATTAACAAGGTGGTAATACCTTTCTTTTCCTTTGCTTAACCTATTTTTGTTTGGTAAAAGGATGAATGTTTCGTTTTAGGATGTCAGCTTGTAGTAGACCTCGAGAATATGTACCACTCACTCACACATAATACGAATTTTCTTTACTTTCTTTTGTAAAGTGACAAGCTGGCGTTTTAAACAGTAGCTCCGTTTTTAGTACTTCATATTCAATATCTTTTACATTTTTAACAATCCAGTCTGTGTTTAGGGCTCTGATAGCAAAGTGTTATTCTAAAATATCGTAATATCCTTAGGAGAGAAGAGAATTTTAATTAATTTATTTATTTCTTTATTTATTTATACATGTATATATATTTGCAGTTCTTATCAATTCTACTAAACACTCTGTATGCAGGCTCATATCTATGGGCACCAACAGGGAAGATGTTATGGATATTGTTGAACTTTTAGATTCTTGAGAGTACAACGCAATTCTAAAATGTCAAGATGGTTCCTTTTCTTGTATAAGACTTGCCAATTCTACTAAAGCCAAAAACAGGGAAAGAGTTATGGATATTGTGGAATTTTCACTGGAATGTGTTGCACATAATTAACTGGAGTATCATATATGTGTGGAGTAATTCGTAGACCGCCGCAAATGACCTAATGTAATCACAGACGTTCACCATGAGCTTGTGACACAGTGATAATATGGCTACGTGGAATCACACGACAAATTCTGAAAATGAAATCAGTGTCTTCACTCCTTATCTCAAAGCTGATGACTTGAAAGTGTTTACCAGAACGTGTAATGACAAAGAATGAATGCAATGCAACCGACAGTATAAGATTTATAAAAAAAAACGTTAATATGGAAGAACGGAGAGATTTTTGAGATCTCAGTTTATTCGTGCCAAATGCGAGAATAGTGTTTCAATGAAAATGACAACCCTTGCTGCACTCTGCAAGACTATCCGTTGGTACATGATATATGTGAGTACATTATTTGAACATATGGTTTTATTCTGTTTCTAGAACTATGGATTATATGTCGTTACAAGTGTTACTCGTAAGGGACATTACTATCAGATATGTATCATTAACTACAGCACAATCAGAAAGTAGGAGCACTATACAAAATGTCAAAGTATATAAAGCTATTCGGAAATGTCTTCGAGGGAATGTTGGTACTGTATACAAACTAAGTGTGACGGGATTTAACGCTTGATGATTTATTCACCGACAGCGTCACGTAAAGAAATTGTATGTTAAGTCAACTGTCGCATTTTCGCCGTGAATAACATACATATTTAACTGAGAGCAGTAATGAAATATAACTTCGTCAATTGAGAGACGGAAAAATCCCTTTCGATAGCAAAAGAACTGTAAAATTCTATTTTCGTAACTAAGAAGCAAAACCACGAGAAATAGAAATTTCAGCTTTCGGAGAATACTTCCATGAATTAAGCCGAAATGATGTTAGCATTTTGTAATGAAACTCCATAATTAAGTACATTACTCAAGACTTTGGAATACAGCAATGTGGCATGTTCCAGGACTGTAAATGCCAGATTAAAAATACCTATACTATTACTTGCAGAAATCAACCTGCTATACCTGAAAGATCGAACCAAAGAAACACACGTTGGGCATACCATCCCGCATGTATTTTGTAGACTGTAACACAAAAGCAAGAAATATGGCTTAATATAAATACACCGGCGATCATCCTACAAAAGGTACGTGAAAATACGTTTCGTGGCAAACAAAAGCAAAAACAGGTAAAGCCGGCAAACAGTAGTAGTAATGGAATGATGTAACTAACAAAGAATCATAGATATCTGAATCTAGTTATTATACAGTTGGGTGAGAAAGGAGTTCCCAGATATGTGTATCCTAAATCATGGCCACATAAATTTTATTGAAATCCGAAACCATGAAATTCGTTCACTGAAAGAAAATATTTGTTTTGCCGTGATTGCAATCTACAACTTAACTACAGCGACACAAGCGGCACGCTTGTTAACTCCATTTCCGTTGGAGGGGGTAATCGGTGTTAGAATCTATATAGGAAATCTGGCCATGTGTTGGCTAACGAATATGTAACTTATTTTGCCATCATGTGATTGATAAATTGGCCGAAGTGATAACAAAGCACAGAAGAGACAGCTGAAACTATAAAAAGCAGGAGTTTGAGAACCTAAAAGCACACGAACCACATTTACTGGAAATCTGTGATCCCTCCGTGTGTCTAACGCTGATGAAATTGATACAAGTAAAGTGACATCTCGAAATTCAGATTTTTCGTGATTGTTGGAACGAAGAACAGTACAAAAATTTCACTTATAAAAATTCATATCTTGAACAGAACAAATTTGTAGGTCATCGTATTGGCCGTGCACAGTGGAGGCAGCAACTGTTAAGTGAACTGCATTGGTAACAACAAGTTGGATGAAAAAATATCCAGATATGCAAACAACTTTGAATATCCACAGATCTTCTTCTACATCTACATCTACATGATTACCCCGCAATTCACATGTATGTGGTTGGCAGAGGTTCATCGAACCACAGTCTTACTATCTCTCTACCATTCCACTCCCGAACAGCGCGCGGGAAAAACGAACACCTAAACCTTTACGTTCGAGAACTGATTTCTCTTATTTTATTTTGATGATCATTCCTACCTATGTAGGTTGGGCTCAACAAAATATTTTCGCATTCGGAAGAGAAAATTTCGTAAATAGATCTCCCCGCGACTAAAATAGTCTTTGCTTTAATGAATTCCATCCCAAATCGCGTATCAAATCTTCCACACTCTCTCCCCTATTACATGATAATACAAAATGAGCTGCCTTTTTTTTTGCACCCTTTCGATATCCTTTGTCAATCCCACCTGGTAAGGATCCCATACCGCACAGCAATATTCTAACAGTGTCCTGCCAATGAAACGCAACCTTTGGCTCGCCTTCCCCACAATATTATCTATGTGGTCCTTCCAACTGAAGCTGTTCGTAGTTTTAACAAGCACGTACACAGTTGAATTGACTGCCTTGAGAATTGTAGTATTTATCGAGTAATCGAATTCCTACTGACTTTTTTTGGAACTCATGTGGATCACATCACACTTTTCGTTATTTATCGTCAACTGCCACCTGCCACACCATGCTGCAATCTATTCTAAATCGCTTTGCAGCTGATACTGGTCTTCGGATGACCTTACTAGACGGTAAATTACAGCATCATCTGCGAACAACCTAAGAGAACTGCTGAGATTGTCACAAGGGTCATTTATATTGATCAGGAACAGCAGAGGTCCCAGGACGCTTCCCTGGGGAACACCTGTTATCACTTCACTTTTAATCGATGATTGGCCGTCTATTACTACGAACTGCGACCTTCCTGATAGGAAATCACGAATCCAGTCGCACAACTGAGACGATACCCAATAGGGCCGCAGCTTCATTAGAAGTCACTTGTGAGGAACGGTGTCAAACGCTTTCCGGAAATTTAGAAATATGGAATCAACCTGAGATCCCCTTTGGCCATTACTTCGTACGAATAAAGAGGTAGCTGCGTTGCACAAGAACGATGTTTTCTGAAACTATGGTGATTACGAATCAATATATCGTTCCCTTCGAGATGATTCATAATGTTTAAAAACACTATATGCTCCAAAACATTACTGCAGACCGACGTCAATGATATAGGTCTGTAGTTCGATGGATTACATCCTCTTGTAAGAAGACGTTTAAAATTCGAAATGTTACGTGCCCAGTAGATAGACTACTCTAAAATTAGTCTAGTCCTGCATTTATTTTAATCGATATGTATTAACAGGGACAGGGAAACAAGAAAAATAGCCAGTACTCCAGGGCCGACGGCACTGCCCTGGCCCTGGCTGTTTGCTACCGCCTAGCAACAGCGCTACTGAGTCGCTGTTGCAGTCCTGATTATACTACCCGTTTTACTTTCTCCGTTAATCGATTTTGAGAAAACAAATGTAAGACTAGACTAATTTGAGAGAAGTCTATCGATTGGGCATGCAAAATATCGATTTAAAAATAATTTTGTTTGAGACGGGAAACAAACCGACGCATTCTGTTAGTACTGGGCATCGCATGAATGCCGAGACGAGCAGTCATTAACTGGGCTGACTCCTGTTAAACGTTGCTAAAACTAAACGGTAAATGTCCTCCGAAACACAAGAGAAAAGGCGTCAGACGTCTCTTACAAGGGACACACTAAAGCACTGTACACAACTTCACAGGCAACTACAGTATTGAAATGCATGTATTTCAATAAGTCAGTTAAATAAAGTTGCACAGGAAACAACAATATTCAGATTCCTTATGGAGGGAACGTTTTATGGCGTTGCAGAATTGTGAAGTTGCTTATCTGCTCATGGTGGGTCATCTTTATATATATATAGTTAGCAGTTTGGCGGTAGCGAAATTTTAGCGGTTCCGTTAATATTGAAGTACATCCTTTTGGTCAGTGGTCCACTCTGATGGTAATAATCCCCTGACATGCAAAATAATACATTTTGATGGGTAAAATCCACTTGTTTGGTTGTGTTTCAGACAATGAACTAAATTATTTTTGAAAAGGCGTTATTTATATTGCTATTTTGTAACAGTGTAACTATTCAATGAGATACCGATCATTACGTTTTCTTCCAAATACTATTGTATACGATTGACATATTGTGATAGTGTTTACAGAGTGTGAAACGGATGTATGAAGGTTGTCCACACGAGCTCCACGCTTTATAGACACACTTGGTACTTTGTACGAAGCACCTATGACGTAAAATTTACGCATGTATCTATGACATGCTTAAATACCACATGAATAAGTGCCTCCCAAAAACAGTAAGAAACTGGCTTCTGCACTGCCATAGGGTCAACACATTATAATTATTTTTCTTCTTCTTCATCTTCCTCTTCTTCTTATTCCTCTTATTATTATTAGTAGCAGTGGTCAGTGGCAAAGCGTTGGAAACCTGAGGTCTTCGAATTTCTGTCAGTGTAAAAGTAGGTAGACGAACACAAATGACATTTTACAAACAGTAAATATATGTAAACATTTTAACTGGACTGGTTGTAATGTGGTGTCTAACTTTCTCAATAGAAAACTGATATAAACAACAGTTTATCAGCTTTAAAGAAACTTCAATACATTAAAATAATAACACTAACACGTGAAATTTCATGTCACTTTCCCTTACAAAGAGCTCTACACAACAGTAAGCACTAGACAATACCATCATCCTTGTTCCAGTAGTCACGTGGTATAATTGGAGGTTGGTGCCAAAAAAATAACTTTCAACCAGGTATTTCCGTACTTATGATTAAAGATTGTAGTTCATTGTACTCATTATATTTTGTACAGTTATTACAAAAATTGTCAATAAACTGAAGTATTTCACATTATAATAAGTTTCTAACATAACATAACATAACATAAATATGTAACATGGTAGAGTAAAAGTGATGTAGACTTACATGTATTACCATAGAAAAACTTGTGAAGCAGTACCTTAAGGTTATCAATTTATTAATTTACACGCCACATGTAAGCCAGGACAGTCATAATTCCTGTGAAGTCGAGAGTATTAATGTGTGTAACTACATCTGTCAAGCTGGAGACTGAGATTTTACTATTTGTCGCTAAATTAACCTCTTGTGTGTGGAGGTCATAAACTAGTGCCGATCCACTTAAAAGTTTAAGCATTATGTGCATGGTCTTGATATAAATGCATCCACTGATTATTAGACAATAGCCACTGTGGCTGACATCAGCCGGGTACGTGTACAGTGTTAACCCTATCTAATTAGTTCAAGAAACAAACAAAAATTACTTTACTCAGTATCTTTGTATGGCGTTAGGCAGTTTATGTAACGCCCTTTCCAATTGCCTTTTCAAAGTAAGAATATAACTCATTCCCAAATTGGTTAATTCCTTATGCCACTCCTCAAAGATCTTCGTGGATAAATCTCTAAAGGGCAAATGTTATTTCGTAAATTTGGACTGATAAAGCTCTCCATCCTAGACTATCGTCTGCAAACCTCCACGTCTCTGCATAATTACCATAACCCGCATTCATTTGAACCAGTTCCCTTCTCCGATTTTAACACTTAATTGCCAATTTGAAGATTCCTTGATCCCCAGACAGTGCCCTAACTTATTTTAGTCAGGATGTGATCCATAATTCTTTTTCCAAAATTCGATCGCGTCACACGAGCCACCAATGAAATCTTCAACATTCTCCTGTAACACTACATTTCAAAACGCTTCATTCCCTTTTTGTCTAAACTGCTTACAGTCCAAGTTTCTCGTCTGTAAAAGGCTACACTCTAGATATTCCCAACAAAAAATGATTTGTAATATTTAAATTTTGTTAGATATTAAGACATTTAGTTTCTTCAAATATAATTTGCTGGCAGAAGCGTATCTGCGTTTTATATACACTCTACTTTCTCCGCTGTCAGTTATTTTGTGCCCAAACAGGGAAATTCGTTTACTAGTATTACAATCTCATTTCCTTAACCAATGAACTGGCACGGCCTGATTTAATTCGACTACGTTTAATTATCCTGGTTTTACTTATCTCGGTTTCTCCTTCTGAAACACTGTCCTTTCTGTTCAACTGCTCTTACAAATCCTCAGCCGTCTCTGGCAGAATTACAATGTCTTAGGCAAAATTCAAAATCTTTATTTCTTTTCCTGAAATTTTACTCTCGTTCAAAATTTCTCAGTGGCTTACTTTATATTTTCCCCAGTGTATAGACTGAGTAATACTAAGGTATCGCTAGTTGTTCGCTGTCTAGGGGCACTGTCTTTGATTAGTAAAGTGAACTTCCTCGGTTCCGGGAATGAAATCCGCCACCTCTTGTATCTTGATTAATAATCAGCATTTGGCAGCCGAAGACTTTCGGCATAAGAAGTCACCCTCGTCCTACCAACGGCTTTGATAAAGAGGGTGGGGGGGGGGGGGCTAGCGGACAGAGGTTCATGGCACTCACTTGTCCTTGGAGTGGGGAACTGCCCCTAAAGCGGAAGAATCAACAATGATCAACGCCATGACGCTGCAGAAGACAATGGAAAGCACTGCACTAAAGATGCATGACATGTATCCACAGGACATGTGGCCTGTAAACCATTGGCAGAAGATTCTGAAATAGTACCCATTCATTTCTTTGGGAGGGGACTGCTACGGAGGAGGTGACCACGAGAAAAAATGAATAAACAACAAAAGGATAACGTTGTATGAGTCGGAGGGTGGAATGTCAGAAGCTTCAATGTGGTAGGGAAGGTAGAAAATCTGAAAAGGGAAATGCTAAGGCTCTGTCTAGAAAAAGTAGGGGACAGTGAAGTAGAATGGAAAGAAGACAAGGATCATCGTTGTACGAGTTGCAATTTATGCACACTAAAAATAATATGTGTCTGGTGGTACAATCATCTTCAGTCCATCTATGAAATTGGGGCAATTCTTCAGTTCTTTTTGATTGTTTATATAATTTACAGCAGTCAATACGGAGGCAGTTCTCATCCTCTTCACCCTACTGCCACAGGTTATAAGGAAAAGGAAGAATAAGTCGATTGGACATTCTTTGAGATGGGACTGCTTTCTAACACACGCATTACAAAGACTCGTATGTGAAATATGATTGAGAGGTAAGAGGAGTTACATAATGAAAGACATCATAAAGGGGATTACAGTTCATGCTGACCTGAAGAGGGTGGCAGAAGACAAGTGAGCATGGAGAACTACCATCTGAAAATCTGTCTTTGGGCAGAACTCTAAGGGTTACATCAGAACCAGGCCTATCCAAATTTTTCCCGGTTTTAGCTTTTAGCAAATTCTTGCTCTCACTTCTCCTTGCTTTCATAGAATTAATTCCTTCTGCCTGAGATTCATTACGTTCAAATAACCTTTTCAAAAATGAAATGATATATCGTTTCATAGCAGGACCCTCTGCTTTTCATTCGTGGCAGCGTGAGGGTAGAGTGATACGTCGACGATATTCTAGCCTCGTTTTGTTGTCCTCCATGGCAAGCCATCTTGGGCATACATTTCAGCGAGATAATGCCCGCTCGCCACAGCAATAGTTTCTACTGCTTCTCTTTGTGCTTCACCAATTCTACCTTGCCGGTGAAGATCACTTAGTCTCTGCCCAAGTGACAACGTCTGAATCGTTATGAGTAGGACTCTACAATCATTTCGGAATTTTCACAATCTAATAACCCAAGTGGACATAATACACCTAGATATCCTTCAGGATGACATGCAACAACTTAATCAATAAATGCCAAGCCGATCAACTGCTTACATTAGGGCCTGAGGTAAATGAAAGCTTTATTGGCTTGCTCAGCTTCTGCAGCTATTTCTCTTGAATAAATCATCGATTTTTTTCTGAAATCTTGATTTTTTGCTGGTCTGTAAATGTACATCAATTTTCCCGATTACCGTCTCGTTCAGAAAAATTGTTTTTTATATGCTGTTCTTTCTCTCTCTCTGCCTCAGAGTGTATCTTTCATCTGATTTACATCTACTTCCTTTCACTTTTTGTAATATTATGTTGTATTTCATTTTTCTTTTATAGCACTTCCACATTATCTTCCATCTGTGAGCTCTTACATGTTATTGACTTACCTTAGAGCTCCGGATATTCATATAGCTCTCTCTCTTTTCTCCAAAGTTGATTAATTTTTTTTCCGGCCCTATCTTTCTGTCCCCTTGGTGTGCGTGCATCTACCCCCTAGCGTTTGTCCTCTTGCAATTCCTTCTTCGCCACTGAGCTCTTTCTGTGAGTCATGCTTTTTAAATGTCTGTAGTCCGTTTACAATGTGTCACTTCTTTCACTTTTGTGTTTCCTACGAAAATCAAATTGAAGACACCCGCGGAAAAACGGGCTAACACCAAATGTATAATACTTAGAGATAGCTGTTGCCATGTGTTGCTGGGTAACCGAAATATGAAAATTGACTTTGCTCTCACCCTAATTTGATATTTAACGGTGAGACCAATATCAATTTCGATAGTTCCCGTACCCAGCAACATAAATAGTAACATTTATTTCTAAGCTTCTACATTTGAGGGGTAGCCCGTCTTTCCTTGCTTGTCTTCAGTTGTCTTATTATACTAGCTACATGTTCTGTACAAAGGACGCAGGATTTCTGGTAGATGAACCTATAATACAAGCCTATTCGGTTCAATGTATTGTTTGCTACAGAGCTACATTTGTCTCTGTAGACACTGTCGGACATTTGGGACATATTTTCAGTAGAGACGTTTCAGAGATAAATGCTCAAATGTGTGTGAAATCTTATGGGACTTAACTGCTAAGGTCATCGGTCCTTAAGCTTACACACTACTTTACCTCAATTATCCTAAGGACAAACACTCACACACACCCATGCCCGAGGGAGGCCTCGAACCTCCCCCGGGACCAGCTACACAGTCCCTGACTGCAGCGCTCGAGACCGCTCGGCTAATCCCGCGCGGACTTTTCCCACAGTTACGTCATTTGGTTGCATTTGGTGTGTAGTCCAAGTCCTTAAATTTAAAAGTATTTTGTCCTTTTTTCGGAAAGGTTAACTTTGTGCGAAAGTTATTGGGAACGTCGCGGCAGTTAATTCAGTGTCACAAAAAGTGTGCTGTATTATTTGTCTAAAGAATGCATTCCACACCTTTAAGAAATCCATAAAGTTATCACAATTTTTGGCTGTGTTGTCACGCGATTTGTTCACTGCGCCGACTTCAGACATTTTAGCACTAGGATGGTTCTTCAACAATGAAACGCTTATGATGCTGAGGAAATAAATTACTTTATGGTCTTAGCTTGAAACTGTGTACTTATGTTCCACGGCAGAACACAGATCATTAACTGGTTTAAAGACTTATGAAAAGATACTGTAACGTCAGAGACTATAATTAACAAATATTTAAAAAAATATCAGTTCAAACGATATATTATTCAATTTCATAGTGATTACTGGTTTAGGTTTTAATTTCATGATAGCGGTTATGTTCTCGATACCGACAGTAAAGTAAAATTAAAAGTATCAGAATTAGACTCATAATTATTATGTTTATTAACTGTTCTATTTTTTCTCCATGTACAAGGGTAGCAACCTGTGTTCTAATTAATATCATCACAAACTCCATTAAAAAGCTATGCATCAGCATGCCAAAGCTGGTATCATTACTAGGCTACTTATACGTCATGTCCGTTGATGGTTAGGTAATTCCTTGCTTCCAGGAAGATGAATATCGTCAAGGTGCTATCAAAAAATTTCTCCTAAAGTCACATCGGAGCGAAAAACCGGATAGTGTCACATCTAAAATGGTAGAAATCTCAAATGGAGTTGGTCTGAACGTATCTGTCATCAACACTCAGTTTGCATATTCTTCTTCTCTGTCGAGTCGTTGTTCAGTGTTCTCTGGTCGATCATGAAAAGAAATGGATACCGAGTAATGGTTGCCACGGCATGAGATTCCAGGAGCTAGACCACCGAGAAGTACCACCGTGGGATGCTTAACATGAAAAGAATTTTATCACTTCGCCCGTACGACAACACTTGTATATTGGGAGCAACATAGAAAAGTAAGCACGAAAATGTAGCAGTGTTGACCAGCAACCAGGTATCCAACCTGACATTCACTCCTTGTGTTACATACACGACATCAATGCTCAAATACGTCGTAAGATTTAATGACCTCCCAAACCCATATTCAGACAGAACTTTAGTCAAATTTCTTCCACTCAGTTACCAGACGTTTTCACCAAAAGCGGGATCTAACACTTTATTGAGCGCCCCCTATCTCCTTGTTTTGTCACTGGGAACATAATTCACCTAGCATTATTCAGGTGCCTGTAGTCTGCAAGTTTTTTCTATGTCTATTAACTATCTATCTGGACCATTTTGCTGTATCTTGAGGCATCAGAATCCGTTGTCGAGTGTGCCATGCCAATGACAGCTTGAAATCTCCAACATCAGTCATTAGAAAATAAATTAACATGCTGCTCTTTATCGCGCACCTATTTTATCTCCAAAATATACATCACGTGTAAGATTTTACCATAGCACAAGATTTTAACAAAGCTAACAATACATCTTAGCATTCGGCATTTGGCTCTATATTTCTTCTTTGATTTTCCGTTAACGACGTTTTCATGGAATAACTGTCCCGACGTGTAATTGCCTGCATGCACTGGAATCTCACAGCCCCTGCGTCCACTTTCGCTCTCATGACATGCACAGAAGAAATAGAATTTCCCGCATAATATGTGGCGCAAAACTAACACTTATTAAAATAACAAAAATGTTTGGATAAAGTGACAACTGTCCTTTGTCGGACAGAGCCAGAGCGAATCACTTTCATCAAAGCAATATGTTACTCCGCACAATATGTGATTTATGAACGTCAGAAGACCAGTATATTACAAACTGACTTTGCATGCATCGATTCTGTGTCAGGAGAGTCAGTTTGCAGTATATTACAGTTTAAATGTAGCCTATGGTCATAACACTGATACATGAGGAAACAGAGTATTAGTAGCTATTGATATTACTGTTCGACATGTGCTCACGCATCTCTGTCTTTACGGTACGAAGAACATTTGCATTTTCATTTATCGCGTGTAGTTAGTTGTGCGATTTGGTGGTGGTAAAAGTAAATTCAGCCACATACAAGGCAAGGGGAGACACCTTTGAATTACGTACCACTTTTGTCCAGATTATTTGTTAAAGTTGATCAAGTGAAGCTTATAAGAAATCGTAAGCTATTATCCAATGCCATGGTCCTCTGATCTTCTTTCTCGTTGCTATGAACTATCGTCGAAACTGGTAAAGAGTCCACACATGCAGAGTATGTGCTACATCTACATCTACATCTAAATCTACATGATTAATCTGCAATTCACATTTAAGTGCTTGGCAGAGGGTTCATTGAACCACAATCATGTTATCTCTCTACAGTATGTGCTGATGTTATACGATACCTCTAAGCACAAAATAAGCTTCTGAGCGGATGTTACGGACATTCAGGTACCAAATGTTGAAGTCCGTGTGTCAAAATAACTCGACATTTCACCGCCACCCTTCTTGAGCACTTATCGAATCACACCAGTAGACGAACGCTGCGCAGCGAGGACCCACCAATGGCGGAAATACAGTTCGCCGAGGCAGACGTCAATTCCCGAGGCCGCAACCTGTCAGTTGTCTAAATTCGTTACTGCGAGGAGAGCAGGCAGCAGATTCGACTACGCCCACTACCTTCGACGCCGCGTATACACGTTGCTAACACTGTAGACCTCCTACACGATCGCTGGAGAAAGTGGACTTACTCAGGGAAACGTTAGCGTACCTGTGTCGTGGACTTTTTGTTGAGCCATTTTCTGTAGCGGGCAGTAGGTTTGTTCTTATATGACGTATGACCCACTGCATCTACCTTCTTTCATGATTTAGCTGGATTTTGTAGTTTTTTCTCTGATATTTTGTTGTGAGTGACGGCATTTGCTTACATTGCACTGAAGAGCCATAGAAACTGGTACACCCGCCTAATATCGCGTAGAGCCCCCAGCGAGCACGCAGAAGTAACGCCAGCACGATGTGAAATGAACTCGATTAATGTCTGAAGTACTTCTGGAGTGAACTGACACCATGAATCCTGCAGTACTGTCCATAGATCCGTATCAGTCCGACGTGCAGGTCACCTGCCCTAGACAACATGGTGCAACGCATTCCAGATATGCAGAATAATGATCATGTCTGTGGAGTTTGGCGACCAGCGGAAGTGTTTCAGCTCAGAAAAGCGATCCTGAAGCCACTCTGCAGCGATTTTTGACTTGAGGGGTGTCACATTGTCCTGATGGAATTGCCTACGTCCGTCGGAATGCACAATGGACATGAACGGGTGCAGTTTACCACACGAGATGCTTATGTACGTGTCACCTGTCACAGTTGTATCTAGATGGGTCATGCGTTCGATATCACTCCAACTGCACACGCCACACACCATTACAGAGTCTCCACCAGCTGAACCACCCCCCTACTGACATGCAGGGTCCATGGATTCATAAGGTTGCCTCCATACCCGAACACGAGATTTGAAACTGGACTCGTCCGACCAGGCAACATGGTTCCAATCATCAACAGTCCAATGTTAGTGTTGACGGGCTCAGACGAGGTGTAAAGCTTTGTGTCGTCCATTCATGAAGGGTACAGAAGGGGCCTTCAGCTCTGAAAGCCCATATCAGTGGTGTTTGTTGAATGGTTCGCACGCTGCGACTTGTGGATGGCGCAGAATTGAAATCTGCAGCAATCTACAGAAGTGTTTCCCTTTTGTGACGCTGAATAATTCTGTTCAGTCGTCGTGGGTTCAGTTTCCTGCAGAACTTTTTTCCGGCCACTGCGATATCTCAGATCTGTTATTTTAACGTATTCCTGATATTCACCGAACACTCGTGAAATGTTCGTATGGGAAAATCCCCACTTCAATGCTACATCGGAGATGCTGTGTCCCATCTTTCGTGCACCGACAATAACACTACGTTCAAACTCACATATTTCTTGATAACTGCCACAGTAGCAGTAGTACTCGGTGTAACAACTGCGCCAGACACCTGCTGTCCTATGTAATCGCCGATCGCAAAGCCTTTTTCTTCCTGTGTACATATCTCTGTATTCGAATACACATGCCTGTACCAGTTTCTTTTGCAGTGTAATTCGCCAGACTATGTTTAACCAATTTTCTGGACATGTATTCGCGGTTTTTGGCGAAAGTAGATAGTAATTTCGATTTCGTTTCGTAATTACTAGGTCACTAACTAGCGTGGCTTGGTGAATTGTGTATGCAACCCCACACTTTTTCGTAATATATTTCTGTAGGATAATTGTCTGGTGTGTTACCAGTTTAATGTTTTGTTTGTTTTTGTTTTATATTTTATTAGAATGGTGCTTAGTTCTGCTTATGTGTATACTATAGAATAGATTAGCTATTGTTTAATACCTAATTTATTGAATTTCAGAGCGATCCAGGAAGGGGCGTAACTGTATGTTATAATTGGTCTTGTGAATCATCAGATGATTTTTGGTAATGGAAATTCCCTGTACACTTGTGTAAAAAGCATCAATTTTTGTAAGATATCTGACCAAGTGATTCAAGTTGCACTTCATTACTTGTTATTAGCTGTTTGTCGAACTAGCAACCTATGTGATAAATACAGCCCAATTTGTCTGATTGTTATAAATGCCCGTCTGGCTCAGCAAATTTTTTCTTTGTAGTTGATTACTTGCTACCACTATTTGCTTACCTTTAAACCCCTGAGATTAAGTGTTTGCCATACTTTCGCTTCATCTACTTCACCAGCGAGACAGTCTAAATATCTATAATTAGTTCCCCTTATGATTTAATACTGCTGACGCCATCGAAATTTTGCTGAAGTAAGTCCAAGGCATACCATATAGAAGCGGCTGATAGTATAATTTCTGTTTGGTAAACTGAGGCATCACGTATCCTTTAAGCAATTTGCTGCGAGGATCCCACTAACATAATGTTGAGTATATTGTGATTTGAACGGCGAGTTCTCCAAAGGCTCACTACGTTAATAAGCCTGATGGCGCTCATGCCTACAGAGTCTTGTCTGGAGATAACAGGTTTCTTCTACGCTTATCGAAATTTAGCGTCAATCCTAAAGCACCTTTGCCGACTAAGACTCTCCATATGGCTACCCTTCGTTGATTCTCTTATCCTTATGCATCTGAAATGTTAATAAAGATTTTTCAGGAGTATAATTTTGTTCGTTTAAATGTGGTCAGTGCTCAGTAAGATAGTCTTCCTTAATGAATTCTGTATGAAAAATTTAAGTTTTTGGGATTGCCTCATAGTAATAGGAATCTATTGTTTTGCCTTAAGAGCTATTTCTAAGTAAACTTATTTGCATGATCAGTTGAAGTTCTTGACATGTACTTCTTGGTTAATGAACAATTTCATATGGCAGTCAATAATACTTCCAGCAACTGCATAGCACTCTAAATTATTTTGTGAAAAAAGGAAAAGGTTTCAAATTTGATCCACCAATCATTACCAAAAGTTTTTTATGTTATCAACCTGCACCCATATATTTAATAACAGTACCTGCTAATGTGGCGAGCTTTGAGTTTAAGTACCTGATTTACTAGTCATCAGTTGACTATTGAATTGTGTATTTTAGCAACAGTAAAGCATTCAGTTGTTTCTTAACGATAAACTACTATTTAAATTCATACAATTTTATTAACCCAGCACCTTTCTACTTGCCAGCCAGCTCCCTACCACCTCACCGTTGATAGATGTTTTTTTTTTTGTGTCAAAAGCATCAATTCTAAGGGAATTAACAGAAATTAATAGTTATAAAACACGTAAGTAGACAATGTAAAATGACAAAGGGATCTATAATTAACTTGATTTTTCCCAAAAGTGAGCAAGGTTCAAAGCATTACACTTAGCGTACAGTTAGAGGTAATTGTACATCAATGAACATTCATAAATGAACTTAAATATAGACTAACACACATTGAATTAAATTGTCTTCTCCCTGAAATGGGCAACATCCAAGGTGTTAGAACTAACCAGCATCCACTCTTCTTCAGTGCGTACTGACATATAGTAACAAACTATTTTCTGTTATCCGCAATATATACACTCCTGGAAATTGAAATAAGAACACCGTGAATTCATTGTCCCAGGAAGGGGAAACTTTATTGATACATTCCTGGGATCAGATACATCACATGATCACACTGACAGAACCACAGGCACATAGACACAGGCAACAGAGAATGCACAATGTCGGCACTAGTACAGTGTATATCCACCTTTCGCAGCAATGCAGGCTGCTATTCTCCCATGGAGACGATCGTAGAGATGCTGGATGTACTCCTGTGGAACTGCTTGCCATGCCATTTCCACCTGGCGCCTCGGTTGGACCAGCGTTCGTGCTGGACGTGCAGACCGCGTGAGACGACGCTTCATCCAGGCCCGAACATGTTAAACGGGGGACAGATCCGGAGATCTTGCTGGCCAGGGTAGTTGACTTACACCTTCTAGAGCACGTTGGGTGGCACGGGATACATGCGGACGTGCATTGTCCTGTTGGAACAGCAAGTTCCCTTGCCGGTCTAGGAATGGTAGAACGATGGGTTCGATGACGGTTTGGATGTACCGTGCACTATTCAGTGTCCCCTCGACGATCACCAGAGGTGTACGGCCAGTGTAAGAGATCGCTCCCCACACCATGATGCCGGGTGTTGGCCCTGTGTGCCTCGGTCGTATGCAGTCCTGATTGTGGCGCTCACCTGCACGACGTCAAACACGCATACGACCATCATTGGCACCAAGGCAGAAGCGACTCTCATCGCTGAAGACGACACGTCTCCATTCGTCCCTCCATTCACGCCAGTCGCGACACCACTGGAGGCGGGCTGCACGTTGTTGGGGCGTGAGCGGGAGACGGCCTAACGGTGTGCGGGACCGTAGCCCAGCTTCATGGAGACGGTTGCGAATGATCCTCGCCGATACCCCAGGAGCAACAGTGTCCCTAATTTGCTGGGAAGTGGCTGTGCGGTCCCCTACGGCACTGCGTATGATCCTACGGTCTTGGCGTGCATCCGTGCGTCGCTGCGGTCCGGTCCCACGTCGACGGGCACGTGCATCTTCCGCCGACCACTGGAGACAACATCGATGTACTGTGGAGACCTCACGCCCCACGTGTTGAGCAATTCGGCGGTACGTCCACCCGGCCTCCCGCATGCCCACTATACGCCCTCGCTCAAAGTCCGTCAACTGCACATACGGTTCACGTCCACGCTGTCGCGTCATGCTACCAGTGTTAAAGACTGCGATGGAGCTCCGTATGCCACGGCAAACTGGCTGACACTGACGGCGGCGGTGCACAAATGCTGCGCAGCTAGCGCCATTCGACGGCCAACACCGCGGTTCCTGGTGTGTCCGCTGTGCCGTGCGTGTGATAATTGCTTGTACAGCCCTCTCGCAGGGTCCAGAGCAAGTATGGTGGGTCTGACACACCGGTGTCAATGTGTTCTTTTTTCCATTTACAGGAGTGTATTTACAATCTATTTTAAGAATTCCTTACATAGAATTTGTGACTCGCTTTCTTCTCAGTCAGTTCTGCCAATAACGGTTTTTAAACGTTTAATGTTGCAGTTACCATTGTTTCTTCTTTTATGTTACTGTTCATTGGTAACAAGGGGAATAGTAAGCAACTGTATGACACTGCATACATACAATAAATGGAGTACTAGGATCAGGGAAAAAATAAAATAAGTGACACTATAGCATATAATTTGCCCACACATGCAATAGACATTATTCACAAGCTCGCATAATTTGTAAGAAACTGATATGTGTACATAGCATGCAGTTGAATCACACACGATGATAAATTGGTCATTCTATCCCATATACAAATACACATGTGCTTTGCAGCATATGCACACATTCAATTCCTCAATCGCTAAAGTGAACAGTGTGAATATCGTGGGATGGCATTTTTGAGCTGAGAAATAATCTGCTAATTGTTATGACGCCACAGGCCTATTTTCAGATGCTATGTACTGAATGGGCTTGGGATGAAAATTAGCATGTGTTGGGAGGAGTGTCATCTGGACCACCATGGAAGCATTTCCAGCCATTGAGGCTATGTGCCACTCACCCTTCACCAATCCTTGAGTGGCAACTGTCACTGTGTGGTACATGTACATTTTGCAATAAGTGCTACAAACTCCTCAGTTTATGACCAGTTCATCTCATCTTTCCTAGGACCCGGAGCCTAAGTTATTTGATGGTGTTATGCAACAAAGACTATCAGCAGTACACCCAGACATGTAAAATGCATATTGTTGCACCTTATTTCTTCACGTGGATCAGTACACCCTTCACCCGATAGGTGAAGGTCTCTATATCCACTAAAAGTATTTTTTGCTTTGCGAAAAGAGTTTTTGGAAACCCACAATTTAACTGCAGAAGAGTTAGTGCAGTACACACACCTATATAAACACTATTCTTGAACTCCACTGGTATCCTAGCAATCTCCAGAACGTGATTAATATTTGGCTTAGGGAACAATAAACTTCTGTCACTTGGTGAATTCTATGAACCAAATAAATAAATAAATATCCTGGTGGATGTTAACAACATTCACGTTTTTTTTAAAAAAAATTTCATTGTTTATAAGTTTGTAATATTTTTATGTTGGTATCACAAGTCGATGAAGCACACTTTGTGGTATTAATGTTAATGTATTTCTTCTGATAACATTACTTGTCAAATTTAATAGCATAGGTGACTAAGAAGTTCCATCTCGAATCTGAGGTGTTGCTGAATTTTTAAGTATATTTTTTATCCTCCAGCATCGTCATCAGTTTGATGAGGGAACAGTTCTGTGCTAAATTTAGGATATGCCTAGTCTGCTGACCAGACATATCTTCCATCAGAATCAGCCGCCACATATGGGAAATTTCATTACCTCCAGACTTTATTATATGATCACATCCACGTAAATTGTTTACATCTAACTACAGAATGTGATTTGTATTGACATATGTATTGTTGAATTTTGCACAGTTGTAACAGTTACTTGCCTTAGCCTGTCTATAAACACATTGGCAATGTTCCCCATCAGTTCCATGCTCAACACATTCGAGCATGTTGACGTGAGTTATGAGTTCGATTCTAACACCTTTGAGCATTGTATTCAGCAAAAGCCCTTGTATAGTGGAGTAAAGTACAGAATACATTGTGTAAGTTCCCAAGCAAACCTTCTGGAATTTCTCGATTATTTTTGCAAGTATGTGAATCTCTGTAAACATAGAAAATTTTAATTAATCCCATATGTTAGAGGTGTCAAACTCCTGCCCAAGACTCACCACATACCCATGTACATATTTGCAATGGTACTGGTTGTAAGACTACTTGAAAATGCTCTGTTGTCAAACAATGTCGATTTTGGCGTCGAATCCAGATATTCATACGGGCGGACCCAATTCTTCCTCATGTACAGAAAGGTATCATTATCCAAATTTGCAAATCTAGAGAGATTCCGGTCCTCCTGACACTTGGTTTCAGCAAGATCCTCTAGAGGAGTGTGCATAAATCGTCATAGTGAAGAAAGCGCAGTATAATGTTCTTGGTGATTTGCTTGAAAAATTAAATTCGTTTTTCTGTGCTCTGAGAAAGGATACCAGACCGATCATAACTCAAGTTGAAACCTCATAAGATCTCAATAAAAAAATGATTATCATACCTGCTCATATTGTGAAAAAAATAGGAATATGTGGCGGTAATTTTTGAATCAGGTTCCCTTTACTGCGTGTTGCATTGCAACTTGATAGATGACAAATACCCATACACAGTCAGTGTTATTAGCTAATGGCAGCCCACAAATATATAATTCATCTACAGTCTTGTACAGTGTTTTACTTTTCCTTGGGTTGATCAGAGGAATGTTGGTGCAATAGAAGGCGTCAACTACACATGAGAGTTGTTTGACTTCAGAGAGTAGCTATCCAACAGTGTTTTCTTGGAAGCATGACTCAAAATGAACAAAACTCAAGTTATATGTAGACACACCTGCTACTATGCTGCAAATGGTGGGCGTCGTTCTGTGACTGTTTCATACACCTCTCAGTAGGGTCACCCTGACAGAACATCAGAGGGCTGAGAAAACAATCAAAGTCGATGCATACCACGAAGTGTACACACTCCTACTAGTGGAATGGCTTGAACTTTAAGAACTTATGCACATCCGTAGGCATCTCTTCACATAGCTGTTTCTATGTTGAGCAGCCCTGCATGTGCTGTATTAATAGCTTCATCGTATAAAATGGGTTCACTTATGCAGGTCAAAGATACCATTTGCGAGCATACGAACTTAACTGGAGGGAAATCACGCTAGACATTTTCTTGGTCCAATAATACTATTTTTTATCACCCTGAGAAAGAAGCAACAAATCTGGGTGTTTCTGGCACTGACCATGAATGCTGGAGATATGAGGGGGGTCTCACAACATTTTTCTCCCCATTCCTGCTTACCTTCAAGCAATAAAAGTTAACAGATTTTTCACGTTTGTGCCTAGATATTTTGACACATACTGAAGTTACATGAGGAGATTAGTACTAGATTAATCATGAGTCCCATGAATGGTAAACATTTTATTTTTAATTCTACACTGTGCATTCTGATATATAGCAGAAATTGGCCTCATTTTGGACAGTAATTACACAAAATTTTCTAGCTACATCTTCTAAAAAAGAGATGAAGGACAAATTCTCCATTTCATTGATCAGAGACAAATGAGTGAATATGAAAATACAGGACTCTACTCAGAGCTTTCCCAAATCGTCTTTACTGCTTGCCAGAGAATTTAACCTGCTCGACTTTCAAAGTGAACTCCTTTAACCACTTGACAAATGGCATGACCCACGATATGCCATTTTCACCCCATATATATGCCATGTTTCTATTTACCTTGCCATAATGTTTTTGGACTGCATGAATTCAGAACACAATCTTGCATTACCCATAAAAGCAGCATACCATGGATGATTTAAAATTTGAGGAAGCTCGCTTTCCAATATGGGTAAGCACGAATTTTGGAGAAAAATCACATCTCGATACCATATCATAGAGTTGTCAAGGTTGCCACATGAGATCCTATCTCTAAATATGCACCTTCGTGGCAAAGCTATGGTCCAGCATACCTGATGCTCATAGGTTGTAGTAACATGAGACATGAAACACCTGCAAGTCAGTAGTTTATTTTAACTGCCAGGTGTCAACGGTTAGGTTGAGATGTTTGTAATGGACTAGACTGACGTAATGATGGAGTCGACAGTCCAGGCCCAGGTGATCATGATGATCCATGACAGTGATGATCCATGACAGGGTAATTGTAACAACGATGGTCCAGGTAACATCGACGACCTTGGATCGGATGTTGTTGCTAGATCACCTCCTCTTCCTACAATAGGTAAGTATCATGGGCATGTGTGTGTGGGGTAGGGGTCGGGGGAGGGTCGATTTCAAGGCGAAAAACACCCTGGATGAGTGTCTCACACAGGATAAATAATTGTCTTTATAAGAACTAATCCTTACACATTCTTTCACCTGTGTCAGTACTGGTCCATATGACTTCATTTATTCATCATCAGGCTCTAACAGGATATGTTGGTCGATTTCTAGTTCAAGTTATCATCATCATCTTCTTCGTCATCGTCATGCCTCCAAACACGTCTCCGACGATTGTCTAGTTGAAAGCATATGCGACACTTATCGTTGAAGAGAACGTGATGACAATCTTCTGCGGTCCATTTGGCATGTTGTTGGGCCCATCTGTACCACGCTGCGTGGTATCGTGGTTGCAAAGATGTACATCGCGATGGACGTCGGGAGTGAAGTTGCGCATCATGCAGCGTATTGCACACAGTCTCAGTCGTAACAAGACGTCCTGTGGCGGCACGAAAATCATTATTCATCATGGTAGTGTTGGTGTCAGAGTTCCTCGAAGCCATAATCCGCAGGTAACGGTCATCCTCTTCGGCAGTAGCCCTTGGTGGCCTGAGCGAGGCATGTCATCGACTGTTCCTGTCTCTCTATATCCCATCCATGTCCGAACAACATCACTTTGGTTCACTCCGAGACGCCTGAACACTTCCCTTGTTGAGAGCCATTCCTTGCACGAAGCAACAACGTTGATGCGGTGGAACTGCGGTCTAGGCATGGCTGAACTACAGACAATACGAGTGGTGTATCTTCTTCCTTGTGAAATGACTGGAAGCGATCGGCTATCGGACCCACTCCGTCTACTTGGCGCTGCTCATGGATGGTTCTTTACATCTTTCGGCGGGTTTAGTGACGTCTCTGAACAGTCAAAGGGATTGTGATACAATATCCTCAGTCAACGTCTATCTTCATGAGTTCTGTGGAACTGCGGTGATGCAAAAGTTTTTGATGTGTGTTGCTGTCTATGAACGAAGCCAATATATGATTGCTCCATCTCACATCAACTTAACAAACCAACAGTTAGAATGACTTCCAGGCATTTCGAGTAAGAAGTAACTTTTTGATAAATGCCTGCAAGGGCACATGACTTTTTGAAGCAATCCCGGATCAACAGCCGTGCCTTCAGTTTATGCCAGTTACTCGTATTCCTTTCGCACTTAGTAAGCCAACAGCTAGTTCAGAAACACCTCGTTAGGTAACGAGAAGCAACAGGGTCAGTCCTCTTAATCGTACTAGAATTATAAGTTATTCAGTGTTCACCCACCCAGGTAGACTTTGCGTAATGGTTGAATAAAAGAAACTCCCTTTAATGCACAAAATATCTAAAGTATGGAAAAACAACAACAGCACATGATAGTTCTTCAATTGTATACACAGCCAGCTGAAGTTAAAGACATTTCTTAATGGGCGAAAGAGAATTCCTAACATCAGAACACTTAAACCGACTAGCTGTCTCATAACACATACACACGCAGGAGGGAAAAGCGGTCACAGAATAGTATACAATACCAAACCAACCAAATCAACAAGCGGTCACCGCTGGTTGTAAACAGCAGTGCAAACTGTCCCCTCAGCCTGGAGTACAATACTCTCGTCGGCCTCATACTCATTGACCACGTCGGCTCCCCACAATTACGGCCGGCAACACGCCCTTCACTGCACTGTCCGCTCGCTCCCTCACTGTGCCATCAGCCGCGTCCTTCGCCACCTTGCCGAGTACCCTCGCACCACCGACGAACCAAACATTAAGGCTTTGATAGCAACCGAAAAGCTGCGTGCCCTTAAATAATCTTCTTGTCAAAGACTCTCAGGCCCGGGTATCTAATCTGAAGACTAAACCACAGACGACCATCGATCACCAGAAAGGCACTGCTCTGGCCACGGAGCCAGTTCGCACGGCTTATCAATGAAGAAACAATAACAGAGAACTGAAGTGGCAGAAACGAGACTTCTAAAGAGCTTGGCACGATACGGATTAGTTGATCACAAGAAGACCCGTGAAATAAGAGAGAAGCTCCATATTGTAGGTGTAGTGTACAACAAGCAACCATACAGAAAGGAATGGCACGACCATCTAGTGTGTATGGACGAAAGCTTAATAAGAAGGAAAAGCTATTAATACAGGCCAAATTGTAGAAGACGTTCAGGTAGATCGTGGACATGATGGCGCAACAAGCTTTACCTTCCTTGGTTTTGGAACAGACAACTCGAATCCCAAAACATAAATTACTTTCATTTGTGACCGTTAATCCTTACCTTCCCCCTCATTAATAAATTATGATCTTCTTCCGCTTCCCACCCCACTCAAAGCCGAATAGATTATGTATAAAATGTATGCTGTTCTTTTACTGGATGAAGGACAGATAACGTTGTATATTTATGACCCTTATACTTACTGCTGTAATTCATTGCAAAATGAAAATAATTAGGGCTCTTTCACTTATCACTGGCTTCATTAGGATGAGTTAAGACCCTTATACTTATACAGAGGCCAATAAGCAGTTTGTCAAAGTGTGGCCACGAAAGCCTTGGCAATTTTGTTTTCTTGACGATATTATAGGTAGTTGGTTAGGTATGGATGGAGGAACTGATGTCGCGAACGAATGGTGATTATACTCATGATTAACAGTCTTTATGAATGTGACGAAAAATTCTTTGTAATATTTGTAAACATGACTGAGTGGTCAGCGACCGTTTACAAGGTAGAATTAAAGCAGTAACAGACATCGGTCACATAAATTAAGTCTTTTGACCTGGTTTCGTGAGTACCTTCATCAGAAGTAAAGCATTGAAACTGAATGTTTTACATCTGATGAAGAGACTCATGGTGGTGTCGAAACGAGGTGAAAAGACTTAAATTTTGTGACCGACGGCTGTTACTGCTTTAATTCTACTTTGTAAACGGTCACTGACCACGCAGCCATGTTTACAAATATTACAATGACCAACTGCTGTTATTGATTTAATTGTATTTATGATGTCATACAGTGCTTATCAGTTTTTTGTTCCTCATAACTCTGAATATGTCAATCTTCTAGATACACACAGCGTGTGCTCTCAGGTGGGAAGTATTACAAGAAGTTCGAATGAGGCCAGAAAAACCACTGAACTGGTTGCTGATGACACTAAACATAAGTAAAATCTCTCTCTCATATATATAGGGTGGTCCATTGATAGTGACCGGCCCAAATATCTCACGAATTAAGCGTCTAACGGAAAAACTACAAAGAACAAAACCAGTCTAGCTTGAAGGCGGAAACCAGATGGAACTATGGTTGGCCAGCTAGATGGCGCTGCCATAGGTCAAACGGATACCACCTGCGTTTTTTTTTTTTAATAGGAACCCCTATCCACGTAGGTTATTTGATTTAAAATATAGCACGTGGGTACTTTTGAAGATTTCATTTCGGTTGTTCTGATGTGATACATGTACCTTCGCGAACTTAGCTTTTCTGAGAACGCATGGCGGCCGCGGTGGTCTCGCGGTTCTAGACGCACAGTCCGGAACCGTGCGACTGCTACGGTCGCAGGTTCGAATCCTACCTCGGGCATGGATGTGTGTGATGTCCTTAGGTTAGTTAGGTTTAAATAGTTTTAAGTTCTAGGGGACTGATGACCTAAGCAGTTGAGACCCATAGAGCTCAGAATCATTTGAACCATTTGAGAACACATGATGTTACAGCGTGATTACCTGTTAATACCACATTAATGCAATAAATGCTCGAAATGATGTCCGTCAACCTCAATGAATTTGGCAATACGGGTAACGACATTCCTCTCAACAGTGAGTAGTTCGCGTTACGTAATGTTGGCTCGTGCATTGACAATGTCACACACACATTTTATATATATATATATATATATATATATATATATATATATATATATATATATATATATATAATGTGTGTCTGACATACAAATGTCTTTTGTTTTTTTAAATACTGTACAATTTTTTCTTCTCATATCATAGGCCTGATGGTATGTGATGGGTTTAGCCTAGTCAGGTCCCTGATGATGATGAGTCAATCAGCCTTTGTGCACATGAGGGTTTGGTGGCAACCCGTATGATGATGGCACCATTATCAATGTTGAATTCACTGTCCTGAGATCTAACAGTGGATGAGCGCCAAATGAAGGTAATGTACAATGAAATAATAACAGTACCTTACACTTGCACTGAGTCTTCATCACACATTTCCCTTTTTCCTCTGGTGTGATCAACAATGATGTGTTATATCAGAGTAGGATCATGCCACAGTGAATAATTCAGCCCAATTAGAACATGACGATGACGAAGAAGAACGCCTTAGACACATTGTCCAGCGAGTACAGGAAGGTGGAGATTGCCTGATGTACTGAGGCGGCATTATGTGGGGCTGACGTACGCCGCTAGTGGTCATGGAAGGCAACGTAGCGGCTGTACGATACGTGAATGCCATTCTCCGTCCGATACTCAAACACATCGTCAGCGTATTGGCGACAAGTCGCGCTCCCATCATCCACATCTTGTGAATGACTTCCTTCAGGGTAACGACATTGCTCGGCCAGAGTGGCCGGCATTTTCTCCAGACAAGAACACCATCGAATATGCCTGGAATAGTTAGAAAAGGGCTGTTTATGGGCGAAGGGAACCACCAACCTCTCTGAGGGATCTACGGCAAATCGACGTTGAAGAGTGGGACAATTTGGACCAATAGTGTCCTGATGAACTTGTTGAAAGTATGCCAGGACCAATACAGCTATGCATCAATGCGATAGGACGTGCCAATGGGTATTAGAGGTACCGGTGTGTAAAGCAGTCTGGACTACCACCTTTGTAGGTCTCGCTTTGTGGTAGTACAACACCCAGTGTACAGTTTTCATGAACAATAGAAATGGCGGAAATGATGTTTATGTTGATATCTGTTCGAATTTTCTGTACAGATTCCGGAAATCTCGGAACCGACATGATTCAAAACTTTTGTTGATGTGCGTAAATTATAGCTCTTTCCATTCAGCTCTGATTTATTTTATTACGATGATCATTTCTCCCTACGGAAGTGGGTGTCAACAAAACATTTTCGCATTCGGTAGAGAGAGCTGGTGATTGAAATTTCGTAAATAGATCTCACCGCAAAGAAAACGGAATTTGTTTCAGTGACTGACACCCCAACACGCGTATCATATCAGTGACACTCTCACACCTATTGCGGGATAACACGAAACAAGGTGATCTTCCTTGCACTTTTTCGATGTTCTTCGTCAATCCCACCTGGTAAGGATCCCACACCGCGCAGCAATATTCCAGCAGAGTTCGGACAAGTGTAATGTGGGCTGTCTTTTTAGTGGATTTGTCGCATCTTCAATGTGTTTTGCTAACAAACCACAGCCCTTGTCTCGCCCTCCCCACAATATTATCTATGTGGTCTTTCCAATTTCAATCGCTCGTATTTGGAATTCCTAGGTATTTAGTAGAACTGACATCCATTAGATTTGTGTGATTTATCGTATACCCAAAATTTATCGGATTTCTTTTAGTACCCATTTGGATGACCTCGAACTTTTCTTTGTTTAGTGCCAATTGCTACATTTCGCTTCACACAAATTCTCTCTAGATCATTTTGTAATTCGAATTGATCGTCGGATGACTTTACTAGTCGGTAAATTACAGAGTCATCTGCAAACAATATAAGGGAGATGCTCAGATTGTCACCTAGATCATTTATGTAAATCAGGAACAGCAGAGGGGCTATAACACTACCTTGCGGAACGCCAGATATCACTTTTGTTTTACACGACGATTTACCGTTATCACTACGAACTGTGACCTCTCTGAGAGGAAATTACGAATCGAGTCTCACAACTGAGACAGTACTCCATATGCACGCAATTTGATTAATAGTCCTTTGTGTGGAACGGTATCAAAAGCCTTCTGGAAATCTAGGAATAGAGAATCGATCTGAGATCCCTTGTCGACAGCACTCATTACTTCATGGGAATAAGAGCTAGCTGGGTTGCACAAAAACGATATTTTCTAAATCCGTGTTGGCTATGTATCAATTAGTAATTTTCGTTAAGGTGATTCATAATGTTCGAGTACAGTATGTGCTCCAAAATCCTTGTGTAAATTGACGTCAGTGATATTGGTTATTAATTCAATGGGTTCCTCCTATATTCTTTCTGGAGTGTTGGTGTGATCTCTGATACTTTCCAGTCCTTACGAACAGATCTATCGTCGGGTGAGCGGTTGTATATGATTTCTGAGAAAGGCGCTAAAGTGTCTGCATAATCTGAAGGGAACCTGAATGGTATACCATCTGGCTGGTGTACCTGACATACGACCAGAATATCTTTGGGTTTTCTACCATAATTTGTGACAATGTTTTATTGTGGGACCTATTAAAAGCATCTCGCATTGAGTCCGCACGAAAATTCGAGCATCGGAGCTTCATGAAGCGATGTCACTTGTTATCTATCACTGCTACTAACAGGTATATGTTACAGGTTTCATAAGTTTTCTAATCAGAAACAACAGAGACATGGGCTATCGTAAAGAGAAAGGCAGGCGAGTCCAGTTAAGGACCTACCATTTGTAAAGCTAATACCAATGTTGTGGCTCGTTGCTCCCACGTCGTACAAGTTAAATACTGTTCTTTATCCCTTGATTGTCAATGAATTTACAACAATTGTATCTTTTGTTTAATTTTCTTGGGCGATTTCTCGAGTAGGTCTTCTGTGAAATTAGGAGATGCCATTATTTGTTTTAATGAGGAAAAGTCATACTCGAAGATTATATGAATTCTTTACATATTGTATTGTCACTATAACTGTCAGTTATCAGACTTGTAAAGGTAAAAATGTTCTTTAATGCTACGTATCAGAATTTGTTTAAAGGTTTTTGAGTTGACAATCTGTGTTCTAGTGTTCAAGTGCTTAAACGTTTGAAGAGACTAACAACAAATCTGTTTTGAGGTATGTTTTGCAAATTACGTTGGAACTTCTCCACTCCCCTCTCGCTCCTACCATTTCAATTGGAGTCCATACTTTAGATTCGTAGGGCAGCAAAGTTATATTAATAATAATGTAAAATTTCAATACGATTTCTTTCCTGGTTTTGTTCAGAAGCGTTCTCTTAATCGTTCCTAACTTATGTAATTTTGTAGTTCTCTTGTTAAAGCTTCTAATTCTAAGCGTAAGAGACATCACAGCCCCCAGTTGCTAAATGTACTGACTTGTTCCTACATGTCATTCTCTGTTACGATATTAGAACTATTCAGCAAAAGGTCCATGACTTTTGTTTTCTTTGTGGATATGATTACATTGTATTTTCTGCCTTTATATGTAAGGAAATTCAGCTCGGCGAAGATTATCTTCTGAATTAGCGAGTAAAGCATGCTCAACTTGAAGGAGTGAGTTAAAAACTGTATATCTTAGTAGTTAGGAATCTACCATTGCCTTTTGCAGTTCATTGTCTTTTATTCTTATGTTAAATAGTGTTGGCAATATCGGACACAGATGTTGGACTCTTTGTGTGATTCCTCTCACTTATCTACAAATTTTTAAAGGTAGGTAAGACTGCAGAACTCTATCCTCTAGAACATTGCTGTTCGCTGCATAGATTTATAAAATTTAGAAACACGATCATGCGATTTTTATACACTTATTTAATAGGCTGCAAATCTATTTTGTTCTCTACTGGACACTTTACATTTTTCTCTTCCGGTTTTCGAAAGAGGACTGGTTCTACCCCAGTCATATCAAATTGGGCTGCTGCAGTGCTTTCTTCTTTCCATGTCCGAAAAAGTAGGGGTGCAGACATGAAGCAAAAACTGCCACAGATAAATTTGTATGCAAGAAAATTGAACAACATTTTATTGATAACTGTTTTAAAACAAAATTAGACTTTTATAAAATTTTTGGTCAAAGTACCTACATTTATAAGAACAAAACAATTTATAAACACACCAAAAAATTAAAAAGTAGGATTGATGAGCTGAAGACTATTAATTAAGTAGAAATCGCTGTTGTATAATTAACATAGTTTAAGCAACTGTGTGTGTGTGTGTGTGTGTGTGTGTGTGTGTGTGTGTGTTTATGTGTAAAGAAGCCAACATAGAACAGTTAAGAAATTATCCTATGAACATAAGGAATGAAACAGAAACTGGCTGAATGGCAAGTTTCAGCGAACTGAATATTAAATGTCTTAAATAAACAAAGGCATATAGTAAAAACAAAAATTGCATTAATTCTCCAGGACGCTCAAAATCCAATTAGCTTAGACTGTGTCCACTTATTGGTGACAATTCAAAATTTATAGTGAACAAGATGGCTACCAACCGAGAGTCTTCCATGAGCGTATGAGCTTTATGTCCTAGTGACAACAGTTTAACTAGGGTTGAATGGCGGGCCAGAAAGACCCTCAAACAACCGTCATTACATCTCACATGATCCATTACGACCAGGGAACATCGGATGGTAAGTACGTTTCAATTTCAATAAACTTTAACAACAGCTGTACACATTAAGTTATTTTATTTTATTCTGAAAGCAACCAGTTTCGGCAATTCATTTTGCTCTCGTGACACCCCATACGCTTTTTTCCAATCAACGAACTTATTGCATAGCGCCATAAATCTGGATATCGTTAATTCCAATCGTTGTGCTGATGCTTCATACGAAAACATGACAGCAACTGTGTTGGGCTCTGAAGATGGCAATATGAATTGCCGAATTTAGGTTGGCTTCAAATGGCTCTGAGCACAATGGGACTTAACATCTGAGGTCATCAGTCCCATAGAACTTAGAACTACTTTAACCTAACTAATCTAAAAACAACACACACAGCCATGACCGAGGGAGGATTCGAACCTGTAGTTGTCGCGCGGTTCAAGACTGAAGTGCCTAGAACCACTCGGCCACGCCGGGCGGGCCGAATGTGGGAGCTTTCCGATTAAAATAAAGTATCTTAAGGTGTACGTCTCTTGGTAAAGTTTATTGACATTGAAAAACCGTTATAATAATCCAGACAACAGCAGACCGTGCTACTACGGGTAAAAGATACAGTTGAAGACATAAATGAAATTTGCACGGTTTAGCTTTACACAGTGAGTACAGAGAATTCGGGGAGGCACATATATCTACTTCGTACACATAAGAAGAAAATAGTACTATGATGACAGCAATTAAAAATGTCTACCATGCCGAACATTATCAACCACTCTCGTTAACCACCTTCGACACCGCAGAGAGTATAAAATTTACAAATTGCTGACCATGCAACGTTTTCTCGGTGACAAACATTTGTTGCAGCACCGCCCAACATTAATAAGTCCAAGCTGTTATCCTGTCTGAGAGACAGCTCCATATATCCAGCGTCGCTTCAGTTTCAGCGCCAACGTATGTCCAAGTCCGCCAGAAGGCTTCACTCACAATCGCCAGCCAAGGCGACCCCTAGTGCTGTAACCAGTCAACAGCCACTAGGAAAGTTAGCCGTAGTCACTGCAGTTGGCAACTTGCTTTCCTTCGCTGGTGGAACCGCTTAGATCTCCTTTAACAGCAATGTCGTTTCTCAGCTGGCCAGAGATGACTTAGAATTCTCAGAGCAATTGTTTTATAATTTTAAAAGCTCCTGTGTGTCATCCATGTATGTAGTATTGAAGATTTCCTTGTAATGTCTCCCAACTCTGCCTTTGCTGTCCTCTCGCTTCTCTTTTAACAACTTCTACTTTCCTTTTGTACTCAGTGTAATCTTATACCTTCTTGTATTGAGATAATTTAATTAGTCATTTTACTTCCTACTAATCACTTTTTCTAACTCTTCATTCCAGAAAAGGAACATTCTTTCGTTCGTATATTTCTTCGTCTTTCCTATAGCATCCTAAGCTGTTTTTATTGTCATATCACTAATTTCACTCCATTCTTCATTTATATCTTTGTGTACTGTTGAATCTTTTAACTTTTCTTCCTTGATATCAATACTCACACTGGAATGTTGCAGAAGATGTGTTTTGAAGACTTCCCGTCCCGGTCTATAAGTTTCAAAGTCAAAACTATACAGTGACACTTTTACTTTAGATGCCATTTCATCAACGTTTGCTCTGCCTCCACTTGCATACATTCATGGATATGTTAATGTTGCTAGAAGCAATAGTTGTAGTTGTGGTCTTCAGTTCAGAGACTGGTTACATGCAGCTCTTCATGCTACTCTATCCTGTGCAAGATTTCCTATCTCCAAGTAACTGCTGCAACGTACATCCTTCTGAATCTGCTTAGTGTATTCATTTATTGGCTTTCCTCTACGACTTTTACCCTCCACGCTGCCCTTCAATACTAAACTGGTGATGACCAGATGCCTCAGAACATGTCCTACCAACCAAACCCTTCTTCTACTCAGTTTATGCCGCGAATTTATCTTCTTCCCATTTCTTTTCAGTACCTCTCTTTAGTTAAGTTATCTACCCATGTAATCTTCAGCATTCTTCTGTAGCACTCCAATGTTAAAGATTCTCCTCTCTTCTTGTCTAAGGTATTTGTAGTCTATGTTTCACTTATATACACGGATACACTCCATACAAACGTTTTCTGGGAAGACTTCCTAACTCTTAAATCGATAGTAGATGTTAACAAAATCCTCTTCGCTTGAAACTCTTTCCTTGCAATTGCCAGTCTACAATTTATGTCATCTCTACTACAACCATCATCAGTTATTTTATTTTCTAAATAGCATAACTCATTTACTTCTTTCAGTGTCTCATTTCCTAATCTGATTCCCTCAGCATCACCTAATTTGAAATGGGATTTGACATTAGTGTCGGAATTACGCCTCGTAAAAGGGTAGTTGCGAGCAGCAGAGAAGGTTGTAAGATTTGGAATGGCGAACGGTTAAGAGATTTCACAACATTTAATAATAGAAGGATAACAAGTGCTTCCCCCCACCCCCATGACACATGGAACATGCCATTGGTGCGGTGGCGTCGTGCCTCAACGATACACACAGCCGTAACGTTGGTGCAACCACAACGGAGGCGTATCTCTTGAGAGGCCAGTAAAACGTGTGATGCGTGGAGAGGGGCCGCAGACTTTTCAATAGTTAAAGGGGCATCAGTCAGGATGATTAACTTGTAACAGTCACCAAAACGGCCTTGCCATGCTGGTACTGAGGATGGCTGAAAGCAAGGGGGAAACTACAGACATACTTTTTCCTGTGGGCATGCAGCTTTCCTGTATAGTAAGGCTGAGAGTATTTAGCTTATCTCATACATCTTACTCACCAGATGATAGAATTTTATCAGGGCTAGTTCTCCCAAGGCTATCAGTAGTTCTAACGTAATGTAGTCTCCTCCCAGAGGCCTTATTTCGACTTAGATCTTTCAGTCCTCTGTCAAATATTTCACTCAGTATCAAATCTCCCATTTCATCTTCGTCTACGTCCTCTTCACTTTCCATAATATTCCCCTCGAGTACATCGCGTTGTATAGACCCTCTATATACTCCTTCCACCTTTCTGGTTTCCCTTTTGTGCTGACAACTGGTTTTCCATCTGAGCTCTGGAAGTTCATACAAATGGTTCTCATTTCTCCAAAGGTCTCTTAAGTTTTCGTGTAGGCAGTATCTATCTTACCCCTAGTGCTATAGGACTCTACAGCCTTACATTTGTCCTCTAGCCATCTCTGCTTAGCCGTTTTGCACTTTCTGTCTATCTCATTTTTGAGACGGTTCAATTCCTTCTTGACTGCTTCATTTGCTGCATCTTTATTTTCTTCTTTCATCAGCTAAATTCAATATATCTTCTGTTACCCAAGGATTTCTACTAGCCCTCGTCTTTCTACCTACTTGATGGTCTGCTGCCTTCACTACTTCATCTCTCAAAGCTACCCATTCTTCTTCTACTGGGTTTATTCCCCCCGTCCTTGTCAATCATTCCCTAATGCTCTCTCTGAAACTCTTTAAAACCTCTGGTTCTTTAAGTTCATACAGGTCTCATCTCTTCAAACTTTCACGTTTTGCAGTCTCTTCAGTTTTAATCTACAGTTCATAACCAATAGATTGCGATCAAAGTCCACATCTTCCCCTGGAAATGTTCAACAATTTAAAACCTTGTTCCTCGACCTCTTTCGTACCACCATATAATCTGTCTGAAACCTTCCTGTGTATTCAGGCCTCTTCCAAGTATGCAGGCTTCTCTTGTGATTCTTAAACCAAGTGTTAGCGAAATTCCACCAGGCTGCTTCTCTGTCATTCCTTATCCGCAATCCTTATTAACCTACTACTTTTCCTTGTCTTCCTTTTCCTACTATAAAATTCCAGTCACACATTACTTAAATTTTCGTCTCCCTTTACTATCTCAATAATTTCTTTTATCTCATCATATATTTCTTCGATATCTTCGTCATCTGCGAAACTTGTTGGCATATAAACTTGTACTACTGTGGTAGGCATGGGTTTCGCATCTATCTTGGCTGCAATAATGCATTCACTATGCTGTCCCTAGTAGCCTATCCGCACACTTATTTTTGTATGCATTATTAAACCTATTCCTGCATTACCCATATCTGATTTTGTATTTATATCCCTGTATTCTAGTAGGGTTGAAGTCTTTTTCCTACAGCCACCAAACTTCACTAATTCCCACTATATCTAATTTTAACCTATCCATTTCCCTTCTTAAATTTTTCTAACCTGTCTACCCGATTACGGGATCTGACATTCCACTTTCCGATCCTCACAAAACCAGTTTTGTTTCTCTTCATAATGACGTCCGCCTGAGTAGTCCCCACCCGGAGATCCGAATGTCGGACTATTTTACTTCGTAATATTTTACCCAAAAGAACGCCATTATCATTTAACCACATAGTAAAGTTGCATTCCTTATGGAAGAATTACGGCTGTAGTATCCCCTTGCTTTCAGCCATTCTTAGTACCAGCACGGCAAGTGCCACTGCACCTACTGAAAAGGCAGCAGCCCCTCTCCAGGCATCGCATGTTTGTCTGGCCTCTCAAGAGATTCGCCTCCGTTGTGGTTGTACCTACGTTACGGCTATTTGCGTCGCTGAGGCACAAAAGCCTCGCCACAAACGGCATGGTCCATGTTTCATGGGAGGTGGGAAGAAGCACTTGTTATCTTCTTATTATTAAATTTCGTCAAATCTCTTAACCGTTCATCATTCCAAATCTTACAAACTTGTCCGCTGCTCCCAACTGCCCCTTGCCCCTTCTGAAGGCATATTTCCGACACTGCCGTTAAATACCCAGCTCATGAATGCGTAGGTTACCAACCACAGACTGAAGGAGAAGATCGATAATATCGAATTTAAATTTGGTTTATAGTTTTATAATTTCATTGATCGTATTATATGAATATATGTTCTTTTTGAAACACGTTTCTACCATTATATCAACACTGTCAATTGCTCCTTCACTTACATCCACTCCGATGTACATCGAAACATAATCCTATCATTCAATAGGTCCTCTTTGTTCCTTTTTTGTTTCAGTTATTATTGATATATATATGTTTTTCCTTCAGCGGTTATTAACTTCTTTGCTTCATAGCCTCCAGCCCCCCATCTGCGCGTTCCATGTGGTACTCTACAATAATAATTTACAGCTCCAATTACACGTTTCCACTCTCATAGTCCTCGTCGTCATGTTAGAATCAGTGCAGATTTTATTCGCCAGCTTGTGAAGAGTAAATGATTTATATCCGTGGCTTCAGGTTGCCGAAAATTATCCCGTAGGAAAGAATATAGGAGGAGCTGAAGTGGAAGTTATGTCAAACTTAGTTAAGACCCTGTTGTAATATTATTGAGATTTCCGTAGTATGAAAGCTGTGAGTACCCTTGGGAAGACATTCACGTATCTGTATGTTAAATGATCAACTTATGAAATGAGACCCATTCTTTGAAAGACATTTGTTTTACATAATTTACGAACTGTAAAGATGCGCATCTAGCGCGGACGCTTATACATCGAATGCGTAGTCAAAGAAACATTTTAATAGAAGCTGAACTGACGTTCCGCTTCGATCTAAATAAAATGTGACAGTAAAAAAACTTAGGTAGATCTTCAGATTTTAGTGTACTTCTGCTTGTAATGTGAAAACGTGCAGAACGTCGACTTTAAGCTATAAAAGTGAGCGGTCTTGCCAGCGTGCAGACAACATTATTAATTAATGAAATTCAAGTGATTTATGTTCCAAACTGTAAATCGGCAAGTTATTGTTATGAAGGTGTTCGACAGTGCAAGAATTGTCTTTAACAAAGGAGTAACTTAATGACTGCAATTTGTTACAAAAACGTAAACCAAGGAGAAAGCACAGAGCAGACTGAAATCTGACGCACCACACAGTTAGAAAAGAACTTATGTAAGTTATATTGTTTATAAATAAGCCCTAATTAGCTAGTGAGAATTGTTTGAATATATTTAGTGTTCACCATATTTCTTATTCTGTTCTTTTCCTTTACACTTTTTTAACCTCCTTGCCATATTACTTTTATAAATGTCAAACAGCCTTTACTACAGCAGAGAATACTGTGGTATCCTGGTCGTGTACACAAGGCCGCTTCTTGTCTTCTATACAACTCATAGCTGCCCCATTTATTAATGATTTAATTTGCAAATGAATTTTTTTTTTACTGTTCATTGTTAAAGGTCCCTTATGTAATTATGAAATTCATACTGATTACGTAAAGAAATCCAGGTTGTTCTTTTCCAAATAATAGAAGTCTTTGCGTAATCAAAAACTAGCCTCCTCCTGACAACCATCAGGAGCCGACCAGAAGGCGGAAGTCTTCTACCGCATTCGTGTCTCCTGTGGCAAAGCTGTGCCAAACTGGGAACACGACATTCTAGTGTGAAACACAGATTTAAATTACAAGAATTGCAATTTTTATCATATTAGATCGTACAACTACCACCCACGTACTCCCTAGTGGGGACTTCGCTATGTTAAGGATCTAACGTGCAACAAAATCTGGCATGTGTGACCCTACCAGGGGCATTGTTCCAACCAGCACAGCTCAGTAGGCCATTTGGACACACAAAGCCCCCCACCTCATTAATGTGGTACTCCCTTAAACAGAGGAAACCACGATAACGGCCTTCCATTTCTACATGACACTTTTTCCTGCGGTCTGACCAGCGAACACCTATTATTGTTGCAGTTAACTGGTTTACGCTGACAGTGCTCTGACTTTTGTAACATAAATCTACGTTAGATTCTTGCAGGCCTCAAATCACTAGCTGTTTTGCGTCCAACACTGAGATATTTTGACTCCACTATGATTTTTATGACAACCCGCACTCCGTTAAGAATGTTGTAGAAGGGAGTGAATGGATTTTGGTACCTCCTCTCCGAATGTATGTAAAAATTGTGTGTGCCGTCACCCCTCATGTGTTGCCATAGTAATTAGGGGGTGCAATATGCTTACACATTTTTCTAGTTGAACTCGTTGAAGCTGAAAACGCTTAATTTGTAGCACCTAGTTTGTTGTAACAGCTCTTAAGAACTTTACGTAAGGATTTTGTGAAATGTATCGAAGTAAATCAGCGAGTGCTTTCAGTTTGAAAACTTCGTTGTTTTTTCTTTTTTCTTGCCCCACTCATAATTCATTAACATAATAGTTCCAACATGCACTTTCCCATCGTGCAATATTCTGCTGCACGCAACGTCAAACAAATACTTCTTCGTCATAAAACTCCTAAAAGAAACTCCTAACACTTTTGTCAGTGCCAATTATGATATACCCTTCACAGGTTAACAACTATTTTACGTATCGATTAAATTTTGGAGGTAACTAATAATTAATTAATAGTAGCACAAATATGAATCAGCTTTTAGCTACACCTCTGTGAAAGGATGACATTTTTTATAAATGCAATGAAGTATTTCTGTTTTCACTACTCTAAGTAATACTACCTCTGTCGTTGTTGTTGACAGACTTCAATTCATTGTTATATTTTTTATGGAGATAAGATGTAAGTTCTGAAAATTGTTTCAGTCTTCAAAAGTGAAGTCAGTGCAAATATTTTGATTAGTCGAGCATGTATCTACCATTAGATTTCTTTTCCTTTTTATATACATCTACATATGCATCGATTCTCTGCAAAGAATTCTTTAGTGCCCTGCAGACGGTTCATCGATCTACCTTCAGAGAAGTTCTCTATTACATCGAAAAGCTTTACATTTCCGTGCAAGATCTGATTTCTCTTATTCTATTACGATGATCGTCTCTCCCTAGATATGTCGGCCTAGACAAAACATTTCTGCATTCGGAGGAGGAAGTCGGTGATTGAAATTTTGTCGGAAGATCCCGGTGTAACGAGAAATGCCTTTATTTTAATGATCTCCGCCACAAATCCAGTATCATATCCGTGACACTCTCTACCCTATTTCCTCATAATACAAAAAGTACTTGTCTCCTTTGAACTTGCTGGATATGTAAGTAGGCTGTTAAGTTTCTTATACTGGTAACGCCATGTAGCGCTCTGTATGAAAATCACTGGCTGTGCTGTGTGCAGTCTGTTGCTGATTTGCATTGTTGTTGGCTATTGTAGAGTTGGGCAGTTGGCTGTTAACAGCGCGTAGCGTTGCGCAGTTGGAGGTGAGCCACAAGTAGTGGTGGATGTGGGGAGAGAGATGGCGAAGTTTTGAACTTTGTAAGACTGAATGTCATCAACTGCTTTATACATTATGGCTTTTGAACACTATTGAGGTAAATACATTGTTTGTTCTCTATCAAAATCTTTCATTTGCTAACTATGCCTATCAGTAATTAGTGCCCTCAGTAGTTTGAATCTTTTATTTAGCAGGCAGTAGTGGCGCTAGCTGTATTGTAGTATCTTGAGTAACGAAGATTTTGGTGAGGTAAGTGATTTGTGAAAGGTATAGATTAATGTTAGTCAGGGCCATTCTTCTGGAGGAATTATTGATGGTCACATTACGTTGTGCAAAAAATATTATGCATCAGTTTAGTGTTAATCAGAATAAGTAAAGAGAGTAATGTCTGAATACGTTCAGTTTTGCTCAGCTGTTTGCAAAGCAAATAATGGAAGAGGTTTACCAGCACAGCAATTCAATAATTTTGCTAAGGGGACGTTTCACATGTCGACCCTTAGCCGAGGATACCTCACTGGAAACTTCGGATTTTTTATTGTTGTTTGTGTAATTAGTGTAACTTTTATTTACTGCTAGCACGTGATTGTAGAGAGAATCTCCTTTGTAGTGGCGGTCTTTCATTGTTTTACAGTAAATCAGTTGTGGCATGCATGTAGATTTGTGCCAAGTATTTCGCAGCTGCGCTTGCAATTAACTAGATATTATTTTCAGTGCTATGTTAATGTGTTCTCTTATTTTTGCTCTTCAAATTGTGCTTTTCTATGTTATCGTGTGAAATATTGTGACAATAACAGCGTGTGAAAAACGTAACACTAAGCTCCAAAATTAACTGGGAAATGACAGTGAAGACGAAAGAAATGTGTTAGCGCCACCGTATAATGAATTAACTAATGGTCAAACTAGTAATTTGGTAATTGTGCATAGGGAAATGGAGCGGGCGGCAAATAATGGTGTAGGCAGTGAAACAATTAGTGAACAGGGAAGCATTATCGATCGATCGGTCAGCAACAGCTAGCCTCAGGAATCCGAAATGACAGAACACAATATTGCAAATACTGTAGACTCAGGTTTTATGTCCTCACCGTTTTCTCAAATAAGTCAAGACACATTTTCTGCTCGTCAAAATATGTATGTTGCCGGTGCAAATGCACTGCCGAAAAACATAGAGGAACAGATTCGAGACACTAATACATTATTAGTTCAATTCATGCAGCAAATAAAACAAAATTAGAGACTCAGGAAAAGCTTCAAAGGTTAGACCCAATGAAGACAAATCTTCAAAAGTTAGACACAATGGAACAAAATTTTCGGAAGTTAGACACCACGCTTGAACAAACACGTGAAGCTTTAATTACTGAGTTACATAAAATCGAAGCTAAATGTCAAAAAGTCTGTAATGACCAAAAACCAGTATTAGTGAGCATTTCCAACCTATTTTTTGGCGGCATGAAAATGCATTACAGAATCACGAATCAGCCATAAAAGAACTGTAAAGTATTGTTCATGAAAATCATAAGACCCTGAAAGCTAAAATAGACTCAATTGCATCTACCGATTCGGTTACGCAACTTGCAAAAACTCAGTAAAACTTAAACTAAAAGGACATAGTAGATACTCTGAAAATTGGTTCAGAAAGACACAGAGGAAATTAGTTCATTATCAGAGAGAGTAGTTGAACTTTCGGATCAACTAAATAATTTATCTACGAAGGTAGATGGTAATCTGAATGACGCAAGACCGGTAGTCTTTAATGACACAGAAGAGTACGAACAAATTAGGAAATTCAAACAAAACCAGAATCCAATTAATACACAACACCAAAGAGAGATCTTGGAAGTACAAGATCAGCTGGCATAGGTAATACAAGAATTACGTATTTCAGAGGACTCTCTCGCTCCAACACAGAAAGAGGGACTTAGAAATACGGAAAAGCAACAAAATAAGATCACAGGGCATTTCGGAAATCATGAAAGAAATTGGCAAGATGCGCCGAATTTTGAAATGGAGCCGCCGAAACGACGTAAAAATGACCGAAATGCGACTCGCCGACTTGATTTTGACTTTAAGCTGTTTATTACTGCACGTAAATTCCAAACATTTAAGAATTCTGGCAACAACATTCATCCACAAACGTGGCTCCATCAATTCTCTCATTGTTTTCCTCCCAACTGCTCATTAGAGCATAGATTAGAATTTATGTGTGGCTACTTAGAGAATGAAAAATCTGTGACAATGCGAACGGTCATTCACGATTGCCACAGTGAAGGAGAATTTTATCATGCCTTCCTCTCAGCATATTGGTCTGAAGCTCCACAAGACCGAGTAAGACATATCATGATGTTGAAACACTTTGAACAATCTCAATTTTCCAGTCTTGTCAAATATTTTGAAGACATGTTGCATAAGAATCAATATCTTTCAAACCCATACAGCCCTTAAGAACTCATCGGCATTTGCTTAATGAAATTTGCCTGAACATTTAAAAAAATATTATTTTGCAGGGCGTTGCAGAGATGGCATTGAAGCTTTTCAGGGACTCTTACAAGAATTAGAAATTGACACAGACAGTAGCGGGATGCGAAAACAGGAAAACAATCACTACTGGTCACATCCGTCACAATTCCGTAACGTCAGAAACAGTAACTGGACACAAGTCTATTCTTACAACGCAAATCGTGACCAAAACAGACACCACCCTTATGACAACCACTGGGAGAGTAATAATAGTTACAGAGGAAGATCGCATTTCCATAGTAATGAATATGACAAAGATTACCATAGAAACAGACAATATGGGAACAAAAACAATTATTATCAAGGGAGACAGAATAACTCTAGACGCAACAGTTCAGCGCGCAGTTACGGTTCAGGAAGAAAGTCCCCAAGACGTGACCGGCAAGAAAGAAACTATGGAATCTACCGACATGACGACAGACGATATAATCATAACAGACCTGAATTGCATCAGAACCGGCGAGCTTCAAACAGGGTAGGGCCTTCTCGACAAGACAATGACTCGCACCGCAGGCAGCCAAATGCGCCGGCTGTCTCAGAGAAAAATAAAATAGACGCTAACCTTGAGCAAATTTTAGCACTCCTTACCGACATATACAACATGACAATTGCTTCGAAGTTGAAACTCTGAGCTCTAGAAAGGGTAAAAGATTGCACCACATTTCACAGGTAAAACCTCTTATTGAGAGATAATCTGTTGTTTTTTTTAAACTTAGTCGTTGCTATAAAATTTTTCACTATACATTACCAGTATGCTTTGTCAGACTTAGAATCTGTTAACACGCAACAATGTTTGAAGTTAAATAGCCAGTCAAAAACCAAGAGAACTTATTTAAACAGAAATTACGAATGCATTGTTATAGTGAACAGACGATACAATGTTATTGTGTGTGCATTCTTGTTGTTAATTGCACGATTATGTAACGACTATAAGGCTTACATACTTAGAACATATACAGCTAATGAGATTTTAATGGAACATATTGGTTTAGATGAAAAAAACGTTCTTTATTAGAAATACTTTCTGTGAGATAAAAGATGACTTAATATTTGGTTTCTTTGACAGCTACACGTTTGCATCACTGCGCTACTAAAATGTGACACAATTTACGTACTTGCTTTTGCGCTGTATCTGTTTTATAACTGCACAGTTTTTCTGTATTATTCTGAAAGCAAAACATGTTTTAGTAGTCACTTTGTGGTATAGTTACAATGAGACAGCCTTTTCCATAGCACAACAATACGTTACAGTACAGTACTTTCTTGATCTCATTACTGTACATAATAACTACGATATCTATACGCATAGCATTTCGCTTTTGTTTAGTACGAGATAAGTACATTGACTTCCACAGAACGATAATTATGACACTTGGCACATTTTTTACCCTTAAGTGATGACAGAGATTATCTCACAACAAGACCCACAGTTTAGCGCTACAGTACACGTATTTGAGTGATTAATTTTGTACTGAAACCATATATTTTTCAAGATTTTTGAATTACAAAGAAAGTTTTCCGTGATACATTTTATTCCATTTCTGGAATCTGTAACACCTAAAGGTATAATTACAGTAATCCTAAGGGGGGTACAGGCTTACTTTGTGTACCATGTGTTTGGCAAGCACAAGGAGCCGTAGCTAATATGGTATTTGCTTATGCAACTTTACACATCGGTACCATATTTCTCCATCACAAAGTTACACATCTATTTGATTATTTTAACAAAGATGCAAACATTTTTACTACATCAGAGACAGATGTTTATGTAATTACACAGTAGGATAATTTCACACTTTTGTATTTTGACTGTACTTTGTGAACTGTTCATATTTTTTTCGGAACGATTGTGATACTATGAGAGATTTGGTATAGGATCATGATTTTTAAAGTACGGTTGAGGTAGACGACACTATTGAAGTGGCAGAGATTTTTTTTTAGGTTTTGAAATTATTGGAGGAAAGTACAACGATTTTGAGATTTAGCTGAGGTGTTATGGTTTTATTATTATGAGGTATGTTTATGATCAATGAGATGATACTATATGAGGAATCTGATAATGCAACGTGTTTATTATGATGAAATACTGAAGATGTGTTGATGAATAGGAATATGTACATGTACATGTGTAATAAAGTAAGCAATAAGGGGAAGTGGTTAGGGACACTGATTTATTAAAAGTATGCTGGGAACCAAGAATCGTACTTTAAGAGTTATGAAATGTGTGTAAATGCGTGAATGTATCAGAATGCCGCCAAACATTTTTTGCACGTTGTTATATATGAGACTGTCACTGCTGACGGAAATATTTCGCTAAGAAAGTTAAGTGACCACCTTCACGGAATGTGTCGTGGGCACCCAGCTGCGCGACAGTCGTCTGGAAAAAAGACACTAGTGTGTGCCTTTCAGAGTCATAGGTGGAGAAAAAAAAGAGGTCATTATCCTCACTATTGACATTCCTTCCTAGAAAGCATCGCAAATGCGACACGCTCATTACTTGGAAAGATACTTACATCTGCACACCTGATTATTACAAGCGTCTTTCTACGAGAGTTGAGAGAATTTCTACTAACTTATCAAATGCCACATGACTATTGAATGACATTTTTATGCTTTACTTTGTACATAGTTGCTTCTTTCATTTGATATCTGGTTTCCAGATGTGTTGCAGCATTGGTTTTATAAAATAAAATAAAATGCATTTGCTAATGTGAACACTTTCGGCCAACAGATCTATTAAATAATTATTTTATGATCCACATGCATCGAAAAAGGAGCACTTGGAATGGAAAGCACAATAAGAAGGGATTAATACCAGTAATTGTATACACAATTTTCTTTTCAAGTACTTGGTAATTTCATATGTAGAATATGTTGTGGTGCACCACTTTAATGACATAGACATTAAGATGTGAATAGACATTTCCCTTATCTGCATTGTTGTCTTTAGTGTAATATTTTTTTCTGCTTGAACTTTGTAATGTTTAAGTATAAGTAATTGCATTTGCTGCTGCTGTTTGCCAGGCATAGTGCTACTAAATTTCACATTGTATTACTCTGTTAAGCCAGTTTTACTACTGATTTATTTTTCTTGGTTCTGCTCATTGCCTCATATTAGTTGTATTTGCTTTGCTGACTTCTGTAGTGCTGCTTCCTTTCCTAATTTGAATATTTTTGTCATTGCTGTTTGTGTTAACTGTTTTGTGCTGCTGCATTGCCTCTTAGTTTAGCATTTGAGCTCAGTAGATTTAAATTAGCTTAAGATGGAGTGGGCTATATAAGAGAACGAGATGTGATGAATTGGAAGAAATGCATTGGAAAGCTATAAAAAATGGTTTGGCCAAAAAAGTATTTTGAAAGAGGATATGAACAGAAAAGTAGGGTTTAGGGACAACAGGTTTAGGTAGGATTTTCTTGGAAATAAATGATGAGGTAAGATAATGCAAAATAGATAATGAGGTAAGAAATATGTGAACATATAAATACAAAGAGCATGCTTGGATAGGATTTTTTTTTTTTTTTGGTGGAAACAAATGTTGAAATAAGACGAAAGGTCTATGGAATGAAGTTTTGGATTGGACTGCAGTACCAAATGTTACGCTGAAAACACACCCTGTCCTTTCCTTTTGTGTTATCCCACTATGTGTTTGTGTACCTTTGTGTATTTGTTTTCTTCCTCTCTCTGTGTACTGTTTAATAGAATTTGTTCTCTTCGAATACTAAGCTACACTCACTACGATGAGGAATACTGTTATCAAATTTAATTTGTATTAATAATATGTTATTTACTTCCTAAAGGTGTTTAGACGTTATTTATTCTGTTTTGTTTTAATGCTCATGTGTGAAGTTGATGTTTCAAATGTTATTCTGATCTTTTATGTATGATTTTATTTCTAAAATTTTTTTTGGGGGAGCATGGGGGCTATGTAAGTAGGCTGTTTAGGTTTTTATACTGGTAACGCCACGTAGCGCTCTGTATGAAAATCACTGGCTGTGCTGTGTTCGGTCTGTGGCTGGTTTGCATTGTTGTTGGCTATTGTAGTGTTAGGCAGGTGCCTCTAATAGCATGTAGCGATGCGCAGTTGGAGGTTAGCCGCTAGTAGTGGTAGATGTGGGGAGAGTGATAGCGGAGTTTTGAATTTTGTAAGACTGGATGTCATCAACTGCTATACACATTATGACTTTTGAACACTATTGAGGTAAATACATTGTTTGTTATCTATCAAAATCATTCATTTGTTAACTATGCCTATCAGTAGTTAGTGCCTTCAGTAGTTTGAATCTTTTATTTAGCTGGGAGTAGTGGCGCTCGCTGTATCTTGAATAACGAAGATTTTTGTGATGTAAGTGTATTGTGAAAGGTATAGGTTAATGTTAGTCAGGGCCGTTCTTTTGTATCGATTATTGAAAGTCAGATTCCGTTGCGCTAAAAATATTGTGTGTCAGTTTAGTGTTGATCAGAATAAGTAAAGAGAGTAATGTCTGAATACGTTCAGTTTTGCTCAGCTGTTTGAAAAGCAAATAATGTAAGAGGTTTACCAGCACAGGAATTCAATAATTTTTCTAAGGGGACGTTTCAGATATACTCAGTTAATCTTATCTGGTAAGAGTCTCACTCCGCACAATAGTACTCCAAACGAGGGGTGGCAGTCTGTTTAGTACATCTGTTCTGATAAGTGTTCTACCAATAAATCACATTGTTTGATTCACTTTCCCAGCAATATTTTTTTTGTTATTTCCAATTTAAGTTGTATGCGTTCGTTTTTCCTAGGTATTTAGTTGAAATTGCTGCCTTTAGGTTTGACTGATACATCTTGTAACCGAAGTTTAATGGATTCCAGTTAGAACTTATGTTATTTATGGTCAACAGCCAATTTTCGCTCCAAATATATACTTTTCATAAATCTTTATGTAATTAATTTTGATTTTCTGATGACTTTATTAGGCGATTAACGAGAACATCATCTGCAATAAATCTAAAACGGCTGCTCAGATTATATCCTAAATCGTTTACATAGATAAGGAAAAGCAGAGAGCACACAACACTATCTTATGGAACGCCAGAAATAGTTATATTTTACTCGATGACTTTCCGTCAGTTGCTACAAACTGTGACCTCTTTGACAGAAAAACACCAATCCAGTCGAATGACTGTGACGATTTTAATTAAGTACGCAGTCTGATTAAAAATCGTATGTGAGGGACAGTAACATAAGCCTTCTGTAAATCCAGAAATACGGAATCACTTCGTGTGAGTGAAGGATAGTCGTGTTTAGCAAGAACGATGTTTTCTAAATATGTGTTGACTGTGTGCCAGCAAAATCGTTATTTTCAAAATGTTTTATTATGTTGGAAAACAATATATGCCCCAAAATCCTGCTGCATATCGACCCGATTTAGTGGACTACTCCTACTACCTTTGCTGAATATTGATGTGATCGTACAACTTTCCAATACGATTGTTGAATATGGAGCTACTGGATCAGCATAGTCTGAAACCAACCTAATTGGTTTACGGTATAGACCAGAAGACTAGCTCTTGTTAAGTGGTTTAAGTTTCTCCACTATTCCGAGGATATATACCTCTAGATTATTCACGCTGGCGTCTGTTCTTGATTCGAATTCAGGAATATTTACTTCGTCTTCTTTGGTGAAGGAATTTCGTAAGTCTATTTAGTAACTCTGCTTTAGCACTGATTGTGTCTTACCGCTAGCATACTTTACATAAGACCAGTGTCTTTTTGGATTTTCTGCCAAGTTTCGAGACAAAGTTGTGGGCATCGTGCATTGAAGTCGGCGCTAATTTCGAGCTTCTGTAAGAGTTTGCCAATTTTGGGAACTTTAAATTTGGCACGTTTATCACGTTTTTGCAACAGTGTTCTGATCTGTTTTGTGTGCCAGGGTCGATCAGCTCTATCATTTGTTAACTTTTTTGTAAGTCTCTTAATTACTGTTAATACTATTTCGCTAAATTGAAGCAACATCTGGTCTACGCTTACGAGTACACTTAATTTGGAAGCAGTGTAGATTACATCCTAGGAAGGCATCAAATTAATCTTTATCTTCTTTTCTAAATACATATTATTTTAGTTTGTTTTTGGAGGATCTGGGTATCGCTACGACAATGATGTCTTAACTAATCCGTGTATCCTTTTTGATGTTCGTTATCAGTTCAGACTATATGTTGCTAAGACGTCAAATTTATTTCCATAACAGTTTGCTGCTCGAGTTGGCTCGTAAAGCTATTGCTTGAAATAATTTTTAGAGAATGTGTTTAGCACAATCTCGGTCGAAGTTTTATACGTACCTCCGGATTTACAGATGTATTTCCGCCAACATATTGATAGTAAATTTAAGTCAGCACCTATTATAACTGTGTGAGTCGGGTACATGTTTGAAATTAGATTCAAGTTTTCTCTGAACCTTTCAGAAGTTTATCATCTGAGTTAGGAGGACTGTAAAAGGATCCAATAATGACCTCTACCCACGATAACTCATAGGAAATATGCACGTCAACTTCACTACACTATGAACTACTTCTAACAGCAACAAGCATACCACTCCCAACCGTATTTACTGTATCCGTTCTGAAGACCGCTAGGTCCTTGACAAAAATTTCGGATGAACTCCAGCTTTGGCAAGCTTCCAGTGCCTATAACCACTTGAACATCGATACTTTCTATTAGCGATTGGAGCTCTGGTACTTCCCAACACAGCTACGGCAATTTGCAACTGTTGTCCTGATCGTTTCTATATGTACGTTCTTCCTGAGTTCGATCTGCAGCCTTTGAGACTGAAGCTCTTTTTATGCTTCCCCAAGACCCAATAACTTTAAAAACTGACAAGAGCACGCCACATATCCCCTGCTACCCATGTAATTGCCTCTTGTGTGTAATGGACTGCTGACCTATACAGTGGTACCCAAAACCCCACTAACTATGGCACAAGTCGAGGACTCAGTAGCCTGCACGTTCGGAGAACCGTGTGTACCACTATTTCAGACCCTCCACTCAGCATTGTACCAGCGGTCCGAAATCGTTCATGTCGATTATGCTCCCAAATATGTGCTCGCCTTTCATCTCCCAAGCAACACTTGCGGTTTGACTGCTTCTGATAGCTTCATTTCATTGTCATCATCATCATCATTCGTGACTGTGCCTTGATTGGACTGTGTAAAAATAGGACTGTGTAAAACTTGGGACTTCGTACGGGTGCTAATGACCGCGAAGTTGAGCGCCCCATTAACTAATCATCATCATTATCACCTGCAGCTGATTGCACCCTATACCATTCATAACATCGGGAAGGACCCATCCCGTGTCTATAATTACTTCTCCCGGTATGCGCACGGAATGCACATTGGCTTTGTTCCTCTCCTTGGTAGTCATGTACCTAAGATGCCTTTTTTTGGGCTGGTTAGATGCGGCCCGCCACGAATTCCCCTCCTGTGCCGATCTCTTCATATCGCAGTGGCAATTGCAACCTATGTCCTCAATTATTTGCTGGATGTCGTTCAATTTCTGTCTTCCGCTACAGCTTTTGCTCTCTACAACACAATATGGTACCACGGAACTCATTCCCTCATGTCTTAAGAGATGTTCTATCATACTGTCCGTTCTCCTTATCCTTGTTTTCTACTGTCCCTCTCCGATTCTGTGCAGAACCTCCTCATTCGTTAAAGGCAACTGTAGCACCACATCTCAAATCGTTCAATTCTCTTCTGTTCCGGTCTTCCCACAGTCCGTGCGTCAACACGGTACACAGCTGTCCTACAGACACACATTCTCTGAAAATTCTTCCTCAAATTAAGGCCTATGTTTGATACTAGTAGACTTATCTTGCTCCAAGAATGCCTTTTTTGCCATTGCAAGTCAGCTTTTGATATCCTCCTAGCTCCGTCCGTCATTGGTTATTTTACTGCCATGGTAGCAGAGTACCTTAACTTCATCTACTTTGTGCCTATCAATCCTGATGTTAACTTTCTCGCAGTTGTCATTTCTGCTACTTCTGATTACTTTCGTTTTTTGTAGATGTACTCTGAGCGCATACTCTGTACTCGTTAGATTGGTTATTCCATTCAGCAGATCATGAAATGCTTCTTCACTTTCATTCAGGTTACCAATGTCATAAGCGAATCTTCTCATTGATGTACTTTCCCCTTGAATTTTAATTTCACTCCTGAACCTTTCTTTTATTTCCATCATTGAATATTCGATGTACAAATTGAACAGGAAGAGCGAAAGAATACATTCGTCTTACACCCTTTTGAATCGGAGAATTTCGTTCTTGGTCGTCCACTCTTATTATTCCCTTTCGACTTTTGTACATATTGTATATTACCCGTTTCTCCGTATAGCTTACCCCTACTTTTTTTCAGAATTTCGAACATCTTGTACCATGATACACTGTCGAACTTCCTTTCCAGGACAAATTCTATAAATATGTCTTGATTTTTCTTTAATCGTGCTTCCTATATTAACCGCAACGTCAGAATTGTCTCTCTCGAGCCTTTACCGTTTCTAAAGCCAAACTGATCGTAATATAACACATCCTCAGTTTTCTTTTCCTTTCTTCTGTGTATTATTCTTTTCAGCAACTTGGATGCATGACCTGTAAAGCTGATTGTGCGATAATTCTCGCATTTGTCAGGCTTCGGAATTGTGTGGATGATATTTTCATGAATGTCAGATGGTATGTTGCCAGACTCACATTCTACACACCAACATGAATAGTATTTTGTTGTCACTTCCCCCATGATTTTAGAAATTCTGATAGAATGTTATTTACCCCTTCTGCCTCGTTTGGTCTCAAGTCCTCCTAAGCTCTTTTAATTTCTGACTCTAATACTGGGTCCCCTGTCTCTTCTAAATCGACAACTGTTTCTTCTTCTATCACATCACATAAATCTTCCCTCTCATAAAGGTTTTCAGTGCATTCTTTCCAGCTATCCTCTCTCTCCTTTGCTTGTAACAGTGGAATTCCCGTTGCACACAATGTTACCACCCGCCCTTTTAATGTCACCAAAGGTTGCTTTAGCTTTTTTTTATGCTGAGCTTGTCTTTTAGTCAGTAATTTCTCTTTCGATTTCTTCACAATTTCCATCCACCCATTTGTCTTAGCTTCCCGGCACTTCTTATTTATTTTATTCCTCAGCAACTTGTATTCCTGTACTCCTGAGTTTCCTGGAACATTATTGCACTTCCTTCTTTCATAGAACTACTGAAGTATTTCTCCTGTTACGCATGATTTCTTCGCAGTTACCTTCTCTGCTCCTATGTTTTTCTTTAAAGCTTCCGTGGATGCCATTTTTAGAGACGTCCATTCCTCTTCAAATATACTGCCTACCGAGCTATTTCATACAGCCGTAACTATAGACTTAGAGAAAGTCATTCATTATTACCTCCATATTCCCCTTCATTGCACATTGATCCTTCCAGACTAATGTCAAACTTTACCCTACTTTTTATCAATATTATATTGTGGTTTGAGTCTATATCCGCTCCTGGATACCCTTTATAATCCACTACGCTGCTGGATACCCTTTATAATCCACTATCAGATTTCGTAATCTCTGCCTCCCCATGAAGTTATCTAACTTAAATCGTCCTGTATTTATAGCCTTTTCCTCTTGTGATTACTGAATAGAGTATTCCTTATTACAAGCTGAAATTTAATACAAAACTCAATAAGTCTCTCTCGTCTCTCATTCCTTGTCCCAGGTCCATATTACTTTGTATCCTATAAGGTTTGGTTCTACTCTTCCCCTACAACTGTATTCCCGTCCCCCTTGATTATTAGATTTTCATCCCGTATATGTCCTGCGTAACTCTTTCAGTGTACAAAGACTTTCTCTATCTCTTCGTCTACAGTTTGCGACGTCGGCAGGTATACGTGAATTATCGTTGTCAGTACTGGTTTGCTGTCGATTCTGATAAGAACAGTCCTGTCACTGAACTGTTCACAGTAACACACTCTCTGCTCAACCTTTCTATTCATATCCAATCCTACTTCTGGTATGTCACTTTCTGCTGCTGTTGTTATTACCCTATTGTCATCAGTTCATAAATCCTTCTTTCCATTTCAATTCACTGACCTTGTTGTTGTGGTTGTTGTTGTTGTTGTTGTGGTCTTCAGTCCTGAGACTGGTTAGACTCAGCTCTCCATACTACTCTATCCTGTGCAAGCTTCTTCATCACCCAGTATCTACCGCTGCCAACATCCTTCTGAATCTCTTTAGTGTATTCATCTCTTGGTCTCCCTCTACGATTTTTACCCTTCACGCTGCCCTCCAATACTAAATTGGTGATCCCTTGCCTCAGAACATGTCCTGCCAACCGACCCCTTCTTCTAGTCAAGTTGTGCCAAAAACTTCTCTTCTCCCCACTCCTATTGAATACCTCCTCATTAGTTATGTGATCTACCCATCTAATCTTCAGCAATCCTCTTTACAACCACATTTCGAAAGCTTCTATTCTCTTCATGTCCTAACTATTTATCGTCCACTCTTCACTTCCATACATGGCTACACACCATACAAATACCTTCAGAAACGACTTCCTGACACTTATATCTGTGGTCGATGTTAACAAATTTCTCTTCTTCAGAAACGCTTTCCTTGCCATTGCCAGTCTGCATTTGATGTCCTCTCTACTTCGACCATCATCAGTTATTTTGCTCCCCAAATAGCAAAATTTCTTTACTACTTTAACTGTCTCATTTCCTAATCTAATTCCCTATGCATCAACCGACTTAATTCGACTACATTCCATTATCCTCGTTTTGCTTTTGTTGATGTTCATCTTGTATCCTCCTTTGAAGACACTATCCACTCCGTTCAACTGCTCTTCCAAGTCCTTTGCATTCACTGACAGTATTACAATGTCATCAGCGAACCTCAAAATTTTTATTTCTCCGTGTATTTTAATACCTACTGCGAATTTGTCTTTTGTTTCCTCCACTGCTTGCTCAATATACAGATTGAATAACATCGGGGAGGGGCTACAAACCTGTCTCACTCCTTTCCGTACCAGTGCTTCCCTTTCGTGTCCCTCGACTCTTATAACTGCCCTCTGGTTTCTGTACAAATTGCAAATATCTTTCGCTCCCTGTATTTTAACCCTGACACCTTCAGAATTTGAAAGAGAGTATTCCAGTCCACAATTTCGAAAGCTTTCTCTAAGTCTAAAATGCTAGGAACGTCGGTTTGCCTTTCCTTAATCTAGCTTCTAAGATAAGTCGTAGGGTCAGTATAGCCTCACGTGTTTCAATATTTCTACGGAATCGAAACTGATCAAGTCCTTGTTTTTATTTTTTAAGATTTTCTAAATTTACTTGCACGTTAAGCTTCTGACGTTCCATGCACCGACTCGTAGAATGTTATCCTTTCGTTAATTATGCACTCTTTTTCTTATGGTCACCTCCCCCTTGGCAGTCTCCTCCTGGAGAGCCAAATGGGGCTTTTCTGGAACTTTTGCCAATGGAAAGATCATCATGACGCTTTTCCAATTCAAATCACAAGTCCTGTAGCTAGGCGCTATGTGTCTTCAATGCACTGGTTTCCATTGCCTTCTGCATCCTCATGCCGTTGATCACTGCTGATTCTTCCGCCTTTCGGATGCATTTTCCCCACCAGTCGAACAGGAGACTGCCCTGAACCTCTGTCCAATCATCCGCTCGCCTTGACAAGGCCGTTGGCAGTATGAGGGTGACTTCTTATGGCGGAAATTTTAGGTTGCCAATGTTGGTTATTAATCAAAATTTAAACACTGATGGCTTTCGATCCTTGGACCAAGAATGTCCTGCTTATTAACCAAAGACGCTACACCTAGACCAGTCTGCACGAATACGCTCCCAATACTGGAACTCGCACTACAAATAATATTTCCCTCTGCGATTGTCCAAAAGCAGGTAAAAAAAAAAATACATCTGGCAGAGGGACGGAGTTAGCAACAGACAGCACCTTGAACCTTTTTATTCGACTTACCCGGGAGACCCTACCTTCGGTCCCCTGTAAAGCCTTTCACCACCTGCCACCCACCAAGGCGATCTCCCACTCGAACACTCCACCACTAGTGAGAGGTCAACCTCAGTGGAAACAGAAGCTGGGCTGGCCACAGGTGTGGACCGATGACACATCTGACTGGTTTGCTACTGGACACCAGGATTTCCTCTCATCGCAGAGTACAACTAGCAACCTACATCGACAATTATTTGCTGGAAGTCCCCAGTCCCTGTCTCCCTCTACAGTTTTAACCTTCTGCAGCTTCCTCTAGTACCATGGAAGTTTACCTTGTATCTTAACAGACATCCAGTCGTCGTGTCCCTTCTTCCTTTCAGTGTCTTCCATTCCCTCGTTTCGACCCTGATTCTGTGGAAAACGTCCTCATTCCTTACATTGTCAGTACATCTAATTTTCAAAATTCTTTTATAGAACCTTATCTCATATTTCGATTATCTTCGGATCCGGTTTTCCTACAGTCCATGTATCACTGCCATACAATACTGTCCTCCCAACGTATATTCTGAGAAATTTCTGCCTCTAATTAAGAATTATGTTTGATAGAAGTAGACTTCTTTATCTTTTCTTCGTGCAGCTTTATGTTTATTTTTATATTTACTTTTGTGTCCTCATTGCTCCTTCCGTCTGGTGTAATATTGCTGTCTAGAAAGCAGATTTTGTAGAATTTATCTACGATTACGATGTTAACTTCCCTCACTGTCTTAATTTCTGATACTTCGCCTTACTTTTGTTTTTCTTCTGTTTATTGTCAACTAGGTATCAGATAAGCGTTCCTTTCAACAGGCCTGTAATTCTTCACTTTCACTGAGAATAGAAATGCCATGAACGAATCTTAAAAATGATGTCCTTTCATCTCGGTGTTTAATCCCACTGTAGGATCTTTTCTTTAGTTTTTGTTATGGCTTCTTCGCCGTATAGATTGAACTGCATGGAAAAAGGCTTTACTACTCATCACGTGCTGTTTAATCTGTGGACTTCGTTCTTGGTTTCCTTCTCCTTTTGTTTCCTTTAGTTTATTGTACGTATTGAACATTACTAGTCTTTCCGTACCACGTACCCCAATTTTTCTCAGGGTTTCGAACACCTTGTACCATTTTACATCATGGGACTCTTTTCTGCTAAACAAATCCTTTGAAACTGTCTTCATTTTTCTTCATTTTTTTTCTTTTTTGGAATCTAATTATATATTGCCAGTCTCATACATTCTACACACCAAAGTTAATCATTGTCTTCCTGACACTAACCCAAGTTATTTGAGGCATTCCAATAGAATATTATCTATCCCTTCAGCCGTAATTGATTTTAAGGCATCCAAATTTCTTTTGAATTTTGAATCTAATACTCGATTCCTATCTCTTCCCTATACACTCCTGTTTGTTCCTCTATCATTTCATCAGATACGTCGTTCCCCTTATAAAGGTCTCAACTACTATTTCCACCAAACCACCCCCTGCTCTGCATTTAACAGTGGAATTCCCATTGTACACTTAGAGCTACCGCCCTTGCTTTTAATGTCTCCATAGAAACGTTTTGATGTTTCTATATCCTCAGTCAGTTCATCCGACAATAATTCCTTTTCTATTTCTTCACTTTTATTTTATCCATCCATTAGCTTCCCTGTATTTCCAGTTATTTACATTCCAGAGTGGTTTTTGTGTCTGTATTCCTGAATTTTCCTGAACATTCTTGTACTTCCTCCTTTCGTTAATGTACTGAAGTATTTCTTCTGTTATCCATGGTTTCTTTGCAGTTACCTGCCTTGCACATATGTTTTTCGTTCCAACGGCTGTGATAGCCCTCTTTAGAGATATTCATTTTTATTCAGCTGAACTGTCTACTGAGTTATTAGTTAACGCAGACTCTATAGCCCCAGAGCACTTCAAGCCTATTTCCTCATTCCTTAGTACTCCGGGATCCCACAATTTTGGGCAATGCTAATTCTTGACTAATCTCTTAAAACGTTGGGCTACACCTCGTCATTACCAATTAGTGATTTGAGTATATATCTGCCTCCACGTATGCCATATAATCCAATATCAGCCTGATCATTTTTCAGAGTAATTTTACAGAGGTATCTAATATAGTGTTATCCGTAGGCCAGTTACCAAGAGGCTATCTCGAACTATTCTACTCATGCGCACTCCATTATATTTGAGCGGGAGCAGATTAATTCTGATTACCTATTGACCTAAACGATCAATCAGAATGTTCCTTATAGATCATATTCGCGGCAAAACTTGCCTTATTCAATCAATAATCTGTTAGTAAGTAACGTCATTAAAACTTCAGTTTCAAGTACATTGTCTAATTAAATAAGGGAAGTACGAACTATTCTTCAAATTGATTAATAAACTTATTTCGCCTCTAATGTTCATTCTGGTTGCATTCATACAAAAGCAAGCTCACACCGAATACGTCATCTGAATCATGGTTGTACCATAACTTTCCCAGGGTCTATTTGTACAAGATTTGTATGAAAAATGACTTAAGTCTTTATGTATGTCTCACATATACTCTCTTAATCATTCTCAAGCACTCACGCAAAAATAATATACTCGAGTAATAATATTGACCGATTTTTATATTACGTAATGCACAGTACCTAAAGTGTTAAAAAAGAAAATTCTAAATAATTGATTTTTATGCACTGGTAACTTTGTAATGCCTTCAAATGATAACGCAATTCAATCTGTATTTGTTTATAACATGGTTTAGAAAACCAAGCATTGATTTTAAGGATTTTCTTGATCTCCGGCAGTACAATAAATAAAAATCTGGGATTTCGACAGCATCATTACGTTAATAACAAAAGGCTCTGTACCAAATTTGAACAAAATCTGATATTAACTAGTATGAATTACTTAGATTCGTAGAGGGTATGAATCTTCGTATTGACTGACTGTTACGCTATGCAGTTTTTGCACCTGGAAGCGTCAGCTGCGCTGTGAGTAAAGCGAGAAAAAAATAAAAAATATAAATGCCTTCCTGCAGTTACCTTACCCATCGGCTGCCTACGTTACTGCAACAAATGCTATCTCGTAATAGCTTACTACGATACAACGCGTGTTCAATTACAGAGATATATAAACAGGCAGAAAACGATTCTACAGTCGGCAACGCCAAGTTATCTTGTTATATCGGCTACTGCTACTACAATGGCAGGTTATCAAGGTTTAAGTGAGTTTGAACATGGTGTCATAGACGGCGCACGACCGATCGAACACATCTTCGAGGTAGCGAAGAAATGGGGATTTTCGGGTACGATCGTATCTCGAGCGAATTTCAGGAATCCGGTAAAACATCATACCTCAGACATCACTGTGCCCGGAAAAAGATCCTGCAAGATCGGGACCAACAACGACTGAAGAAAATCGTTCAGTATAATATAAGTGTAATCCTACCGCAGTTTGCTGCAGATTTCAAGACTGGGACATTAACCGGCGTCAGCGTGCGAACCATTCTACGAAAAATCATCGATATGAGCTTTCAGAACCAAAGGCCCACTAGTATACCCTTGAAGACTGCATGACAATACTGGGCCGTTAAACACCGGCATTGGACTGTTGATGACTGGAAACATGTTGCCTGGTCCGACTAGTCTCGTTGCAAATTCTACAGAGCTGATGAATGTGTATGGGATGGAGACAGCCCCATGAATCCATGGACTGTGCATGTCAGAGGGTGACTGTTCAAACTGGTGGAGGCTGTAATGGCTTGGAACGCGTGCAAGTAGAGTGATATGGGACCCCTGATACGGTTATATACGACACTGACAGATGACTCGTATATAAGCATCCTGTCAGACCACATGCATCCATTCAGATCCATTGTGCATCCCGACGGACTTGGGTAATTCTAGCACAACAATACGACACCCAACACACCCAGAATTGCTTTGCTTCAGAGTGGCTCCAGGAACAATCTTTTGAGTTTAAATTCTGATGCTGGTCACCAAACTCCACAGACTAGAACATTATTTAGCAAATCTGGGATGCCTTGCAACGTTCTCTTCAGTAGAGACCTCCACCCCCTCGTACTCTTACGGATTTATGGACAGCCCTACAAGATTCATGGTGTCACTTCCCTCCAGCACGACTTCATACACTAGTCGAGTCCATACCATGTCGTGTTATGGCATTTTTGCGTGCTAACTGAGGCCCTATACGATACTGAGCAGGTGTACCAGTTTCTTTGGCTCTTCAGTTTATTTATTTCATTCCTCAGTGATTTGTATTTCTGCATTCCTTAATTCATAGGTCATCTGAATTGTTTCTTCTATTACCCATCGTTTCTTCACAGTGATCTTATTTTGCTTTCCAGCTTCTGTGGTTACCCTTTTTAGAGATGTCCATTCCTCTTCACCTGCACTGCCTACTGAACTTATTCCTTGTTGTTGTATCTACAGCCTTAGAAAACTTCAAATGTATCTTGTCATTGCTTAGTACATCTGTATCCTACTTGACGTATTGATTCTTCCTAAGGAATCTCTTAAACGTGAGCCTACACTTCATTACAACTTCATTTCGTAATATCTGCCTGACCATGATGTAATGTAGCTTAAATCTTCCCGCATCACCCGACGTTTCCCAAGTATACCTCCTCCTGCTATTACTGATGATAGTATTCACTATTATTAGCTGAAATTTATTAGAAAACTCTAATTCCTTATCCTCTCTTGCCGCTCTTCAGAAACCCATATTCTCCACTAGTTTATTCCTTTCCCTTCAGTTGCATTCCAGTCCCCTATGTCTAATAGATTTTCATTTCCTTTTACGTACTCAACATTGTCGTATACTTATTCTATCTCTTCAGCTTCAGCCTGCGACGTCGGCATGTATACTGAAACCATCGTTGTCGCCGTTGGTTGGCTGTCGATTCTGAAACAATGCTGTCACTGATCTGTTCAGAGTAAAACACTCTCCGCCCAACCTTCCCATTCATAACGAATCCTAATCCCGTTACAACATTTTCTGCTGCTGTTGATATTACTCTACACTCATCTAACCTTAAATCCTTGTCTTCTTTCCACTTCAGTTTACTGAAGTCTGCTATATATTTATTGAGCCTTTGAATTTCCTTTTTATGGATTTTCTAGCTTCCCTACCATGTCCAAGTTTGTGACGGTCAACGCCCCCACTAACAGAACGGTATCCTGTTGTTGGTTATTCTATATTTTTCTCATTAACCCCCCCCCCCCCCTCCTTCCCATTTGACAGTCCTTTCCCAGAGATACGACTGGGGGCTATTCCAGAACTTCTGGCAATGGAGAGATCATCAAGAGAATTTTTCAATTACAGTCCATACGTCCTGTGGGTAGACGCTATGTGTCTTTCACGCAGTTGTTTCTATTGCCTTCTGTCTCCTCATGCCATTGATCGTTGCTGATCCTTCCACCTTTAGGGTCAGTTTCCTATACCAGTGACATGAGAGTGCCCTGAACCTCTTACCGCTCCTCCGCTTTCTTTGACAAGACCGTAGGCAGACTGGGGGGGGGGTGACTTTATATGCTGGAAGTCTTCAGCCATCTTAGCTGATGATTTTTAATCAAAATCTAAACAGAGTCACGGTACGAACTCGGTCCAAGGACGTTTTGATTTCAAATCAAAGATTCTTAGACGACGTCGATTAGCAACCCTTTTACAATCTTCTGTACAACCCTCTAATTTTGTCCAGGCAAAACAGTTTCTACCTAACCTGAAATGTAGGGTGTTTACTTTGTTCTGTAAACTTTTCCCTGAGATATGAAATATCGAAAGGTGATAAACTATGACGAATACGTGAACACTGAACCTTTGTGTTCCACCAGCCTCTGTGACAGATGGTTTTCCTTGTCAACATGACTGGATTCTGATGTTTCACATACAAATGCGCTCGTATCGAAGAGAACCGAGTACTAGCCACTGCCAGGCTGCAACTGTCGCCTAGATACATCTACAGACTGGCTAGTTAAGTGTTAACATTTCTCTGTCCTTTCCTCGTGTCATACTTATTCAACATTTTCGTGTGTGTGGTTCTGTAAGGTGTTTAATCACACTTTTTTGCAATGTAAATTCATTCAAACTGTAGCGTCGTAGTTTTTCACTGAAAAGCCAGTTACATGTCTCATTGACCCATTATCGTCCGTTGGTGACACATCAGGAAGGCAGCATGTTGCATATCTGGGTTTCTGTCTGGTTTTATAGCTTACTTAGGGTTGATAGGTTGGTTAGGATGTGTGCGTGTTATGTGTTGACGCAGGACTAGCTGACCGTAATTAGCGTACAGTTGAAAGCGAATTTGGCTACAGTCGGTCACCTTCAGCGTGCTGCCTTGGGTTGTAGGAGTGGCCGAGATTCTCGTGCTTCCCAAGGGACATCTCAGGTGTCGCTGGTTTTGCTCACGAGCCGAGGAATCTCTTACAGTACCCAGAGTGATAGACCCCCCTACTGCAGGATGAGTGTTGGGTGATTAAGGGTTCCAATCACTCTAGACGGAGGTCCATTGTGAAGATTAGCCGTCTGGCGGCGTCCATTCGCCCTGTGAAAAGACGGTGACCGCTGTTTCAGCAGGATCCTAGCAGGCACACGGAGGCAACGTTAGGCATTTTATGCTGCCAATTAGACAGATAGCGTGACGGGCGTGAAAAGAAGCCAATTTGAACTCAGTATGCACACTGGGGGCTCACCCGAGATGTGGAGGCTGCCCTGCATGCGTCAAAGAAGCGTGCAGAGTGCAGTCGGTTGCAACTTGTGGCTCACGTTGGCACCAACAACGTCTGTCACAAGGGTTCTGAGGCCATCCTCAGTTAATACAGGAGGCTCGAGGAGATGATAAGGACTGCTGTACTCGAATGCATAGTGCAAGCAGAGCTCGCTGTTTGAAGCATTGTTACCAGTGTTAATTGGGTTCCTACGGTTTGGAGCGAAGTGAAGGGTCTTAAGCAAAGGCTTTGTTAACTCTGTGACGGTCTGGGCTGCAGATACATAGAACTGTACTGTGGGGTGGGGATTTGTAGGACGCCCCTTGGTAGGTCTTGTGTGCATCACAATAAGGAAGCCGTCACTGGAGTACCAGAGTACTTGGGTAGACTGTAGTCTGAAGGACTCTGATGAACACTCAAGCATCGATTCGCAGCAAGGAATGTCACACCACGTTCCGTGTAAAAACAATTCGACTAACACTTCATCCGTAAACTGTCAATGAATTCGTACAAAGCTCCCAAATTTTCAGACCTGCAGGGAAGCTCTGGCGCTGGAATTATTCTTGAGACCTAGAGCTGGCTCAAACTCGTATTGGCAGGCAATGAGATCTTTAACGAGTCGTGGAATGTACAGCAGAAAGACAGACTATGAGCCACAGGAGAGAGAGTGTTCATTAACTGGCTAACGCCGTCCGAACAGGTCTCGAAAGACCAAAAGGTACTGCCGACCGCCGTGTCTTCCTCAGCCTATAAGCGTCACTGTATGCAGATATGGAGGGTCGTGTGATCGACCCACCACTCTCCCTGCCGTTCTCAGATTTTGTGACCGGATCCGCTACTTCTCAATCAAGTAGCTCCTCAGTTTGCCTCACAAGGGCTGCTTGTAACCCAATTGCCAACAGCGCCCAGCCGATCGGACCGTCAGCCATCCAAGTGCTAGCCCATCCGCTTAACGTCGGTGATCTGACGGGAACCGGTGATACCACTGCAGCAAGACCGTAGGCCGGAGAGTGGTCACTGCAACTGACGAAAGTATGGAGGCCGAAGTGGAGTGAGACAACCAGTTAATTGCTCGCGTCTAAGAGCTGCATGTGAAACCAAGATAATTATTATCTGTTTCTACCAGCCATCCGATTCCGCTGTGATTGTTCTATGTATTCAAAGAAAGTCCATGGTCAGTAGCGCATAAATACCCAGACCATGCAATACTTGTTGGAGGCAACTTTGACCTACCACGTATAGACTGGAATGACTGAGTTCATACCGTTATGCACAAAATGTTTCAACAAATTTTCTAAAAACGGTCTTGAGTGGATAGCTCGGTAGCCCACACGAACTGGAAATATCTTATAAATTTTCTTTGCTTCACCTCTATGATCACAAATTTTTTAGTCATTTGACTACCAGTTTCGGCCTATAACGACCATCTTAAGATCTATTTGATATAACAGATGTAGATGTAGGTGTAGAACCTTAGTGGCAACGTTAAATCTTACACACAATAGACGTGAAGCAAAGGAAACTTAGTCTGTATTCGGGTCACTGATCAATTCGCGACCATGTCGCAGCTTGTGGAGATATCTTGGGACTTGGTGCTACAAGTAGGCCGGATGTTATCGACAATATAAGTATAGGAAAGGGGATTAGCAAACATGGTGTCACTGTAGCAACTATGTAAGTAAAGTTAATGAATCAGTCGAAAAGACTAGGACAGTAATTTTTATAGAGCAAATAAATAGTTGTTAGCATCTCACATCGAGAGTGAACTGACGTCACTTAGTTGCAGTAAGATCAACTTGGAGGGAGTATAGGTAAAGTTGAAGCAGACTGTAAATCGTGGTCTGGAGAGGTATGTGCCTAGGAAGTGGATAAAGAATGGAAAAGACCCATCATGGTTTAATATCGGAACTCTAAAGACGTTGAGGACGCAGAGGCTATTGCACTCTCAGTTCAAAACAGAAAGCACAAATGACGACAAGCCGAATGTTAATGGAGATTCTTGTGACTGCGAAAAGATCTATGATGGAAGCATGCAACATCTACCACCCTCATATCTTAGCAACAGATCTGGCAGAGATTCCGACAAAATCCTGGTCCTACGTAGAATCGCTTGGTGGGTCTAAGGCTTCCATCCTGTCACGTGTTGACCAGTCTGGTTTGACAGTTGAAGAGAAAAAAACACACCATCATTTGACCATCGGACAGACTCTTATACGCTCTACACAGTACTAAGCACCTCTACGTAGAGAACCAGGTGAAAGATTTGAAAGAAAATAAGTCCAGCTGATATTACATTTCGGTTTTACGAAGAATGATCTTCAGCATTGGCCACTTACCTAGCTTTCGCGAGTCACCCTCCCAGCACAAAGTCCCAAGCGACTGAAACAGAGCTCCGGTGACTCCTGAAATGCATTTGATACAGTGATCGACTGCACACTTCACGAATATACGAGCATGTGGAATAAGTTCACGGGTATGTAAGTGGCTTGGGAACATTTTAAGTAACAGAACCCAGTACATTATCCTAGACGGCGAGTGTTTATCAGAGACAAGGATATCGTCAGGAGGGCTCCAGGGAATTGAGACAGAACCGCTGTTGTTCTCTATATACATAAATGCTTTGGCGGTCGCGGTGGGGAGCATTCTTCGGTTGTTTGCTAATGTTGCTGTGTCGTTGTAGACTGACTGTAGGAACATACAAGATGACATACAGAAAACTGACAGCAGGTGTGATGGAAGGCAGCTAGTTCTAAATGTGGGAAAATGTAAGTTAATGCGGGTAAGTAAGAAAAAGAAACCTCTAATCTTTGGATACAAGGTAAGAAGTGTACTGCCTGATAACAGCCACGTCGTTTAAATATCAAAGTGTAACGTTACAAAGCAGCATGAAATGGAACGAGTATGCGAGCACTGTGGAGGGGAAGACGAGTGGTCGACTTTGGTTTGTTATGAAGAATTTTAGGGAAGTTTAGTTCATCTGTAAAGGATACCGCATATACGACGCTGGTGCGACCTTTTCTTGAGTACTGCTCTAGTATTTTGGATCCCCACAGGTTGGATTGAAAGAAGCAATTCAGGGGCGAGCCGCTAGATTTGATAGCGGCAGGTTCGATCTTCGTGCATGTGCTACGGAATCTCCAATGGAAATACCTGGAGGGAAAGAGATGTTCTTTTCGGTTAACACTACTCAGAAAGTTTAGAGAACCGGCATTTTTTAGCTGACAGCAAAACGATTCAACTGCCGCCAACACGAATTGCGAGTAAGGAGCACAGAGATAAGATACGAGAAATCAGGGCACATACGGAGGCATACAGACAGTCGTTTTTCCCTCGCAGGGGGAAGGATTAGTAGTGGTACAGGGTACCTTCTGCCACGCGCTATGCAGTGGACTGCTGAGTGTCTCTGCAGATGTAGATGACCTTTCAAGACATTTTACCTATATTTCATACTGGCGTGAATATGCACGAGTATAAACTGAACCTTATGTAATTTTTTTGGGCATATAGATGTAGGATAGTGCTGTGATGCGTGTTGTTAGCATGCGGTTTTATTTACCGACATCTCAGCTTACGAAATTATATTAACACTATGCCGTCCGGCAGTACCATTGTGGTGTCGTGCGCGAAATAGCGGTCAACGGCCGGCGACGACGCAGTGGTGTCTTGTGCATAGTATCGAGCAATGGCTGGCGACAGCACTGTAGTATCTTTAGCATTCTGTTGGTGTTTTATTCAGGTAACAATAATTTATACACGTCAATAGGTTGGTTGTCATTATAGGTACTTGTGCCCTTTCATCATGGCGGACGAAAGAGACAAAAGGATTAATAGCGACGAATGCGCTGACGTCTTGTCTGACGATCTGGACAACTTGGCCTATTCGGAGCAAGACACTAGATATGAAAAAATGAAAGTGAAGCAGAATCGTTGGATGTTAGTGAAATGCGTCCAAGAATAATTCGGCGAACGCTACGGTGGCCAGATGATTCGGTGGAATCAGACGAAAAAGAAAGTGTACAGTAGTGAGACTTTGGTTTACCGAGGACCAATAATAAATTTGAAGGATCCGCAGGTCCAAATATATGTCCCAAACAAACATATAGCGGAGAGGGTACCGTAGAATTATATATTGGGAACGATCTATTTGAATACATTAGCGACGAAACCATCAATTACTACAGTCAAAATAGTAACAGAAGGAAACTGGAATAAAAAAATGTCAAATCTCTCGACGTCATGGGACAGGATCTTATAAAAGGATTTGCGTCTGCTATCCTTTGGGACTTGTAAGAAAAGGAGGGATGGATGATTATTGGTCAACGAATCCGTTGACAGACACATCGATATGTCTCAAGGCGATGTCCCGCAACCGATTAAAAAAAAACACTATAATTTTTACATTTTTCCGACAGCAACAATAAACCGCTTACTGCCGACAGGCTTGTCAATGTGCAGTTCGTAAAAAAACAAGTTTAAAGAGACGTTTCATCGAAGTCAGAACATCTCAGTTGATGAAGGTATTATACCGTGGCGTGGATGGTTAAATATTAAAGTTTACAATCCGTCGAAAATTACCAAGTACGGCAAACGCATTCGGATGCTGTGTGATCGAGTAAGGGATACAATTCCTCATCCAAGATATATTGTGGCTCTGGGCAGTCTTTAGCAAATACAGTGGTGGAACTATTGACACCTTCTGATGGAAAGTGGCATCACCTCTGCATGGATAATTATTATAACAATGTAGAACACACCGTTGGGAGGCTTGCGGAGTATAAGTGTAGAAGTATAAGTGTAGAACTTGCAGAGAATTTACTTGAAAAGAAAATTCGAGTTTGTGGAACGATAGGTCGAAATAGAGGATTTCCGAAAAATTAAAGTGCGCAAAAGCAAAAGGTTGTGAAGCTTGTCATCAACGGAAAGGTGACACACGGACGGCGATAAGCAAAATAACCGGAATTAGCGCTGCCGGCTCCTAGCGAATAAATTTGTACGAGACGTGCGGACGGCAGAGTGTTAAAGTACCCAGTACATGGCCTATTACACTTTGTATCAAATTCTGCGGCAAAGACTCTCAAACGGTAATCGCTTGATGGTTGTTGCTTGCAGAGCTTAATTTTTTTCCCTGCACACTTTGTGTCCTGCACACTGCTAAGAAGAGTAGGAAGTTCACTGTTGCCTCTCCTTGAGGCCTTAGCGGACTGACGAAAGAATATCGTTTAGCGAGAACCACTTGCCGGTAATGTTACTGCAGTAAGCAGTGTTATTAGAGTGAGCTACAGTTTGGTAGTGTCTAAACACCGCACGGGGACGGCGCGGGAGGGCGGCGAGGTGGCCCGACGTGGAATTCAATTAGGTCTGCGAGCCCCTCCGAACGGGCGGGCGGTAACAAGTTGGCGAGCTGCTGAAGGGCTTACGCAGCCGCACACGTCCTCTTTGGAAGACCTATGACTCAATCTTGATAATGGATTCAATTGCATTACGGAGGAAGCCGCGAAATAAAAAGTGCGTGCAGAGGAGATTGAGGCAGAACCCTGTCGGGATAATTAATTCTGCCGGCGCGAGCACGCACGCCCTGCGCCCACTACTTCAATTTGCTTATGGCGCTCGGTGCTCGGCCGTTCTCCATCTCGTTAGCCTTGCCCTGGCAGCCGGTGTCCTGGTCTCGTTGCTGGGCGCGCACCCCGGCTGAGGGGAAGGCACTCCATTGTTCTGCGTCGCCGGCGCATCCACCGCAGCCGCCGCCGCTGCGCCTAATTCGAAGAAAAATGAGAGTACAAAGTGTGGGAAACTGTCTCGCCGCATTTGTCCCTCAGGTAAATGTGGCCTTGTCTGTTGTTCCACCGTCATGGAAAATGAACTACGTCTCGTGGGGTACACTCACCTCGGAGCCAGCTCAAATGAGGAGAGGTGCTGACACTGTTTCTCCACCTCTACACTGAGGGCACAGAATTACATTCCTTTTATACCGTTCACGTAATCTTCTCCTACTTACTTCAAAATCGAGAAGTTCTCCCACCTGTCACAGCTATTTATAGAAACCTATAATGGATTAATAATTACGCTAAAAGAAACCAACAGTTACTTATTACAACAACACAAACCTGTAGAAGAAACGGAGACGAAACAACCAATGATAAAAATAAAGACAACGTGCAAAGTAACTCTTCATACCACTCAAAAAAGAAAAAAAATGCTGGTTCCTCATCTAAGACATGAAGAAAACAAATGCTATTTGGATTAATTCGTTAAAAGTTACAATAATCTCGACCTTATGAGTCAAATGAACTGTGTACGGCCAGAAGTTTTTGGTTGTCGTGATAGAAAGTTACTTTGCTTTTAACACTAAAACAGAATACAGCTATCAGTGGCTCCTCCAGAAGCCCTGGTACTATTATTAATAATTTTACAACGTTTTTCGTTTCAAATTATAATTTTATAGTATACTGCCTGGCAAAAACTTGAAGCTCGGGAAGAGGAGGAGGAAGCTAAATGAAACTTTACGTGTTGAGGGGGCATCTGAGATTATTTCAGTGATTACAATGCCGAGCCAAATTTATAACATGAGCCAAAGTATCAGCATGAAGTTACGGCCTCTCTTGCCTTGATATGCACACTGCTTCGGTTGGGAATGGTGTAATAAAACCGTTCTAACTTACCTTGATGAATTTTTAATTGTAAATAAATTATCCTTTAGGCTGCAAGAACTGTATTTAATTCTTTTAATATAGACACAGGCAATCATTGGCGAGCCGCGGACCTGATACGGGTCCTTAGACTACTTAAGCCGCCTCTTAACGTGACGCGACACCAGTGCTGCTAGCTTCTAAAGTCAAAACTAGAGCGTCTACATCTACATCTACATGACTACTCTGCAATTCACATTTAAGTGCTTGGCAGAGGGTTCATCGAACCACAATCATACTATCTCTCTACTATTCCACTCCCGAACAGCGAGCGGGAAAAACGAACACCTAAACCTTTCTGTTCGAGCTCTGATTTCTCTTATTATATTTTGATGATCATTCCTACCTATGTAGGTTGGGCTCAACAAAATATTTTCGCATTCGGAAGAGAAAGTTGGTGACTGAAATTTCGTAAAAAGGTCTCGCCGCGACGAAAAACGTCTATGCTGTAATGAGTTCCATCCCAACTCGTGTATCATATCTGCCACACTCTCTCCCCTATAACGTGATAATACAAAACGAGCTGGCCTTTTTTTGCACTCTTTCGATGTCCTCCGCCAATCCCACCTGGTAAGGATCCCACACCGCGCAGCAATATTCTAACAGAGGACGAACGAGTGTAGTGTAAGCTGTCTCTTTAGTGGACTTGTTGCATCTTCTAAGTGTCCTGCCAATGAAACGCAACCTTTGGCTCGCCTTCCCGACAATATTATCTATGTGGTCCTTCCACCTGAAGTTGTTCGTAATTTTAACACCCAGGTACTTAGTTGAATTGACAGCCTTGAGAATTGTACTATTTATCGAGCAATCGAATTCCAACGGATTTCTTTTGGAACTCATGTGGATCATCTCACTCTTTTCGTTATTTAGCGTCAACTGCCACCTGACACACCATACAGCAATCTTTTCTAAATCGCTTTGCAACTGATACTGGTCTTCGGATGACCTTACTAGACGGTAAATTACAGCATCATCTGCGAACAATCTAAGAGAACTGCTCAGATTGTCACCCAGGTCATTTATATAGATCAGGAACAGCAGAGGTTCCAGGACGCTTCCCTGGGGAACACCTGATATCACTTCAGTTTTACTCGATGATTTGCCGTCTATTACTACGAACTGCGACCTTCCTGACAGGAAATCACGAATCCAGTCGCACAACTGAGACGATACCCCATAGCTCCGCAGCTTGATTAGAAGTCGCTTGTGAGGAACGGTGTCAAAAGCCTTCCGGAAATCTAGAAACACGGAATCAACTTGAGATCCCCTGTCGATAGCGGCCATTACTTCGTGCGAATAAAGAGGTAGCAGCGTTGCACAAGAACGATGTTTTCTGAAGCCATGCTGATTAAGTGTCAATAGATCGTTCCCTTCGAGGTGATTCATAATGTTTGAATACAGTATATGCTCCAAAACCCTACTGCAAACCGACTACAATGATATAGGTCTGTAGTTAAATGGATTACTCCTACTACCCTTCTTGAACACTGGTGCGACCTGCGCAATTTTCCAATCTGTAGGTACAGATCTATCGGTGAGCGAGTGGTTGTATATGAGTGCTAAGTAGGGAGCTATAGTATCAGCGTAATCTGAAAGGAACCTAATCGGTATACAATCTGGACCTGAAGACTTGCCCGTATCAAGCGATTTGAGTTGCTTCGCAACCCCTAAGGTATCTACTTCTAAGAAACTCATGCTAGCAGATGTTCGTGTTTCAAATTCTGGAATATTCCATTCGTCTTCCCTGGTGAAGGAATTTCGGAAAACTGCGTTCAATAACTCCGCTTTAGCGGCACAGTCGTCGATAACAGTACCATCGGCACTGCGCAGAGAAGGTATTGACTGCGTCTTGCCGCTTGTGTACTTTACATACGATCATCATTTCTTCGGATTTTCTACCAAATTTCGAGACAATGTTTCGTTGTGGAACCTATTAAAGGCATCTCGCATCGAAGTACGTGCCAAATTTCGCGCGTCTGTAAATTTTAGCCCATCTTCGGGATTTCGCGTTCTTCTGAACTTCGCATGCTTTTTCCGTTGCCTCTGCAACAGCGTTCGGACCTTTTTTGTGTACCACGGGGGATCCGTTCCATCTCTTACCAATTTATGAGGTATGAATATCTCAATTGCTGTTGCTACTATATCTTTGAATTTGAGCCACATCTCGTCTACATTCGCATAGTCAGTTCGGAAGGAATGGAAATTGTCTTTTAGGAAGGCTTCTAGTGGCACTTTATCCGCTTTTTTAAATAAAATTATTTTGCGTCTGTTTCTGATGGATTAGGAAGAAATGGTATTGAGCCTAGCTACAATGACCTTGTGATCACTAATTCCTGTATCAGTCATGATGCTCTCTATCAGCTCTGGATTGTTTGTGGCCAAGAGGTCAAGTGTGTTTTCGCAACCATTTACAATTCGCGTGGGTTCGTGGACTAACTGCTCGAAATAATTTTCGGAGAATGCATTTAGGACAATCTCGGAAGACGTTTTCTGCCTACCACCGGTTTTGAACAAGTATTTTTGCCAACATACCGAGGGTAGGTTGAAGTCCCCACCAACTATAACCGTATGAGTGGGGTATTTATTTGTTACGAGACTCAAACTTTCTCTGAACTGTTCCGCAACTGTATCATCGGAGTCTGGGGGTCGGTAGAAGGAGCCAATTATTAACTTAATTCAGCTGTTAAGTATAACCTCCACCCACACCAATTCGCACGGAGTATCTACTTCGACTTCACTACAAGATAAACCACTACTGACACACACAAACACTCCACCACCAATTCTGCCTAATCTATCTTTCCTGAACACCGTCTGAGACTTCGTAAAAATTTCTGCAGAACTTATTTGAGGCTTTAGCCAGCTTTCTTTACCTATAACGATATCAGCTTCTGTGCTTTCTATTAGCGCTTGAAGCTCAGGGACTTTTCCAGCGCAACTACAACAATTTACAACTATAATTCCGACTGTTCCTTGATCCAAGCACGTCCTGTAATTGCCAAGCACCCTTTGACATTGCAGCCCATCCCGCACTTTCCCGAGGCCTTCTAACCTAAAAAACCGCCCAGTCCACGCCACACAGCCTCCGCTACCCGTGTAGCCGCCAGCTGAGTGTAGTGAACTCCTGACCTATTCAGCGGAACCCGAAACCCCACCACCCTATGGCGCAAGTCAAGGTATCTGCAGCCAATACGGTCGCAAAACCGTCTGAGCCTCTTATTCAGACCCTTTACCCGGCTCTGCACCAAAGGTCCGCAGTCGGTTCTGTCAACGATGCTGCAGATGGTGAGCTCTGCCTTCATCTCGGAAGCAAGACCGGCAGCCTTCACCAAATCAGATAGCCGCTGGAATCCAGAGAGAATTTCGTTAGATCCAAAGCGACACACGTCATTAGTGCCGACATGTGCCACCACCTGCAGCTGACTGCACCCTGCGCTCTTCATGGCATCCGGAAGGACCCTTTCCACATCAGGAATGACTCCTCCCGGGAATGCACACGGAGTGCACACTGGATTTCTTCCCCTCCTTAGCCGCCGTATCCCTAAGGGGCCCCATTACGCGCCTAACATTGGAGCTCCCGACTACCAGTAAGCCCACCCTCTGCGATTGCCCGGACCCTGAAGGCTGAGAATGATCCTCTGAAACAGGGCAGGCAGCTGCATCTGGCTCAGCCAGAGACAGTTCCAGAAACCGGTTTGTCAGACGCACCGGGGAGGCTTTCTGATCAGCCTCCGGGGACGCCTTTCGCTGCCTGCCACGCCTTGGAACGACCTCCCAATCAACCACAGGCGAGGGCTCAGCCCCACTGAGGGCAGCAACCGGGGCAACCACCGCGGCAGACCGATCTGGGGACAGACGGGACGAGGTTGACATCCCCGTGATACCCTAGTCCGGCTCCCCACAGTGGTGCCCATTGGCAACAGCCTCAAGCTGCGCGACCGAAGTCAGCGCCGATTGCAGCTGTGAGCGAAGGGATGCCAAGTCAGCCCTCATCCGAACACAGCAATCGTAGTCCCTGTCCATTCTGATCGATGTTGAACAACAGTTACCGAAAAACGAGTCCGTGCCTAGATAACGCAAGCGGAACACTCAAAGAATGTATCAACTAACCTGTACAAATGCCTAACGACTGCGCTACAATCTGCTGAATTTACGATTACAGTAACTACAACTCGAAATTGCACCTCCTATACGAAACTCACACGCAATTTAAATAAGAATCTACGAAGTAAACACTAAAGCGCGATGCTACAACTGTCAAATACTATAATACGCCCGAAATATATGAATTAAACAATGCAAGTACCCAAAAACACGCAAAGAAATTAATTAAACTATCTAAGTAAGCTAGGGTTATACGACTTGCTGCTGCAGCTGCTTATCCAACGGCGGCGTCCGTCACTTTTATGTTCATGTGGCGACGCACTGATAGAAATGGTACTCCTTTCCCGACACGCCACGCCACGCCACAAATTATGCCTCTAACCTCGCGTGTTCGACAAGGCTTAGTTTTACGTGCAACCTGTCTTCAGAAATTTACATTTATTTACGTGTAGTGAACATTGTGGCTTTGCTTATCACAATTTACAGTTGGCTTCATTGCAACATTCTGCAACGTCTTTGGTAATGCAACAGGATTCATGACAAGCAAATAAATGTAGACATGGAAATAAAGTGCGCCAAGAATCTTTAAAAGTCATCAAGCAAAAATAAAATGGTTGCTGCTCATTTATTATGCTCTTTCAGTTTCAACTGTTGTAGTGTTGTAATACGTCCATAACGGACAGCAATTATTTGCTGATGTTATTAAGAGAAAGAAGAGAAAAACTAAATACGAGGCCATACCAGTCGACAAGCGACTAGGAGCAACTTAATGGTCAGAAGTGTTGCATATTTCGTATAAAGCACCACAAATCTCTGGTAAATTAATATGCAGTGATCTTACGGCATCTATTCTAATTGTCTAACTTGTCACAGATATTGGTTTTAAAGTTAAAATGATAACCTTTGTCTTAATAAATCCAGTTTTCTTGTAAACGACAAAAAATAATTTTACAACTCTTGCATCATACTGAATGAAGCTGTAGTGTAGCAATTTACATTAGCTGGGTATTTAAGCAGTGAAATGTAAACTGTGGGCAGTACACAGTTCATAAAATGCCCATGGATTTAACTCCAACGGTCGTTTTTGCGAGCCATTGTTTTTTACAGAACATGTTTGAACTGTTGGCATAGCCCTGCTCACTTCAATTCTTTACACCTATATTATGCTTTGCGAGCTCTTCAGTGATAAAAGAAGTCATACTGACGCCAGTACCATACAAAAAGTTTGACAAAAATCTAAGAAGTGTTCTCTTACTTCCAATGGATGTAAGTGTGGATTGGTAAGGTAAGGAATGAGGAGACCCTGCGCAGTTTCGGAGAGCAAAGGAAAATGTGGAAAACACTGACAAGAGGAAGTGAGAATATTGCAGGACATCTGTTAAGATATTAGGTTATCATGGAATGACTTCCATGGTAGTAGAGGGAGCTTTAGGAGCACCAGGATTTTACAGATCTTACATGAACATCCATAATGACAGGACGATACAATATGAGATCCTCAGAAAATAATAATTATATCGACAGCAGTTAATCGCATGTACCGAAAACTGACAAAACAATCTTTACCAATATGGACAATGGCAGGGAACAAACCAGATAAAGTGAAATGCATTTTGGAGACGAACCGAGGAGGTGGTTAATGATATCGTTAAACTCCCATTTTGCCAGAGAACGGCGTGCTTCAGTGCACAAACGGATAAGGCCACAACAATACATAATTCCTTCCAACGTAAATAAGACCGCGACCGAGGGTTGGTGGCTGCATGTCATTAACAGGGCTAGGTCATAACCCAGGAAGAAGAAAAATAAAAATGTTGATTCACCTGTAGTGAGACAGTGATTGGCTTAAGACACAGATGCGACACGGTAGGGAGGTCCCCATTATATAAAGTCTTGTCTCACAAGTGTTTGGAAGTAAGCGAGGATGTTCAGAACTTTGATTTATGCAAATTGGGGACAATATACTTCACATATCATGGCAACAGAGAGGAAAGTGGTAGTTAATTGTTCCTATGGGAATTTTTGCAGGCAAAGAAATTGGGCACGTTGCTCCAGCCCATAGCGAGTGTGCAATAGCCATTACTTCAACTAGGGAAAGATTAACGTTCTACGAAATGCACGAAAGTTGACCATTGAATTTCAAACGCAAGGATAACAAGCTACTCTCACATTGAGTACACGAGAGATTTTTCTTTGGTTCAGAAAGTAAATTTATTCTCCACCCTCTCAGTGCATTGAACAGCTAAGACAACATAGATTTAAATGAGCTGATGAGTATTTTTAATAATCATTTCTTGTGACAAAAATTTTGTTGTGTGGAGATAACGATTTTAATAGTCGTCATTTCAATATGTCCAAGAATTAAATATTTTGTTTTTGAGTGCCAAAAGTAATTGATCATGATTGTTGTTTATCAGTTATTGTTTATACACTTCGATTACACGACAGTCTTGGCTCATGCGTCAGCTTACTGGGATTCCGTTATAGACAATTCAGCTACTATTAGAATGAACCGCAACAATTTTAACATAGACCGGGGTACACAATGAGTAGGGCGTGGTGGCACGCTTTGTGTGTCAAAGGAAGCAACGACGGAAGATAAACGCTTCTAGGGAAGCGGGAGAGGCAGTTTCAAACCTGGCACCGTCCCCTAGCTCCACCTGACGTCGCTCTGTCTCTCGCGATGTCTACGAGAAACATAGGCCGCGGCGCTTACGTCACGAAGGTAGACCCGACTGCTCGCCCGCTCGCTTAACTCAGAAGACTTTGCTACACCTATTAACTCGTAATTAGGTGAGTACATACAAACGGGAATTGCATCTCTACTAGAATCCGCTATCATTAGTTCTACGGTGAGTGACGGAAGTCCGGAGGCCAACTTATAATTTCTTACAGCTGTACTGCGGTACAATAAAATGAAAGTTATACCAAAATGATTATCAGTTGCGTAAGTTACAACTAGTTGTACGAAATGAGGACTATTAAGCAGAAGAGTCCAAAAGCTATTAACAAGCCGTTATACCTTTTATATCGAGTACTGACTTTAAATTAAAGTTTATTATTTATTTATTTGCACGTCAAGGGCAGTGGGACCAAATTGAGTAGCAAATCTCCAAGGTCATGGGACGTGTCAGTGCATGAAATTACAACATAACAGTAATAACAGATAAAAAGATAATGCTTATGAACCCAAAAAAAGTTAGTCCATATGTTTAAGTAAACGCAATCAAAAATATGGCAAGAATCAGCTTCATCTTTCAAGGAACTCCTCGACAGAATACAAGGAGTGACCCATGAGGAAACTCTTCAGTTTCGATTTGGAAGCCCGTGGATTATTTCTAAGATTTTTGAGTTTGAGTGGCAGCTTATTGAAAATGGATGCAGCTGTATACTGCACACTTTTCTGCACAAGAGTTAATGAATTCCGATCCAAATGCAGGTTTGATTTCTACCAAGTATTAACTGAGTAGAAGCGCTTATGCTTGGGAATAAGCTAATATTATTAACACTTTGCAGTCTTCACGTCTCCTACAACTTTATTCGCTTTGCCCCAGCGCCGCTAATTCAGATTACATGGCTTGTTGCTGACCGGTCTTGACATTATAAGGAGATTACAAATTCTTAAGTTTTACTAATCTCCTCCTTAGTTCTCGTAAGTACTCAGTCCTGTTCCCCTACTTTCACGAAAATACGAAGTCATACATTCGTAAATAAATACAAAATTTGTTTGTATCTTATATTTGTTTATTTGCATTTTCTTTGGTTGTTAGTATTTATTTTTCATATGATTTTCAGCGAAACGGCCTCCAAGATGTAACAGGACTTGCACATTATGTTTCTTGTTCTTATTTTTTTTTTGTTTTTGCGACATACATGGCAGTTTCTTCATTTTCGTCTATTCGTTTTAGAAATAAGTATAAGTTGGTGTCGCTTTATGTGACCAGAAAGTCTGTCTACTAGATCATGATGAGGCGTACGCGATATAGTGCAACCTCCAAGTTTTGTTCAGAAGTAGGTAAATGATCTTTAAACCTCGAATCAAACACTCTCAATAAGAAATCGTGAAATCGGAGACTCTTGTGTTCTGTATTGAAATATTGCCATGTACGGAATGCATTAAATAAGGTGCTATTAAAGAGGTACATGGAAACGTTTTTTAATATTTTGTAGTTTTCTTGTATATAGGGTAATAACTCTAACATTGGTCTGCCCAATCCACTCCTTTCATGTATTTGATGTAGTCTAATACACTTTCAGGTCATTTTCATTGTGTAATTAGTTTTTATACATTTTCTTTGAGTGTTAGTCAAGGTGGCCATATCACTAGTATCGTTTTAGTTTTCGAAACTCTCCATTCTTATGGGAGTACTTCACCTTTCCGTTGACGACAAGCTTTTAACACATTGACCTTTGCCCGCTTCAATTTTTACGGAAATCCTGTATTTTGCCCTATGGTTCCACCAACTATAATTTTCTTTTCAAGTAACTTCTGCGCAAGTTCTACACTGTTATAATAATTATCCACGTACAGGTGATGCCAATTTCAATAACACGTAGAGGTGATGCCAGTTTCCATAACATGGTGTCAATAGTTCCATCACAGTTTTTGGTAAATGCTGACCAGCGCCGGAATATATCTTGAATAAGGAAATGTATCCCGTACTCGAATCACACAATATCCGAATGAGTATGCCATATTTCGTAACTTTTTGGATTGTACACTTTAAAATTTAACCGTGCGCGCCAAGGTATTATTCCTTCATCAACTGAGATGGTTTGACTTAAATTAAAACTTTCCTTAAATTTTGGAGAAATAATCTATTACGAATTGCACTTTGAAAAGCCGGTAGGCATTATCTGGTTAATTTTTGTTGGCAGAAAAATCTAAAATTGACCACTCTGCACTGTCTTCTTCATCAGAGTCATCACATTTGGCAACCGTAGCGTTCGCCGAATTCTTCTTGGACGTATTTCACTATCCTCCGACAATTCTGCTTCACATTCTCTCTATTTTTTTTTTACATCCAGTGTCTTGTTTCCAATCGGCCAAGTCGTCCAGAACGTCAGACGAGACGTCCGCACATTCATAGTAAATAATCTTATCGTCTCTTTCGTCTGCCATGATGAAAGGACACAAGTATTTATAAAAAAAACCTGTTGACGTGTGTAACTTACTGTTACCTAAACAAAAAACCAACAGAATGCAAAACATACTAAAGTGCTGTCTCCAGGCACTGCGCGATACTGTTCTCACGACAGCACTGTGGTGTCGCCGGCTGTTGACTGCTGTTTCGCGGACAACACCACTGTGGCATCGCCGGACGGGATATCGTTTACAAGAAATGACAATAATGAATATATATGTTGAGAGGCCAATGTCAACGTACCCAGACTCGTGAGCAGGGGTCGACAAGAGGTCCGTGAGCTTACACCACTTACTACCCGAACCGCGCGTTTCTTTTAGAATGGGAAGAGTTACCACAAAATAAAATACCATACGGCATATACGAATGAAAATAAGCAAAGCTGACTAATTTTCGTGTCGAACGATCACTCACTTCAGATACCGTTCAAATACTAAAAGTGGCAGAATTAGGCCTTTTAATAAGATTCAGAACGTGGGCCTTCCACGACAGTTTACTATCTATCTGAACACCTAGATATTGTAACTGTTTAGTTTCACTGATGTAATGCCCATTCTGTGAAATTAAAATGTCAGGTTTTGTTGAATTTTGTGTTAGTAAACTGGAAAATCTGAGTTTTACTGTGATTTAGCTTTAATTTGTTTTCTGCAAGCCATGAACTTAGGACATGAACTGCACTATTTTAAATCGAGCCAATGTTGCACACAATATACTTTCCTACCAAGCTAGTGTCATCAGCAAACAGAAATATTTTAGAGTTACCCATAATACTAGAGGTTATGTCATTTATATAAATAAGGAACCAGTGTGGCCGTAACACTGATCCTGGGGCACCCTCCACATGCTGTACCCCTCTCAGACCCCAAATCACAAAAATTCTCGACATTGTTATTTGCCAATCGCAAAGGGCCTGCCTTCAAACTGCGTCAAAATGTTCCACCTTTCTACTCTTTCTGAGTTTACTCCAGCAAATCGGAGATTTTGTGCCCGATCCAAACGCCTAAAAGTTACACGAGTACACCACTAGTTCACCATGGGGACATCACGTGATCAACTGCATCGCTGATGTGTTTGTATGCATCTGGAAATTCCCCAACGCAGTTTTCTAAGGAAGTTCTCCATAGCAATAGCCTGTTGCCTATTCTTCTCGATTTATAGCCCAGCAGTCATTGCACCTTTCACCATGGGACACCAATGACTTTTTAGAAACGTCCCATTGTACTCGGGGCGTGATGGCACAACTTGCATTTACCCCCAATCTAACACTCATGTGTCCTCGGTGGCTCAGATGGATAGATCGTCTGCCATGTAAGCAGGAGATCCCGGGTTCGAGTCCCGGTCGGAGCACACATTTTAAGCTGTCCACATCGAGGTATATCAACAACACCAGTCAGCAGCTGAGCGTTTCAGTTAGTCATCATTTATTCTAATTGCATACCACATACTCTTTGCCTTCCTAATAACACTTAAGCACACTACTATACTGTTTGTAATGGGCTACTGTAGCATGATTGTGACTACTAACATTTTGATATAATTCCCTCTTTGTTCTAAATGATATCCTTATCCCACTAGCCAGCCACCTGGGCTGCCTAATACTGCTAGTAAACCGTTTAGAACGTTCTAACGGAAAGACTCTCTGAAAAGAGCATGAGAAATGTGTTAAGGGAAGCATTACATCTTTTATCTATGTTATTGGCACTATAAACATCCTGCCACTCTTGTTCTTTGACAAGGATTAAAAGCTCTCTATTGCTGTGGGATTACCTTTTCTACATTGTTTGTAATTACGTGTGACATTTGTTTGAGTACAAAAGCCTTTAATGTGTTAAAATTTGTGAATCACGGTCTGAAAGGCATTTCAACCTTCTGCTAACAGAATGCCCATCTAGTAATGAAGAATGAATAAAAATGTTGTCTATGGCTGTGCTACTGTTCCGTTGCACCCTAGTTACAAAAACGCTATCTGCATTAGGTCATATGAATTTAGGATACCTACCAACATCCTTTTTCTTGCACCGTCATATAAAAAAATTATATTGAAGTCACCACATATAAATAATATCTTGAACATCCTACAAAGTGAATCTAGAACCCTCTCTTGCTTGAGCAGAAACGCTCTGAATTCAGCGTTGGGAACCTATAAACAAAAGTTTATAAAAGTTTTTTCACTAAATTCAACTGCCCTGCACAACGTTCAAATATCAGTTCAGTGATGTACCGTGATACGTCTATAGACTCAAATGGAATACTGTTTTTTTTTACGTACATAGCCACTCCTCCACCCGGCTATGAACTTCTTTGCTGTAGCACTGTTAATCAGAAACACTTCATTGTAGCAGATCCAGTAGAAAATGAATTTCTCGTTAGTACGGACACGCGCAGCCGCGAGTTAACAGTTTTAGAAACACATTTTGTCTGCTGAACTGTGCGAGTGAGCGAGTCAGGCCTACCTTCGTGACGTAGGCGTCGCGGTCTGCCTTTCTCGTGAGCCTCGGTCCCGCGGCGGGCCGGAGCTCCTGAGCTTCCCAACTCACCTTCCGCGCTCGCGTCTTTTCGGACCTCTCTGATATGTACCCTTCTCGTGATTATATGAGAGGAAAATAGTGCCAGGCTGACAACGACTACGAAGATAGCCATCGAAAGCTCAAGAATTTTATTGGACCTCACGTGGCTTGAGAACCGATAAGATTTTATTGAGATCCAGATTATTTATAACTGTAATCAATATTAATTTACTTGAAATGTGGGACAAATGCCATCATGGTTGTGCAAAGAACGTAGAAGAAACAGGAATTACGAATATATGACTTCGAACTTCGATCACCTCGTATGGACCATAAGTTATATTACGTGGAAGGAGATGAGAAAACTATTGCAGAAAACAATTATAAGCGAAAGCTTCTTACTTTGCAGGAAATAAACCCTTATCACTCGCAAGAAAATAAACAAACAAATCAAAGTATATAACAATTTGTTGATCATGCTAGTCACCAAACAACAGCAACCATATTTTCGAAAGTGAGGCTTACTGCATACAAGACTGAGGTGGCAGATGTCCTGGAACAGCAATATTAACATACACACAAAGCGCCAGTATCGCGTACGCAACGTATAAAAGGGTACGCAACGTATAAAAGGGCAGTTCATTAGCGAAGCCGTTATTTGCGCTCAGGAGATTCACCTGGAAGAATTCCCCAAGTAATTATGGCCCCGCGACGGGAAACGCGGAATGGTAGTTGGAGCTAGACGCATGGGATATTGCATTTCGGAAACCGTTAGCGGATTCATTATTCCCCGATCCGTTAACTGTGTGTTGAGAAACCCAGATTTCGGGCATTACCTCTCACCACGGACAGCGCAGTGGCCGACGGCCTTCACTTAACTACCAAGAGCAACAGCGTCTGCGTTGAGTTTGCAGTGCTAACAAGCGGGGCGCGGTGTCCGAATGGTTCTAGGCGCTTGAGTCCGGAACCGTGTGACTGCTGCGGTCGCAGGTTCGAATCCTGCCCCGGCATGGATGTGTGTGATGTCCTTCAGTTAGTTAGGTTTAAGTACTTATTATTTCTAGGCGACGGATGACCTCAGATAAGTCCCATAGTGCTCAGAGCCATATGAACCATTTTTTTCCAGTGCTAACACATCAGCACTGTGTGAAATAAGACACAGAAATAAATGGGGGACGTACGACAAACGCATGCGTTAGAACAGTGCTGCGAAATTTGGCGTTAATGGTCTATGGCAGCTGACGTCCGGCGCGAGTGCCTTTGCTTACAGCACGACATCATCGGAAAGACCCCTCGTGGACCCGTGGCAATATTGGTTGGACCATAGACGACTGGAAAAAAGTGACCTGGTTAGGCGAGTCCGGATTTTATTTAGTAGGAGCTGATGATAAGTTTGTAGGAGTCGAGTGTGGCGCAACCTATGGACCTAAGTTGTCGATAAGGCACTGTGCAAGTTGGTGTTGGTGCCATTGTTGTGAAGGTTATGGTTATCTGGAATGGACTCGATCCTGATTACGTTCAGCTACTTGGAAACCATGTGCAGCCGCCGACCGGAGTGGCCGAGCGGTTCTAGGCGTTACAGCCTAGAACCGAGCGAACGCTGCGGTCGCTGGTTCGAATCCTGCCTCCGGCATCGATGTGTGTGATGTCCTTATCTTAGTTAGGTTTCAGTAGTTCTAAGTTATAGGGGACTGATAACGACAGCAGTTAAGTCCCACAGTGCTCAGAGACACTTGAACCATTCGAGCCATGTGCAGCCATTCATGGACTTCATGTTTGCAAACGGCGATGGAATTTTTATGGATGACAATATGTCACATCGGGCCAGAGTTGTTCGCTATTGGCTTGAAGAACATTATGAACAGTTTGAGCGAATTATTTGGTCATCCGGATCGCGTGAAATGAATCCCATCGAACATATATGAGGCGTAATACAGAATTCATTTCGTGCATCATTTCGTGCACAAAATCATTCACTGGCTACACCCCCGGAATTATGGACGGCTATAGAGGCAGCATGTCTCACTATTTCTGCAGGGGCTTCCAATCGGCCTGTTGAACCCACGTTACGTCGAGTTGCTGCACTTCGCGTGGCAAAAGTAGATCGGATGCGATGTTAGTAGAAATCCAAAGAGTTGCGTCACCTCATTGGAGCTCACCCACTTTTCTCACTATCACCATGCCAATTCTCACTAAAAGAATAGACACACACACAAAAACCACAAACACACACACGCACACACAAACACAGACACACAAAAAAAACACACACACACAAAACAAACACACACACAAAAAACACACACACACACACAAAAAGCACACATACACAAACACACACACACACACACACACACACATACACACACACACACATAAACACAAAACACACACGCACACTTAAAAAATTACAACGTAGACTACATCCCACTAAATTTCCGCTTTTCTCCCTGTGTCGCACTCCACAACACACATACAGAGAAAGAATCAAGAACGGAAAATTAACTGCATACAGCCACCAAAAAAACGAAAGCGACGGAAAACGCGTCGCGGAGTTTGGCACTACTTTAAAAAAACTCACCCTTCTCAGAACCCATTGTAGTGAAATGTACGTGAAGACGTCTAGAATAAGAAGTCGTGGACTTAACTGGATGTCCAAACACAGTTCCGCCACGACACACCTCTGAAGACGTATCATATGCAGCGTAGCTTTCACTCCAAGAAGATACTAATAATTCAGTGACTATGGAATATCAGAAGATATTTGGACAAGGTAGACGTATATTTTGATAAAAAGGGGTTGGACCGTCCCAAAAAACAAACGGTTCTACATCTGTTCCATGACTACTGTACACACTCAACGAGATAGCCTAGCTTTAAGAGTTGTTTTGCACAGCAACAGTAAAATGTTTTTTATATTTAATATTTTAAACGTTGACGTGTGACTAAATAACAGTTTTGAGGGATACAATTTCCTTGGTACTACAATTTCTCTCTTATGAACTACGAGATGTCGTGATTTCTTTGTCATGCGCCCGATTGTAGATGGAATGAGATTTCGACGTGAATCGACTGTGTAACAGGCAGTCCGAACGGTTAATTTCCGATTTTTCTTTGTACTACTCGCCTCTACAAAATTTTGTTAACACATCAAAGAACTCTCTGAACCAGTCGCGAATCCCCTGAAGATCTTCTAGGACTTCGGTGCTGTCTCCTTGCACTGCTTTCCCCTTACAGAAACATGCATCATCGACGAACAGACTCTTGATGCTTGCGACGTTATCTACTGGATCACTTGTTAAAACTGTAGACAGTGACAGTCATATCAAACTTCTTTGGTGCTCCCCTAAAATTAGCTTTGCGTCTATCGCTTTTGTACTGTTAAAAGTGACATTTTAAGTTCTGCCTACAAGTAAATAGAGGATGTAGACACTAATCTTTTCCGCTACTGGAAGTCATGAATTTTGTTCACAGTACAATAGTACGGAGCAGTATCAAATACATTTCTGAAGTCAATCAGCACGGAATCATCCATCGCGCTAAGGTCTATTGCACCCTGGTCCTAAAGGGTGAACAGAGAGAGCCCAGTTGTACAAATTCTGTGATGGCAGAATCCTTGTAGGTTCCTGTTAACTCTACTAGATGCAGTCGTGAATGAATGCCTTCAACTAGACACAGCTTGAAGGAAGCTCTAAAGTGCCCCTCTTCCATAATAAAGTAACTATCAAGTCTGTGGCTGTCGTTACACGATATTGACCAATCTTTTGGAAACTCTTTGCTCCTTTTTTTTAATAATTGTGCTCACTTATTTAGTATCACGATTGTCCCATAAGCTAATGTGAATCAGACTTAGTTTCCTCGTTTTCAGTTAATCAAAATATCGACAGAGTAACGGTTTGGTCCTACGGGTACCAGGAGTTTTTGTCTGGAACTTCAGTTTTATTAACCTTTTTTTCAGAAGTACCAGTACTTTTAGTATGAACCTAATGACGCGGTTGCAAGCCAGAGACGTCTAGTGATACAGTGACGAACTTCTACCAATGTACTGTTCAGAGTAACAGTCGTCGCGGAGGTTGTCCTACGTGATATTGAACGTAATGAGCAGATCCACTGAGTCACCTAAGCGAAAGCAAGAGTCTAAAATCTCAGTACATACAAGGAGTCTGGCTCTGTATCCCCTTAGGTATTACGAGATGCAATGCACATATCCGTTTTGGTATCAAGTAACATTTAGTATGAGCTGTAATACATTTTCTTTGCCATAGCAAATTTGACTTTGAAAGACTCCCCTATGGATACTTAGCATTCATATTGACAAATATCTACAAGTACCAAGATTTAGTACGTAGAGACTTCCCTTCAAGTAAGAAAAAGTCCTAAACGTCAGTACACACAACGAATCTGGGTATGCCTCCCCTAGGGAAACAGGGTGAATCACCTAAAATTTGCACTGCAAATATTGAAGAAATGGAAAGTGCTACCAGTGTGCGAAATTCACAGAATTGGTTGATAGTCAAGGGTTCATATTGTAATCCAACACACAGATTGTAATAATTAAAGATGTAGTTTGCAAATATGCACTTTTCAAGTGAAACAAAGCCTTTTGACATTAAAAGACCAAAAGTAGGGTAAATTACGAGGCTCGTTCAATAATCAAAGAGACAAATTTGTCTGGAGAAAAAAGCGCTTATTTTTACAAAACAATACTTTTTCTAGTGTTCAACATAAACCCTTGAGCATTTATGCACTTGTTCCAATGGGCTACAAGCTTTTATTCTGGATGCAAAGAACTCTTTATCTTGATGTTGGAACCAATTTCCCACAAACGTTTTCATTTGTCCATTGTCGTGGAACCTCTTCCCACGCAACGCCTGCTTCAGGGCAGCAAACAAATGGAAATCACTATGTGATAAATCAGGACTGTAGGGGGAATGAGGCAGTACTTCCCAGCCCATTTTGTCGATGGTTTCATGGGTTAGTTGAGCAATATGAGGACGAGGTTTGTCTTGCTGGAGAGTCACACCTCTCCTCTCAGGTCCACTAAGTCTCTCACTCATGGCTTCACCTTGTTTAAAAGTCAATCCGACAACCAGTGGCTGTTCATTGTACGCTGCTCTTCGAGATAATTACAAAAAACTGGATTTTCAGCATCCCAAAACACAGTCAACATGACTTTTCCTGCTGATTCTTGGGTTCTGAATTTTATCTTGACAGGTGAGTTAGTGTGCTTCCACTCTATGCTTTGTCCTTTTCATTCTGGCTTACAACAGCGAACCAATGTGTCATCACAAGTAAAAATTTTGTTGAGAAAGTGCTCATCTTGTCTTTCATAACATTCTTTTAGCTCTGTCCACACTCTTAACCTTCTTTCCTTGTTTGGCCGCGTCAACTCCTTTTGGACCCGTCTTGCACATGTTTAGCGGTACCTCAGCTTGTTACAGATAACGTTATGAACTGTACTAGTACCAACTCGAACCTTATTGTCTATCATTTCGACAGCCACACAGCGGTCGCCAAGAATAACGTCATCAATTCGACTCTCAAGTGAGGGAGTTGAAACTGCAACCGGTCGGCCAGAACGGTGTTCGCCAGTCACTGAGCCGCGACGATTTTTGAACTGTTCTATCCACTTGTAAAAATTTGCACGGATCACCACAAACTTTAGAGATTCTGCAGTATATATTCACTGTCTCTAGCCTTCAGCTACTAGAAGACCAATAATAGAACTTTGTTCAACTAATGTGGTCATTTCAACCAAACTAGCCATCTTGAAACGTATTTTTTAAGTTATAAACAAAAAATGTTAATACATCAGCTGATCAGAGCTCATCCCAGTGATACCAACTAAAAGCCATAAAAGCACCAAACAAGCCCTACTTACAGTTTTTTCCCAGATCAATATCTCTCTTTAATTATTGAATGATCCTTGTAGAATGTCAGTTGTGTTTGTTGCACGATTCTAGTGCGAGTCGATTACGAGATATCGAATTTGAGAAGTCCCCACACAGATACCTGGATAACGTGGTGCACTTACTAACAACGCAAGTACATGCACTAGTTATGTGGATCCAGACCAGTAACGAGACAATTGACCACTACAGGTTGTGTTCAAGTGACGACCGGTAGCGGCAATATACGCTTCCAGTCTGGTATGGAACAGTTGCTGCACATGTGCTAGCATTTCAAAGAGATGTCCCAGCAGACTGCTCTCATACGTCGTTGCATGTCATAGGGGGCAGCTGTTATGTCCTTATAAGCAGCGTCACTCAGCTTTCGCCGCAGAAAACGTCTACAGGTGTAAAATCCTGGAAACGGGCTAGCCAAGATACAGGTTCCACGCGTCCAATCCACAGATTTGGAAACGTTTTGTGGAGACATGCTGTAATACTTCGTGTACTGTGGGCTCGACAGCGATTATGTTGGTACCACAGGTTCCTCTTAATCTGCAGACGAAGATCTTCTAGCGTTCTTGGAAGATGGTGTGTTAGAAGATTCTTGTGAATGTCCAGTGTTCTGTCTGTGAAAAACGGACCTCTTAGCTGATGATTCACTATCGCACACCACATGTGTACACTTAACGGACGCGGACGTTCCACCATGTGAAGCCGACAGAAGTACAGTCAGATCAATACAGCACATTTCGTCGGTTACTTGGCCCTAATTGGCAAATGTGACTCCATCGCTAAGCAAGATACTTGAGTCATCTGAAGTATTCTGTCTTTAATGACCCTGCACACTAGTTAACACGAATCTCGAAAAATTTTCCCATGAAGCTCCTGTTGGAGGGAGATGTGATAAGGGCGAAACCCATGTCGATGGAGAATGCTTAGGACACTTGCTTGTTTCATGGCACATTCTTGCGAGGCTGCACTGGAGCCAACGTGCGCATCAACTGCAAGAACATTAATTTCTCTCTATTCCATGGTTACTTGTATACTTCTGGCATGTGTTTTGGTGTTACTCTACCACTTTCGCGCAATTGATTAAAGGGGTTGATAAATAATTGCCGAGATTGTTGACGTCTGTTGGTATACCGTACAAGAGCAAACTACACTCTTCCTACACATTCCACACTCCACGAGCATGCAGGCTTTTTGTGCATATAGCCCACTCACAGGGAATGTCACATGTTAAATGACTAGCAAGTCGCATTGCACACGAGGAACACACAAGCACATTGTAAGCAAACATAACAATTGAGCAAACAACAATATCGGTCCTAGCAAATGCGTAAGTTGAGTAGCAGAAACAAATATCAGTGTTTTAAATATACGATGTATCGCCCTAGAATCCTGCAACAAACGCTACTGACGATCTAATTTACCCGAATTTACTTTCTTAATGTCAATAAGTATTGCTCCAGTTAAAAAAGTCTCAGCACACAAAATACACTTTCTAGGCATTATTAAAATCTGTTTATTGACTACCAATCCATTTTGTGAAAACTACACATCAATAGCACTACCCATTTCAGCAATAACTGCGGTACACGTTTTAAGTGATTCACCCCGTATACTACGTAATACAATACACGGATCAATTTTTGTGATGAAGTACACATGTATTTTCAGGGACAATAATCATATTATTTTGCTGCTACATATTATGGGTTCCATGGGGCCTGTCTTGACATGACACAGTGATCTTGCCAAAATCCGAGAGGCTTATGCATGTCAGTAGTTATATCTTTGCTGCACATAGTCTCTGGAACTATATGATCTCGGCTGCATTGTCTTACTATGTCTCGGACGCTCAGCGCTGTTGCAATATGCAACGTCTACAATGCTGCCTTATGGAATGTTAGTTGGGGCGGCTTGGGGTAGTGGGGTGGGGGTAATGTAACGTAAATTTGGATTTGTACTACAGCTTTATGAGTGGTTTCGAAATGAAGCCAGTGACATAGTACGTAGTTGTGATATTAAATGTATTAAATCTTAGGCCCTATTTTGCTGGTTATTTTTGACTCTTATTTATGTTAGATATTATGAGTTCATGAACGTTTCGTGACGTTGGATTGTAGAATTTGTTTTTAAAGGTGTCACATAAAAGGATGAGTGGTTGTGAACTTTATGTCCTAGAGTTTCGAAAGAGACCCACTTCCTCAAGACAACTGACGGTTTACGTTTTGTTTATTTTTCGTTGTATTCATTGCGTTTGTGAAAAATTTTAAATTTATGTTAGTTTCATACTCATGCGACTCGAATGCTTAACCGTAAGAGGCTTACATTGTTACTAATATAGTGTTGTTCCCTACTGTTTTCTACAGTCGCACGTATTTCTTATCCAATGCAGGTAGACACTCTTAGAATCGACTTTCGGAGGGTAACACCTAAAAAATGAATAATATATTTGTAGAATTTTCTTGAATCGAATGGTGGCACGCTTCGCTACCATTAATCTGAAAACTTTATTATCTCTACTTAGAGTCCCAGGTCTTCGCAATTTAAATATTTTGTATCTGGGCCAGTCTCTTAGGATCTTATTCAAAAACCACTTTACAGGCTATCTGATGATACTAACGTCATCTTATACCCTCAGGCGAGTGAAGCATGTCATCCAGTCTCCTCTGACGACATGTAGAGAGCGCGATTCTCGCGATGTCTTATAGTCAAAGAGTAGCATTCTGGCAATACTGTGAAGTGCCGATGGACACCGAAAGTATCCCTTAGTAGGAAACGCACAATCTACAACCCATATGTCATTCCAAGACCTATCGCCAGTGTTCAATATATAGTGCTAAAATAATTTTATATATATTCCCTCGTAAGTATAATGTAAATTATAAGTAAATCTTCTCATTCTTTTGACAAACGAAAAACTGTAATAAGTGAAAAATAAAGGCGATATAGGAAATATATACTATTATAATGTTCTCGCAAAGGAACGGGAAGATACAGAGAGCAATAATGAGGAAAGAGTTCTCCTTGTACTTACACCCCAGTAACTAACTTTTGACAGTAGAGTATGAGTAATATACACTCCTGGAAATTGAAATAAGGACACCGTGAATTCATTGTCCCTGGAAGGGGAAACTTTATTGACACATTCCTGGGGTCAGATACATCACATGATCACACTGACAGAACCACAGGCACATAGACACAGGCAACAGAGCATGCACAATGCCGGCACTAGTACAGTGTATATCCACCTTTCGCAGCAAAGCAGGCTGTTATTCTCCCATGGAGACGATCGTAGAGATGCTGGATGTAGTCCTGTGGAACGGCTTGCCATGCCATTTCCACCTGGCGCCTCAGTTGGACCAGCATTCGTGCTGGACGTGCAGACCGCATGAGACGACGCTTCATCCAGTCCCAAACATGCTCAATGGGGGACAGATACGGAGATCTTGCTGGCCAGGGTAGTTGACTTACACCTTCTAGAGCACGTTGGGTGGCACGGGATACATGCGGACGTGCATTGTCCTGATGGAACAGCAAGTTCCCTGGCCGGTCTAGGAATGGTAGAACGATGGGTTCGATGACGGTTTGGATGTACCGTGCACTATTCAGTGTCCCCTCGACGATCACCAGAGGTGTACGGCCAGTGTAGGAGATCTTTCCCCACACCATGATGCCGGGTGTTGGCCCTGTGTGCCTTGGTCGTATGCAGTCCTGATTGTGGGGCTCACCTGCACGGCGCCAGACACGCATACGACCATCATTGGCACCAAGGCAGAAGCGACTCTCATCGCTGAAGACGACACGTCTCCATTCGTCCCTCCATTCACGCCTGTCGCGACACCACTGGAGGCGGGCTGCACGATGTTGGGGCGCGAGCGGAAGACGGCCTAACGGTGTGCGGGACCGTAGCCCAGCTTCATGGAAACGGTTGCGAATGGTCCTCGCCGATACCCCAGGAGCAACAGTGTCCCTAATTTGCTGGGAAGTGGCGGTGCGGTCCCCTACAGCACTGCGTAGGATCCTACGGTCCTGGCGTGTATCCGTGCGTCGCTGCGGTCCGGTCCCAGGTCGACGGGCACGTGCACCTTCCGCCGACCACTGGCGACAACATCGATGTACTGTGGAGACCTCACGCCCCACGTGTTGAGCAATTCGGCGGTAAGTCCACCCGGCCTCCCACATGCCCACTATACGGCCTCGCTCAAAGTCCGTCAACTGCACATACGGTTCACGTCCACGCTGTCGCGGCATGCTACCAGTGTTAAAGACTGCGATGGAGCTCCGTATGCCACGGCAAATTGGCTGACACTGACGGCGGCGGTGCACAAATACTGCGCAGCTAGCGCCATTCGACGGCCAACACCGCGGTTCCTGGTGTGTCCGCTGTGCCGTGCGTGTGATCATTGCTTGTACAGCCCTCTCGCAGTGTCCGGAGCAAGTATGGTGGGTCTGACACACCAGTGTCAATGTGTTCTTTTTTCCATTTCCTGGAGGGTACTTGGGAAACTCTGACGTTCGCATAGTGGCCAGAAAAGTGTGGAATCTTTGTAGGGATGCTGCAGGTAGGTTGTGCTCAGAAATAATGGTTATAAAAAATCATTACGTTGCACCATTTCCGAGTAAAGTAAGATAGAAATGAGCTACTCAAGCAGCTGCGCTCGCAAATTCAAAAGACAAACAGTGTCAGTCGTTCTAATAGCGTTGATGATACAGGACGAGACTGCTCAGCCTTTGACTCGCGTTCGATTCCGACTTCCGCTCCATGTGCAGTTTGCGTCTCCCTCTCTTGTCAGATTTTACGAAAGAAAACAAAGAACACGTTACACTACATCGGCTCTGCGGGGTGCTTACATTTGCGTGAACAACGTCCTAATCGGCTAACGTCAATGGTAAACTAACTCAGAAACGTCACAACGTATCTTATTTGCATTTCAGGCTGTTCCACACCACCCTGCATTGTGTTTTCTACTCTGAGCAAGTTGGAAGCAATATAGGGCAGCGAGAAGAGTGCTTGAAATGAATTGTCCAGAGAGAATTTGTACTATCGTTACCAGAGATCGCGGAAAAATGCCATTAAGACTCCGTCTTTGAGTGAACTTCTCGGACTAAGGATCCCTTTATTTCTACAAACTGCCGCATTCTTCGCATATTGCATTCTTCGCGCTGAAGCTCTATGGAAGGAGGTCGTAATAATGTCTTTAGCAGTCGGATCACGTTTCGCCGTCTCCTACTTTGAGGAAATAGCCCGGGACGGGCAATTCAAGCAAATGGAGTCGCTTGGTCATTCGTGGTATTCAAAGCCGCCACTGACCACCTCCAGAAGTGCTCATCCCTCCAATAAAATGAAGTTGAATTCCACAGACGTTATTGCGACATCTTGGTTCACTACACATTCCACAGAAACGCCAAAATTACTCATTGTTATTTAAGAGCATGTGATAAAACGTCCTGTTTCGGAGCCAGTGGGGCATTTTAAGTACTTAAAGACTCATTATATCTGCGTTAGTGAGGTATGTGATTTTATGACAACGCCTTCTTAGTCGTTTACGTAGCAGCGTAATGTTGGCACCATTATGACAATGAAGCAAGTGGTCACTGCGAAACTACGAAAAACGCAACCTACCGAAAAGGAGTCTACGCCACAGATTTACTTGGATTACAAAATGGTTCTTCATTTCTGACCCTGAATGCAGTACGGTGTGATGTAAAAAAAACAAAAAACAATGAAAAATGGACTACATATACTAACTGTACACTAACTCCCTCCACACAATTTGCATTCGAGGAGTATATGCTACAGTCGAACAGGGTTTTTAGGTAGAACACGTTTTCTCTAGTTAAAACTAGTGTACACTCAATGCCTCTGTTACAGCTATAATGTCCTAGCGATAATTAGCATTTCAGATAAATGAACTGTAAACTTGGAAAATTAGAAGAAACCTGTTTTACCTAGAGGAACTTGTTTGGGAGAAATAATTTTTTCAAAAGGGAACTAACAAATACTCTGCTGTTATTAGTATGTAAAACGCAAGGACTCCAAACGTCCAAAATAATCTGTTAATTTATTTGATACATCCACGGCATTCTTCCTTTGCAGTCCAAGTAACTACATAAATTTTGTTAATAATAAATAATGGCCTGTGACGAGGGTCTCCCGTTGGATAGGCCGCTCTCCTGGTGCAAGATTTTCGATTTGACGCCACTTCGGAGACTTGCGCGTCGATGGGGATGAAATGATGATGAACAGGACAACACAACACCCAGTCCCTAAGCGGAGAAAATCTCCGACCCAGCCAGGAATCTAACCCGGACCCTTAGGATTGACAGTCCGACGCGCTGACCACTCAGCTACCGGAGGTGGACATAAATTTTGTTAAGTGGCCCTGATACTCCATTATAATCTTAGATCTATATTCATCTTGTGTTTGTGTGTCGATAATATCAAATTAGTAACGACAGCGCTTTTATTAATGAAGTATAGATTTCGAAACAAGCGCCGTTTTCTTTACAGTCATTTTACATTGACAATTTTCGTGCATAAGCAGATAAATATTTACCATTTCCATGCCCGTGACCATCGGGCACATGAGCTGCTTTAATACTCGGAATATCGAAAACTTCGTCCGCATGTAAGTAGTACTTTCACAGGCTCTTGAATCGATTTAATCTCTTGTACCGTTTCTTTCTTTATTCAAGCTAACTGTGCTGTCTTCAAATTTATCGTAAGCTTCTTTTGTCATCAAAAATGTTGCGGTTTCCTTTTCTTCAGACTCATCAAACTGTAATACCCTTTTCTTAGAAAATATACTTTCCGTCGCTTTTCTTGATATAGATGTCACATGGGTCAAAAGGCGTTTTGTCTCGTTAAAATCACTTTTACTTCACCTTAGTCTTCGACCAGCAGTAAATTCTAGATGTTAAAAGATATCCAGTATGACCTTGTTTGAACTAGTGAGAAAGCGTTGTAACTAATAACGAATTACTACTACAACACGTGGAACTGGTAGCGGATGTTGGAATACTTAATAGACAAGGTACCGGCCATCGATATCCTGGACTTGTTCGATGTGTGACATGCTAGGCGGTCGTGAAGGGCACAACACAATGGCGTGAGATGTTTAAAGCTCGCTCACACTCGATATTTCCATGTTGCACCCTAACGGGTATGGTCCTTCTGAAATGTCGAGTGTGGAATGATTTGAAGGAGGTGACATACTTTCGGCTTTTGAAGTTTATTATATTAAATCCTTATTAGGCTGTTGTGAAGCACAGCCAATGTTAACTTCACTTGGGTTGAAACCTATGTAACGTTCTGGATTCCATGAATCAAATATGCATCGAAACAAAACATATCTATAAAGACAGTATGTAAGATCGGATATCGGTAATCAGGAGGCGTTTTGGAGGAGTGAAGAATATCTTTTGAATATCCAGGAAGTCTAAATATACCTTTTCATACGCACCCCACATTTCGCCAACAAAGTCGTATCCATTGCCATGGCAGGGTGAGAGAATTATCCTCCTCTACGGGTAAAATCGCAAAAAGAGTGTCGTACTTCCTGAATGGTGATACAACCCGAAATGCACCAACATGACAAAGAAATACCTTATCTTGCTCCAGATGTTACTAAATAATCCATAAATATATTTCTGTTCGAACAACTCATTTCACGGTGAACAATCGTCATCTCCCAGTTGATTTCACTGACATTGATGTTGAGCTTGATACTCAAAGCCATACATCTGCATCTTTTAGATTAAAGTTATGGTGGAATACATACTAATGAAGATATCCAAGACACTTCCACTTTGTTGGTGAAATTGTTACAAGAATTTCTAATACAGATAAACTTTTGCAACGCGTGAAGTAATGGAACCGGAATGCAAACAGGACAGAGTCAACTACAACAGCACGGAAGTAAATTTCATTCGATTCATAGGAAAAATGCACCAGTTGATAATGAAGTAATAAGACACAGAAATTTAGTGTGTAGGTTGTATAAAGAAACTGGCTGAACGGAAAGGTAGTGTAACTAACCAGAAATCTATAAATGGTTCAAATGGTTCTAAGCACTATGGGACTTAACATCTGAGGTCATCAACCCGGTAGACTTAGAACTATGTAAAACTAACTAACCTAAGGACATCACACACATCCACGCCCGAGGCAGGATTCGAACCTGTGACCGTAGCAACCGTGTGGTTCCGGACTGAAGCGCCTACAACCGCTCGACCACAGCGGCTGGCCAGACATGTATGAAAGAGCTGTAGAACTTTTAGTAAGATATATGTTGTGTAATATTTTTTTTCGTTTTTCCTGAACAAGAAAGTTTAAAAGGTGTCTCTGCTGTAAGTCCTGACTGCTATGGCGGTTAGGTAAAGACTTTTAATGCTGGAAAAATGCATATTTGGAGCTTCTACGTTATGAAGAAAAATAGAAAGTGGCTTGTAAAAAAATTGAAAATAAAGTTGTGAAGTTTCTAATGAAATGAATTGCAGTCACAAGATAGACACTGGGCGAATAGAAGCTTCTAAAACTAGTCATGCGTTCCCGTATAGCACCAGCTCCTGATAGCTGTACCGGTGAGAGGCAAGATCGACGTTTCGAGTTTCAACACATGTACGTGGTCTCGTCGTGTCGCAGGTGAATACCGAGATAACGATCTTATGGAAGATGGAAGGATGGAATAGAGAACTTGAAGTAACGATTCAGATACGTGTAGTAGACACCGTAATACATCACAACTTCCGGAGTAGCCCTTTTTCCAGCAAAATAAAACTCAGTAGGATGATTACAGTACCAAAAGCTCTATTTCTTTTCACTAAGGAATACAACTGTACAATACAATACCCAAGGAGATGAAAGAGATTATTAAAACAAAATTTAAAAATTTAATGAAAAGCACCGTTTAGCTATAAATAATATACATATCATGATTACATAGGCAACACAGAATGGGGGTTTGGTAGAAAAATTAACACATATAAACAATAACAACTATGACAATAAAGCATATTTTACGTAACACATTCTCACTCTGCTTTATCCTTCCTCTATTTTTTGGTAACACTTACCCTCAAAGCTATGAAATCTACAATACTTACACCTTATCTTATTTTTGAACTCAACATCTCACTTGTTATAAAGAGATTCTGACTCGGTATGTCGGGCTAGCAAAAGGTAAGCTGCGATACACAAACTGTAAACGGAGAATCATCGTAGTGGTCCCGACACAACCTGATAGTATGGGTAGTTTACCATGATAAAACAACGTGCGTAGCGTGTGCCGAGACTGGAAATAAGTAATAAACGAACAGTGTAGCACTAACTTTCCATGTTAATTAATGAGTTTGTAGAAGGTATTTCAAGATAGAAATTATGTGAATGACGTGGCACTGGTTTAAATAGTCTGGCCTTGCATTTGTAGTGGCCTATTTCTGATAATCGATCCCTACAAGTGCACAGTGCTTCATAAACATTCCGTCAAGTGTTAATTTACGCGCAGTGATATAGTTATTCTTTGACTTAGCCTTAGTTAGTTATTCCGTGCTGTTCATGTCTACACAATTCATTCATGTGTGTAGTGTTCAGTAATTGCTAAACGTATGTGGGAATAAAGGAATTGTTCTCTCCAACACCCACATTTGGTGACACCCGACGAATTACGTTAACATCCTCGTCGCCTTCAGCGTTTAACGAAGTTCCGCAACGTTCACGTTCGTAACTTCCGCGCCAGCCTTGTCGCGCTCGTTTCAGCACGATGATGACCGATTCGCCAGTTTCAATTCAAGCTGAAGCCAGCAGTGCAATTAACAGGGTGACAATAAAACCTCCACCATTCGGGTTACATAATCCTCTATTGTGGTTTGCCCAGTTAGAGAGCCAGTTCAATCTCGTACAAATATAGGCGGACGAAACTAAGTACTGCTATGCGGTTGCAGCCCTTACAGAAGATCTAGCAGCAGAAGTACAAGATACCGTAGCCGCACCACCGGATACCGATAGTTATGCATCCATTAAAAACGCATTAATGACGCGTTTGTCACAATCACAGGCAAAACGGCTAGAGAAGCTACTGCGCACTGAAGAACTCGGAGATCGCACTCCATCACAACTCTTACGACGTTTGCGCACGCTGGCAAGTAACACTGTAGCTGATGATGTGCTACGAAATATATGGTTGTCTCGGTTGCTGTCAGATACTCAAAACATTCTCACGGTATGCGCAGGCGATTTAAACGCACTGGCACAAACGGCCGACATGTTAATTGAAATGTATCCCACATCAAGTGTCTCAACATTAACGCCACAACAAGAAAATTCGCCCACCGTGACGTTAGTCTCCCTACAATGACAACTGGCAGAGTTGACCGCACAGGTAGCTGCATTACAAACAACGCACAACCGCCAACGGCCACTCCGCCGAGGGTCACGAAGTCGCAATCGATCACCATCACTACAGAACCTATGCTGGTACCACAAGACATTTGGTAATGATGCACGAAAGTGTAAGCCACCTTGCAAGTCGAAACATGAAGCAGACACCGTAGCAGCGATAACTTCCAGTGCAAACACTGGCCGACTTTTTGTGACAGACCGCGAATCAAAACTACAGTTTCTCGTCGATACAGGCGCAGACGTGTCCGTATATCCAGCAAACCGCCTATCACGCCGGAGCTGCGAAGACTGTTATCTATACGCCGCCAATGACTCCAAAATTATAACATACGGTCCAGTAACATTATTCCTTAACTTGGGGCTACGCCGTGTGTTTGAACGGTAATTTATAGTGGCAGATATATCACAGCCTCAGAATTCGCCACAAGATTAAGAGAGCGTATACGCCAATTGAGACCAACAATGCCCAGAAACCAGCTTGGAAGTCAGTCGTTCGTTTTTGCGGAGCGAGACAAGTGCACGCATGTATTCACACGCAATGATACTGTGCGTAAACCACTGCAGCCACCATATGACGGACTATATCTGGTAGTCAGCAGGGATACCAATACTTTCCGCATAATGATTAATGGTACACCCACCACAGTTGCAGTGGACCGTATCAAGCCTGCGATTCTGGACGCAACAGAAACCACAGCCACCACTGAACACAATCCAGAGAAATAGAAGAAGCTACAAGATGTGTTCCTGTACCCAATGAACACCACAACGCTCAGCGAACACCAGTCACTGCAACAAGACCGACGTCGAGGACTACTACACCACTCCCTGACAACCACTGTCACACGAGACGCACGTGACGCGCCGCCCGGTTCCAAGAAAGAAGTAGTTACAAGAGCTGGACGGTGTGTGAAATTTAATCTGCGGAATCGTTAGCATTAAAGAGGGGAGTCAAGTAGTGACCTATTTCTGACAATCGATCCCCAGAAGTGTACAGTACTTCATAAACATTCCGTGAAGTGTTAATGTACGTGCAGTGATATAGTTGGCTTTAGTTACTTATTCCGTGGTGATCATGTCTTCACAATCCATTTATGTGTGTAGTGTTCAATTATTGCTAAACGTATGTGGGAATAAAGGAATTGTTTTCTCCAACACCCACATTTGGTGACCCGGAATTGTTTTCTCCAACACACACATCTTCATAAGGAGAAGGTTCCAATCTTCATATGCCCATCCTAATATAGGTTTTCCGTGGTTTCTCTAAATTAAGTGAGGCAAATGCTGGGACTGTCCCCACAATAAAGCCAAGGCCTATTATCAATAACATACTTCTCAAAATCGACTGCTAAGTACGTAAATGCCTACTTGTTCCTAAATTGTAATACCAAGTCATGTACAACCGCCTTGTAAAAGTGATCTATGGATGAAGAAAGTTACTGCTGCTATTCCTGATACTATCACTAGTACTATTACTACCACTACCACGACCACTACACCACCACACCAAGAGAAAACGGCTGGAATTAACTTACTGTGACCGGAGTACACAGTGAACAGTGAAATTACTTTCAAAATCCTACCTTTATTTACTAGCGATTCATCAAAAACGTTAACACATTTAATCACACTACGTGAGAGTGGAAGTAGATGCCAACTGGTAACTAATAAAGAAAATTAAAAAAATAATAAATTGAATTTTTATTCCCAAAGCCCTTACCTTAAAAAAACAAAAAACAAAACAAAAACAGATTTAAAATTATAATCAGAAAGCACCCTGTAAATATCAAGTCACAATTTATTCAGAGGCAGAAATAACATTTTTTTTCTTTTAATCTTTCGGGCTGAGACCCTTGCCGCTCCATTTTAACACGGCCGTAGTCACGACCGCTCACTACCACCTCTGAAAGACTACACTGGTGCAAATCTGCAACACACCAGATTACTTTAAACAAAAAATTTTAACTACTCACGCAAACACAAACTATGCACCACGTAAGAGGAATGGAAATGGTACAAAACACTCACATTAAAAATTATTTTCTAGCGAAAGTGCAACTTGTTTTTAAGAGAACTCTTAAAGTGGAAGGGTGGCAACTTTATATACTAAAATGAACATTTAAATAAGAACGCATGTAATGAAGTCTTACATAAAACGTACAAACATGCTCTACATTACACATATACTGCCTCTCAAGATGATAGGCAATATAAGAAACATATTTCAGGAATTCGGCCTTTATACCTTCGGTAATAAATTCGTTAACACGGAATCCGACAAACATGACAGAGGCAGCTATTATCGTACGACAGACCGACGGACAGACAGACAGACACTAAGTGCCTAACAAATGCGGACGAGAGACAGACTACCAAGCTGGAAGACGAGCATGTGAACAGGCAACGTTTCCCCTTTCCCACCAGAGGGAGACATCGAAGCTGCGATTGCCACAGCGGTGCCACCGCCAGAAACGGGAGGCGACTGCTTCACACTAAGTGCTGCTGCGCGCTCTTCGAAACAGCAAATTTACTACGGCTCACCAGCCACACAAAACTTTTTGCAAAACTATGGGCAAGCTTACATTGCACTTAAATGAACTTGTGACACTCAAGTGTATCTATGGTTTACCTACACACATGGGCAGTATAAAATATTTAAATACTCGACATCACCAATATGTCAGGATTAAGGAAATTCTCAAATCATGGATAGAGACTCAGTATTTTAAAATAATTAGACAAACATCAAATAAATTTAGAGAAACAGTAATAACCAAGATGGCAGAACTAGCCCATTTCTGGTTTCTAACCCCACCCTTCGAAATCTGCAACCCTCACATTTCCTCCATGTCAACTCTTTCAGGTCTTTAAAATGAATTAACCAAACATAACGTAGACCTCGATCAGCGAATTGGGCTGTGCTTGTAATTATCCATACCACCTGTTTCTTTTTTCACTATGTTCAGATGTATTTGAACAAAATATTTAAAGAGTGTATATTGCAGTATTTGCACTTCCAAAGTACGTACACAATCCAGACACACACAATGTTTATATCGTAAACGTACTCGTTAAGCCGCAGTGGTGAGTTTTTAACTCCCATCTGCGTATCATACATGGTGTACGGCAGAATGGGCTTTCGAATTAATTATGCTCCACATATAAATTGTCACCTGATGCTTGTCAACTCTCAAGATCTGTCTAAAATCTCTCCAAAAATACGTTAGCAACATAAAAAATTAAATTTTTACTTCAATTCAAAATTGATCAAATGGCTCTGAGCACTATGGGACTTAACATCTGAGGTCATCAGTCCCCTAGAGCTTAGAAGTACTTAAACCTAACTAACCTAAGGACATCACACACACATCCATGCCCGAGGCAGGATTCGAACCTGCGATCGTAGCGGTCGCGTGGTTCCAGACGGTAAAGCCTAGAACTGCTCGACCACCCTGGCCGGCTTTACGTCAATATCACAATGTAATTTTTGTACACACGAACACACTTTATGTACATACACAGAGTGGGGCAGTTCAAACTACTTGGGAAACAGTTGTTCGCTTGGATGTGGGACGTCCAGTGACACTAAACCCGACCTCCCTGCCCACCCCCCGGATGTGGGAGGGAATCAGGTTTGATTTATTCAGTTGGATCCCCCCTAATTTTTATTGCATATTCGGATTCTCTGTCAAAAAATACATAACTTTTGTGTGGAACAATTTTATCGTTGCATGATAAATGGTGCTGTAATCGACACAAATGAAATTGGCTCACAATCCGATGAATCATTATAATATTTCAGGAAATTACCCCACAGATTAGGATCCCATCAGCGTGGAAATGCGGTATTCCTATAGTCTGTAATGCGACACCGGTGTTTTATAGCAAACCAGAGTGATTCTCCAGGCCACAACACATTCAAGAGTCGACCTAATTGGTGTAATAACATTCGGAGATGGGACCAAAGTGAAGAGTGTTTTAACAGGTCATTTGTTTGTTTATCAGTGCAGAAGCAACTACGTGTAGCGTTACCCAGAAGAAACGACGTGGAGGTAATAGTATTTTGTTCCCATTGGGGTACTGTTTTAATGAGTCCCCTTTCTTCTCACCATCGTGGTTGCAGCATTAAGTGAGTCCCGTTGTCTCTCACCATCGGGGTGCTTGTCTTAGGTAGGTCTCCTTGTCTCTCACAAATATTCGTGTTTTCTGAAGCAAATGTTCGAAATATTCTCATTTGCTGCAATACACATTGAAACACTTTTTCGGAAAGACAATTCTACGTTTCTAAGTACCTTTTCGCTAATATTTGACCATGCAGTGATAATTTGTTGCCGCACATTTTCAGGAGTAGCTGGTACGTCTGTGCAACATTTCTCTTTCAGCATTCACCACTGGAAAAATTCCGCAAGTGGCAAACAGGGTGAACGCTCCTGAAACTCATGAGGAACTACTCGCCCAGTTCATCGACCAGGATAGTATCGATTCAGTACTTAATGAGATATCTGTGACTAATGCGCGAGACAGCTGTAGTGTTGAAAAAACATATCCTTTCTTGTTTGAAATGGGACATTCTCCAGTTTCAATGGCAGAATATTATCTAAGAAGTCACCACACACTCGACCAGTTACATTACCTTCTATAAAGTGTTGACCAGTTATCCGAGGACCTAACACACCGCACCAAACATTGACGCCCCAGGCGCATTGAAGTTCGACGACCTTCACCAATGGCGATTTTCCACTGCATATTATGCCTATTCAGGAGACTACTATTCGTAAACCTCCCTTCATCGGAGACGAGTACCAGTGGACAAAAATCATAACTGGCTGCTATTTGTCCCTGTATCCAACTGCAACAATTCAGAGGTCTTTAAAAGTTGCCCCCTGCAGGGCGTGATGCAACGACAGGTGCTGTGTTCATGCAGTACGTCTAGAACACTTCGTCGCGAAACGTCTGCCACCTCTTGCGTTTTGCTGCTAATTGATGTAAAGATTTGCAGCAATTACAACTTAAACATCCACGGTGCCATTTTCGTTCGAGACAGGCTGAAATCAGATTCTTGGTGTGGGCTGATCACTTCGAGTTGCAGCAGACAATTGGGTAACCCTGTGAAATATAGCTGCAGAAGGAACATTCCTCTCGGGCAACCGGTTCGCGTATCGTTGACGCACTTCTCCTACTTGTTTGTCTCGCGTAAAATATGAAGCAATAATATCCACCCACTCTGCGTTCGTCAACATCGCTCCAACACGTAGGAAGAGATGTTTGTGTTTCGTATGTTCGCTGCAAATTGAACCACGCTCGCTTCGTGCAGGCGTTTCCTCATCCGTCGTTAGCGGTACGGCCACAGACGCGCTCCACACAGTGGAAATACATCCTACCACTTAGAGCTGTTTCACCTACAACGAGATCCTGACCACAGACCGCGACGCATGTTCGCCGTACGTGCATCGCAGACGGTTATTTGAATGGTACCAATTGTATAGCAGACAGTGCTTAACATAACAGACATTCACCTATCACTCTTCAGCGGTTTCTTAGCCATTTGTCTACTAAAGCGCGAACCATCACGCTGCGGAAAAACTGTTCTACACATAAAGTAGGTTTTTTTTTTACGTAGAAAACGAATCCGCTAAATGTTGGGGGTTCCTACTAAGGACTTCAACGTTTAACCCCTCTCCCGTCCCCTGAGGTGAAGCAGGGGCGTCGAGGTTAGTGTCACTAAATGTCGCCTTTGGAGACGATAAGCTCATATTACAAACTTTATTTCATACGCGTTTTAGTGTACCAGGTATTTCCACTACCAGTTTTAACCACCGCACCATGTTCGTCATTCTGAATTGCATACTTAAATTCTAACAAATAGTATGCTAAAAATGCTTTGACATTTCATTTGCAGAATAAAAGTGCGATGTTGCAGAACTAACATGACACAATTACTACTAAAAAACATTCTGATAAGAGTGCAGACCCTTGTAAAATGGTTGACTGAATTACTGTTAAGTGCTGGAACAATTTAATTAATTACATTTCAAGTCCTGCTCTTGGTGAGACGGAAAACACGCTAAAATTAAATACTTCCACATCGGAATTACTATGTGGTTCCTGTAAAGTTTTGTATTACATCTGTAAAATAAGCAAAAAAATGATATTGCACCAGAAGTATATTACTGATGGTTCATAGAATTAACTGTCTTTGCTTGCCGTTTTACTAGTTTTTCAGGAATTTTTCATTTTACCAAGAACAAGTATAAGGAGGTGAGCAAAAAGAATGTATAACTTTCAGCACTACAAAAATTTCATAGATGACATTAGTATTCAATTATTGCTTTTTATTACACATGATTGGGCGTATTTGATGATTGTACAATATAAACTATTGAAAGAGGCTGAGATATTATGAGCTGGAACCAATGTGAGAAGGCTCACTATAACGTTTACACGTTGTATTTCCTATTTTCCGCTGCTAAAGATACCAAAAGCTAAGCATATTATCCGGTGTTTCAAACACACTCACACACAAGTATGCCAAAAGCGACGTATCACGTAAACTGCATACTTTAGCAATGAACATGGAGAACTGCTTTATGTGTCTACACCAAAACACACCAGAATATCGTACTGGAAGAAGGTGTAGTGAAACATTGCTAAAGACAATGGCGCAACATGACAGAGATGGGAAATAATACCTCAGCCACACAAATAAAGTTGTCTGTCATTCATAGAGTACAAAACACACGTGTTCGCTTACAGTGATCAGCAAGTATAATTTCAAATCGCTGACTGTAAACAAAAGTTGAAAATCTGTCCAAAAATATGATTGCATTATTCCTCACAATATGTAATAATTGTAACACAAATAAGGAGCATTATCCGCGTCCAAAGTTCCGAATAAAATTTCAGTGACTTACCCTACAAAATTTTTAACTCCTGTCTTTTGTCCCCTCACCGATTTTTTTAATTCATTTATGAAGGATTTGGTCTCTTGCAATCGTTCTGCAATTGTTCTACATTGTGCGTAAGCTCGATAACTGGTATGTTATATTCTATTTAGCTACTCTTAATTTGCTCCAATCTCTCTTTACAGTGTTGTTGTTGTTGTTGTTGTTGTGGTCTTCAGTCCTGAGACTGGTTTGATGCAGCTCTCCATGCTACTCTATCCTGTGCAAGCTTCTTCATCTCCCAGTACCTACTGCAACCTACTTCCTTCTGAATTTGCTTAGTGTATTCATCTCTTGGTCTCCCTCTACGATTTTTACCCTCCACGCTGCCCTCCAATACTAAATCGGTGATCCCTTGATGCCTCAGAACATGTCCTACCAACCGATCCCTTCTTCTGGTCAAGTTGTGCCACAAACTTCCCTTCTCCCCAATCCAATTCAATACTTACTCATTAGTTATATGATCTACCCATCTAATCTTCAGCTTTCTTGTGTAGCACCACATTTCGAAAGCTTCTATTCTCTTCTTGTCCAAACTATTTATCGTCCATGTTTAACTTCCATACACGGCTACACTCCATACAAATACTTTCAGAATAGACTTCGTGGCTCTTAAATCTATACTCGATGTTAACAAATTTCTCTTCTTCAGAAACGCTTTCCTTGCCATTGCCAGTCTACATTTTATATCCTCTCTACTTCGACCATCATCAGTTATTTTTCTCTACAAATAGCAAAACTCCTTTACTACTTTAAGTGTCTCATTTCCTAGTCTAATTCCCTCAGCATCACCCGACTTAATTCGACTACATTCCATTATCCTCATTTTGCTTTTGTTGATGTTCGTCTTACATCCTCCTTTCAAGACGCTAGCCATTCCATTCAACTGCTCTTCCAAGTCCTTTGCTGTCTCTGAGAAAATTACAATGTCATCGGTGAACCTCAAGGTTTTTATTTCTTCTCCATTGATTTTCATACCTACTCCAAATTTTTCTTTTCTTTCCTTTACTGCTTGCTCAATATACAGATTGAATAACATCGGGGAGAGGCTACAAACCTGTCTTACTCCATTCCCAACCACTGATTCCCTTTTCATCTCCCTCGACTCTTATTACTGCCATCTGATTTCTGTACAAATTGTAAATTGCCTTTCGCTCCCTGTATTTTACCCCTGCCACCTTTAGAATTTGAAAGAGAGTATTCCAGTCAACATTGTCAAAAGCTTTCTCTAAGTCTACAAATGCTACAAATGTAGGTTTTCCTTTCCTAAATCTTTCTTCTAAGATAAGTCGTGAGGTCAGTATTGCCTCACGTGTTCCAGTATTCCTACGGAATCCAAACTGATCTTCCCCGAGGTCGGCTTCTACTAGATTTTCATTTCGTCTGTAAAGAATTCTTGTTAGTATTTTGCAGCTGTGACTTATTAAACTGATAGTTCGGTAATTTTCACATCTGTCAACACCTGCTTTCTGTGGGATTGGAATTATTTTATTCTTCTTGAAGTCTGAGGGTATTTCACCTGTCTCATACATATTGCTCACCAGATGGTAGAGTTTTGTCAGGATGGGCCCTCCCAAGGCCGTCAGTAGTTCCAATGGAATGTTGTATACTCCGGGGGCCTTGTTTCGAATCACGTCTTCCCGTGCTCTGTCAAACTCTTCACGCAGTATCGTATCTCCCATTTCATCTTCCTCTACATCCTCTTCCATTTCCATAATATTGTCCTCAAGTTCATCACCCTTGTATAGACCCTCTATATGCTCCTTCCACATTCCTGCTTTCCCTTCTTTGCTTAGAACTGGGTTTTCATCTGAGCTCTGGATGTTCATACAAGTAGTTCTCTTATCTCCAAAGATCTAATTTTCCTGTAGGCAGTATCTACCTTATTCCTAGCGAGATAAGCCTCTACATCCTTACATTTGTCCTCTAGCCTTCCCTGCTTAGCCATTTTGCATTTCCTGCAGATCTCAATTTTGAGACGTTTGTATTCCTTTTTGCCTGCTTCATTTACTGCATTTTTATATTTTTCTTTCTTTCATCGATTAAATTCAATATTTCTTCTGTTACCCAAGGATTTCTACTAGCCCTCGTCTTTTTACCTACTTGATCCTCTGCTGCCTTCACTACTTCATCCCTCAAAGCTTCCCATTCTTCTTCTACTGTATTTCTGTTCCCCATTCCTGTCAATTGTTCCTTTATGCTCTCCCTGAGACTCTGTACAACCTCTGGTTCTTTCAGTTTATCCAGGTCCCATCTCCTTAAATTCCCACCTTTTTGCGGTTTCTTCAGTTTTTATCTACAGGTCATAACCAATAGATTGTGGTCAGAATCCACGTCTGCCCCTGGAAATGTCTTACAATTTAAAACCTAGTTCCTAAATCTCTGTCTTACCATTATATAATCTGATACCTTTTAGTATCTCCAGGGTTCTTCCATGTATTCAAACTTCTTTCATGATTCTTTAACCAAGTGTTACCTATGATTAACTTGTGCTCTGTGCAAAATTCTACCAGGCGGTTTCCTCTTTCATTTCTTAGTCCCAATCCATACCGACCCACTACGTTTCCTTCTCTCCCTTTTCCTACACTCGAATTCCAGTCACCCATGACTATTAAATTTTCATCTCCCTTCACAATCTCAATACATTCTTTTATTTCATCATACATTTCTTCAATTTCGTCTGCAGAGCTAGATGGCATATAAACTTGTACTACTGTAGTAGGTGTGGGCTTCGTATCTATCTTGGCCACAATAATGCGTTCACTATGCTGTTTGTAGTAGCTTACCCGCATTCCAATTTTCCTATTCATTATTAAACCTATTCCTGCATTACCCCTTTTTGATTTTGTGTCTATAACCCTGTAGTCACCTGACCAGAAGTCTTGTTCCTCCTGCCACCGAGCTTCACTAATTCTCACTATATCTAACTTTAATCTAACCATTTCCCTTTTTAAATTTTCTAACCTACCTGCCCGATTAAGGCATCTGACATTCCATGCTCCGATCCGTGGAACGCCATTTTTCTTTTCCTGATAACGACATCCTCTTGAGTAGTACCCGCCCGGAGATCCGAATGGGGGACTATTTTACCTCCTGAATATTTTACCCAAGAGGACGCTATCATCATTTAATCATACAGTAACGAGGCATGCTCTCGAGAAAAATTACGGTCGCAGTTTCCCCTTGCTTTCAGCCGTTCGCAGTACCAGCACAGCAAGGCCGTTTTGGTTATTGTTACAAGGCCAGATCTGTCAGTCATTCAGACTGTTGCCCTTGCAACTACTGCAAAGGCTGCTGCCGCTCTTCAGGAACCACGCGTTTATCTGGCCTCTCAACAGATACCCCTCCGTTGTGGTTGTACCTACGGTACGGCTATCTGTATCGCTGAGGCAAGCAAGCCTCCCCACCAACTGCAAGGTCCATGGTTCATGGGGGGAAGCCTTGCAGTGATATATCACTTTAATTCTAACCTCCTTACACAATGAAATTTTTCGTCTAGTGTTCACAAATTCACATATGATACCCATTTTGCCACATAGTACTAGTTATCTCGACATCACCTTTGTGGTACTAGTATAACCATGCTATTGACTCTATTGTGTGAATCTCCACAATACCACCCGTCTCTCCGTACCCATGAAAGAAAGAGAGAAAACGTGTACCCACAGATATGAGGCCTATAACAGAAAAGTAACATGATGTCTCTATGGGTAACAGATTCCTGAACAGACCCCCATTCGGATCTCCAGGAGGAGACTGCCAAGGGGAGGTAACAATGAGAAATAGGTAGAGTAACCAACTAAAGGATAATGACACAAGGCGTGGAATATCACAAGCTTGAATGTGGTAGGGAAGCTAGAAAATCTGCAAAGGGAAAGGCAAAAGCTCAATATAGATATAGTAGGGACCAGTGAAATGAAATGGAAAGACGATTCGGATGTCTGGTCATATGAGTGTAAGATAATATCAACAGACGTAGAAAACAGTATAACAGGAGTAGGATTCTTTATGAAGGGGAAGGTAGGGCAGAAAGTGTGGTACTGACAACAGTTCAGTGATAGGTTTGTTATTATCAGAATCAACAGCAAACCAGCACCGACGACGTAGGTCATGTATACATATAGACGTAGCAAGCTGAAGAACAAGAGAGAGAGAAAATATATGAAGATATTGAATGCTTAATATAGTACGTGAAAGGAGCTGAAAATCTTCTAGTCATGGGGAACTGGAATGGAATTGTAGGGGAACGAGTAGAACAAGTAATGGGAGGGTATGGGATTGGGACAATGGATGAGAGAGCAGATAGACTAATTGAGTTCTGTAATAAATATCAGCTACTAATAAGGAATACTCTGTTGAAGAATCACAAGAGGAGGAGCTATACATGGAAAAGGCTGGGTGATGTACGAAGATTGCAGTTGCATCATATCATGGTAAGACAGAGATTCCGAAACTGAAGTGTAAGGCGTACCCAGTAGCAGACACAGACATTGATCGGAATGTAGTAGTGGTTAAGAGTAAGCTAAAGTTTAAAAGATTACTAAGGAAGAATCAATACGCAGTGAAGTGGGATACGGAAGTACCAAGGAATGACATAAATACTAAAGATATACTTAAAGTTCTCTAAGGCTTTAGATGCAGCAATAAGGAATACTTCACTACGGAGTAAAACAGAAGACGAGTGAAAATACACTCCTGGAAATTGAAATAAGAACACCGTGAATTCATTGTCCCAGGAAGAGGAAACTTTATTGACACATTCCTGGGGTCAGATACATCACATGATCACACTGACAGAACCACAGGCACATAGACACAGGCAACAGAGCATGCACAATGTCGGCACTAGTACAGTGTATATCCACCTTTCGCAGCAATGCAGGCTGCTATTTTCCCATGGAGACGATCGTAGAGATGTTTGATGTAGTCCTGTGGAACGGCTTGCCATGCCATGTCCACCTGGCGCCTCAGTTGGACCAGCGTTCGTGCTGGACGAGCAGACCGCGTGAGACGACGCTTCATCCAGTCCCAAACATGCCCAATGGGGGACAGATCCGGAGATCTTGCTGGCCAGGGTAGTTGACTTACACCTTCTAGAGCACGTTGGGTGGCACGGGATACATGCGGACATGCATTGTCCTGTTGGAACAGCAAGTTCCCTTGCCGCTCTAGGAATGGTAGAACGATGGGTTCGATGACGGTTTGGATGTACCGTGCACTATTCAGTGTCCCCTCGACGATCACCAGAGGTGTACGGCCAGTGTAGGAGATCGCTCCCCACACTATGATGCCGGGTGTTGGTCCTGTGTGCCTCGGTCGTATGCAGCCCTGATTGTGGCGCTCACCTGCACTGCGCCAAACACGCATACGACCATCATTGGCACCAAGGCAGAAGCGACTCTCATCGCTGAAGACGACACGTCTCCATTCGTCCCTCCATTCACGCCTGTCGCGACACCACTGGAGGCGGGCTGCACGATGTTGGGGCGTGAGCGGAAGACGGCCTAACGGTGTGCGGGACCGCAGCCCAGCTTCATGGAGACGGTTGCGAATGGTCCTCGCCGATACCCCAGGAGCAACAGTGTCCCTAATTTGCTGGGAAGTGGCGGTGCGGTCCCCTGCGGCACTGCGTAGGATCCTACGGTCTTGGCGTGCATCCGTGCGTCGCTGCGGTCCGGTCCCAGGTCGACGGGCACGTGCACCTTCCGCCGACCACTGGCGACAACATTGATGTACTGTGGAGACCTCACGCCCCACGTGTTGAGCAATTCGGCGGTACGTCCACCCGGCCTCCCGCATGCCCACTATACGCCCTCGCTCAAAGTCCGTCAACTGCCCATACGGTTCACGTCCACGCTGTCGCGGCATGCTACTAGTGTTGAAGACTGCGATGGAGCTCCGTATGCCACGGCAAACTGGCTGACACTGACGGCGGCGGTGCACAATTGGTGCGCAGCTAGCGCCATTCGACGGCCAACACCGCGGTTCCTGGTGTGTTCGCTGTGCCGTGCGTGTGATCTTTGCTTGTACAGCCCTCTCGCAGTGTCTGGAGTAGTATGGTGGGTCTGACACACCGGTGTCAATGTGTCCTTTTTTCCATTTCCAGGAGTGTATATATAAAGAGCTATCACGGAATTTAGAAAGGAAGACATAGGTACAAGGAACGCAACTGGGAAGAAAAAAGGGCTAACTGAAGAAATACCTGAGTTGATCGATGAGAGAAGGAAGTATAAAAATGTTCAGGGTAATTCAGGAATACAGAAATACAAGTAGCTAAGGAATGATACGAATCGGGAACATGTGGAAACTAGGACTAAATGGATACATGAAAAATTTAAAGAAATCGAAAAAGAAATTATTGTCGGAAGGACTGACTCAGTATATATGAAAGTGAAAACAACCATCTGTGAAATTAAAATAAACGGTGGTAACGTTAGGAGTGCAAAGGGTATTCCACTGTTAAACACGGAAGATAGAGCGGATAGGTGGAAAGGGTACATTAAAGTTCTCTATGAGGCGGAAGATTTGTCTGACGTGATAGAGAAATAAACTGGAGCCGATGTAGGAGAGATAGTGTATCCAGTATTAGAATCAGAATTTAAGGGAGCTTTGAAGGGCTTAAGAACAAATAAGGCGTAAGGGATAGATAACATTCCATCAGAAGGAGATTTTCACTCTGCAGCGGAGTGTGCGCTGATATGAAACTTCCTGGCAGATTAAAACTGTGTGCCCGACCGAGACTCGAACTCGGGACCTTTTGCCTTACGCGGGCAAGTGCTCTACCATCTGAGCTACCGAAGCACGACTCACGCCCGGTACTCACAGCTTTACTTCTGCCAGCAAAAGGTCCCGAGTTCGAGTCTCGGTCGGGCACACAGTTTTAATCTGCCAGGAAGTTTCATTCCATCAGAATTTTTAAAATCATTGGTGGAAATGGCAACAAAAATATTATTCACGCAGGTGTGTAGAATGTATGAGTCTGGCGACGTACCATCTGACTTTCTGAAAGATGTTATCCGCACTATTCCGAACACTGCAAGAGCCAACAAAAGCTAGAATCATCTCACAATCTGCTTAACAGCTCATGTATCGAAGTTGCTTGCAATAATAATACGCAAAAGAACTGAAAAGAAAGTGCAGCATGTGTTAGATGGCAATCAATTTGGCATTAGCGTAAGTAGAGGCACGAAAGAGGCAATTCAGACGTTGCGCTTCATAAAATGGTGTACATCCGTTCATAGGATTTGTCGACGTGGAGAATGTGTTCAACAATATGAAATTGTAGAAGATTATCTAAATCCTGAGGGAGACTGAAATTAGTTATAGTAATAGACGGGTAATATACAACATGTACCAGAACCAAGAGGGAATATTAGGAATGGAAGACCAGATTAAAAAGGGTGCATGACTAGGATATAGTCCGTTGCACCTACTGTTTAATCTTTACTTTGAGGAAGCAGTAATGGAAATGATAGGATGATTGAATAATTTAATTAAAATTCTAGGTGAAAGGATATTTATGATGAGATTCACTGAAGACATTGCTGTCCTCAATAAAAAAGAAGAAGAATTACAGCATCTGCTGAAAAGAATGAACAATCGAATGAGTACAGAATATAGATTGAGAGTAAATCCAATTACATGAAAGTAATTAGAAGCAAGAGAAATGAGAATAGCGAGAAACTTAACATCAGGAATGATGGTCACTAAACAGGTGAAGTTAAGGAATTCTGCTGCCTAGGCAGCAAAATAACCCATGAAGTAATCTTCCAGGAGGACATAAAAATCAGACTATTGCTGCTAGGAAGGCATTCCTGGGCAAGAGAATTTTATTAGTATCAAACACAGTGCTTAATAAGAGGAAGATATTTGTGAGAATGTACGTTCGGAGAGCAGCATTTATGGAAGTGAAACACGCTGTGTGGGGAAAATCGGAACAGAAGAGACTCGAAGAATTTGAGATGTGAAAATGTTGAAAATAAGGTTGACTGATAAGGTAAGGATGAGGAGGTTTTGCGCAGAGTCGTAGAGGAAAGGAATATGTGGAGAACTCAGACAAGGAGAAGGCATAGGATGATAGGATATCTGTTAAGACATCAGGGAATGAATTCCATGGTACTAGAGGGAACTGTAGGCAGCAGCCGGCCGCAGTGGCCGAGCGGTTCTACGCGCTTCAGTCCGGAACCGCGCGACTGCTACGGTCGCAGGTTCGCATCCTGCCTCGGGCATGGATGTGTGTGATGTCCTTAGGTTAGTTAGGTTTAAGTAGTTCTAAGTTCTAGGGGATGATGACCTCGGATGTTAAGTCTCATAGCGGTCAGAGCTTTTTTTTTTTTTAGGCAGCAAAAGTTGTAGATTAAGACAGAGAGTGGAACACATCCTGTAAATAATTGAGGACATAGGTTGTGGGTGTTACTTGAAGGGAGTGAAACAGGACATGAATTCGTGGAGGGTGTCATCGAACCAGTCAGAGGACTGACTAAAAATAAAAAATAAATAAAAACACTTTCTTGACATATCTTTCCAGTATCTTCTAGGAACCATATCCTTTTCCGACGAACCATGGTTCTACGAATCCCTTATTGTCCTCCCAGTGGAATGTCACGTATTTCCTTCATTATTTCCACCTTCCCCTCACTTAGTTCTGACGTGTCTTCATCTAAATCTGTGCTGTCGGTCATCCATGTACTTGGCTCTTCGTTTCCCAGTTCCTATGCCTTTCATCACTTTGTCGCTATCGTATTAATGCTTCTGCCTTGTCATTGTATTCCTGGCTTATATAGGCCAATACAATTGCTAAACCAAGAAGAAATGCAGATAATAAATGGGTATTCATGGGGCTAAGATATTATACCAGAATTGACATGTGATTACATTTCCACGCAATTTGGTTGCATAGATCCTGAAAAATCAATACCCAGGACAACCACCTCTGGCCGTAATAACGGCCTTGATACGCGTGGGCATTGAGTAAAACAGAACTTGAATGGCGGGTACAGTTACAGCTGCAATACAGCTTCAACACGATACCACAGTTCATCAAGAGTAGTGACTGGCGTATTCTGACGACCCAGTTGCTCGGCCACCATTGACCAGACGTTTTCGATTGGTGAGAAATCTGGAGAATGTGCAGCAGTCGAACATTTTCCGTATCCAGAAATGCCCGTACAGGACCTTCAACATGCGGTCGTGCATTATCCTGCTGAAATGTACGGTTTCGCCGGGATCGAATGAAGGGTAGAGCCACGGGTCGTAACACATCTGACATGTAACGTCCACTGTTCAAAGTGCCGTCAGTGAGAACAAGAGGTGACGGAGGCGTGTAACCAATGACGCCCCATACCATTATGCCGGGTGATACGCCAGTAAAGCGATGACGAATACAAGCTTCCAATGTGCGTTCATCGTGATGTCGCCAAATACGGATGCGACCATCATGATGCTGCACACAGAACCTGGATTAATCCGAAAAAATAACGTTTTGCCATTCGTGCACCCAGTTTCGTCGTTGAGTACACCATCGCAGGAACTCCAGTTTCTAATGCAGCGTCAAGTGAAACCGCAGCCATGGTCTCCGAGCTGACAGTCCATGCTACTGCAAAAGTCGTAGAACTGTTCGTGCAGATGATTGTTGTCTTGCAAACGTCCCCATCTGGTCACTGAGGGATCGCGACGTGGCTGCACGATCCGTTACAACCATGCGGATAAGATGCCTGTCATCTCGACTGCTAGTGATACGAGGCCGTTGGGATCCAGCACGACGTTCCATGTTACCCTCCTGAACCCACTGATTCCACATTCTGCTAACAGTCATTGGATTTCGACCAACGCGAGCAGCAATGTCACGATTCGTGATAGGCTACAATCCGACCTTTATCAAAGTCGGAAACGTGATGGTACGCATTTCTGCTCCTTACACGAGTCATCGCAACAACGTTTCACCAGGCAACGCCGGTCAACTGCTGTTTGTGTTTGAGAAATCGGTTGGAAACTGTCCTCATGTCAGCACGTTGTAGGTGTCGCCACCGACGCCAACCGTGTGTGAATGCTCTGAAAAGCTAATAATTTGCATATCACAGGATCTTCTTCTTGTCGGTTAAATTTAGCGTCTGTAGCATGTCATCTTCGTAGTGTAGCAATTTTAATGGCCTGTGGTGTATTGTTTTGTTTCATGTTATAATATTAGTTATATAATACAAACTTTTGTAATAGTTTCTCCATTAATGTTCCAGGGCCGTTTGTATGAAAGATTAGAAGTTAGTTGCCCGACAATGTGCGACTAGTTTTTTTCCAACTGCACGACATTTAATGTCGTATTTTTGTATTCCCCGTTACTGAATTGTATTTCCGAGTAATTTCGTGTCTGTAGCACGTCGTCTTCCCGGTGTAGCAATTTTAATGACCAGAAGTGAATCTATATAATATTCTATATAATATATAATATATAATATATAATATATAATATTCTATATAATATTCAAATCGGCGTTAGTGGGTTTTGGTCTGTTACTGTTCTGAATTTCCTTCCGAAAAAGAATTGTCGAAATTGTTTCGTTTCCCATACTATTGTTACACACTCCAGCTCTGTGTCATTCCAGCTTGGTGGCTGAATATTTTCTCTCTGCGTTATTTAACGACCTGGAAGTGTATGCTAGAAGTAGGTCACTTCCGACTTTGCCTTGTAATATTACTGTGCCAATTGCTGTTTCACTTGCGTTCGTCATAATAATGAAAGGTTCCTCGAAGTTGGAATATTGTGGAACGGGAGAACTGCTCAAATTCTCTTTTAATTATTCGTATTGTTTCTGCTGCTCTCTTTCTCGTTTATACTGTTCGTTGTTTATGCAAAGGAGGAACAGATCTCCTGAAATCCTTTCTACATTTTCGATATTATCCTACTGGAACTAGATACGATTTAAATTCTTTCTTCGTCTTTGCGAGTCTCTTTACCTTCTCTGCATGCCACTCGTCTTGCTGTACTTCTGTATCGATTATCTTACATCCAAAAAATATCCAGTCATATTTTTCAGGGTGCAATTCAAGCCCCATGTTCCTTTAATCTGTCAAAAAATTCTCTTTATTTCTTGTTACGTTCTCTTACAGAACTTTCCTAACAGATAATATCGTCCCAAAATACTAAACAATTTAGTCCCTATAATCCTGATCATGCAACTTCCGTTGATCTCTTAAGTGTGCTAGCAGCTCCTTTCAAACCAATTGTGATCGTATTGTACTCATAGTGCTAATAACTAGTATTATAGCCTGTTTTCTGCCTGTCCTGTGGTTCCATCAATATCTGGCGATATCAGATTGCTATACTGAATGTCGAAAGGTACTTAACTTTGCCCAGTTGATCCATAACTTCTGATATATTCGATATCGAAACTCTTCCCCTACTGCAATTTCGGCTACGTTAAGATAATCAGTAATCAATGGACATTTTTGTTTGCCACTACTATCGGAAACTGAAAGCATTGGTGGATTCCATAGGCTTTGACTTTCTTCAGTAATATCTTGCACTACCGTTTTTTTTATTCTATGTGCTTGTGTAACATCTCCTGCTATTCTGGTATTCGATATGGTCTTACGTTTATAATCTTGCGTGTATGGTTGGACAATATCGGAAGCCTACGTTCTCTGTCTCCGCAAATTCCAATCTGTCGCCTTTTAAATGAAACACATCACAATAATCACTACGCAATTATTCTACTTCGTGTATACCTTCCTCATGTAAGTGCTCCGTTCGTAAAATGTCTCTGACTTGCGCTATATGATTCTTCGAATCCATTGCGTGTTCCAGAGTTTCTATTACCATTCTTACTGTTGCTTCAACGTATAAGGTCTCATTAATTAAACACACTGAACACACATCAAAACCTACCTCAGTATTGTGCGCCATACTAAAAATGCATTTACCTTGGGTGTTTTGTACCAGAACGTATGGTATGTACACAGCCTTTAACATTGCTTGCTTCAGCACTGTTATTTCCTGAGCTTTCGAAAACATCTCCTCTCACTCCAGTCGGATCCTTATTACATTTTCTTCTAGGGGTCCTATCGTTTCCGTTGGTTCACAGCTATCCCTTTCATTTACGGGTGTCAATCTACGTATCCCTCTTTCAATAGATCTTTGGTTTATTCTGTTAGTTACCTTACTGCATTACAGTCCTTTTAATTTCCTATGCCATCGTTCTTCCTCATGGAAATCGTTGGGCCTTTTCTCATTTTTCGGATCTCCTTCTAGTGAGTCTTTTTTTACCTTACAATTTAGAGTTTACCTTCGTCCTGAAGATAACTCCTCTTCAAGTATTGTCAATGACGGAATGTCACACCCATTCACTATTATGTCTCTACAGTTATAAACAACGTTGGCTCTTTGCTGCTGTAAGGTATGTCTGCCTATCACATCATTATATGGGACATCTGTTCCCTTTCCTAATACCTTTCACGCTATTCTTGAATTTAATTACTGTGTGGCGATCGGTGTCATGGTACCATGCATTAATTATTTTAACCTCTGTACTTCGTGATGATTTACTGATAGTTCAGTGGCTGCTGCTTCGTCCGTCCTTGAGTAAACTTGTATGTGTACTTGTATGTATTAAACATTTGAAATCTGTACTGATTACCTTGCGGTATGTCTTCATTACATCGGTTTGCGCGTCACAGCCTATTACCATTATACTGGGCCACTTTACAGTGGCTACACACGATTGTTGCCGTGCAACTTGTTACGTTTCCCATTCTTTTCCCGGCAATTTTTCCGGCCTTTAATAAACTGTAGAGCCTTATACGAATCTTTAGTGCATCTCTAAAACTTGGGAGTGCGACAATGCTACTGCTTATGCCCCAGCCTTTGATATTTTTCGCATATAACTACCTGGTCATATTATGCATCCACATCTTCTGGATCAACCGGCCGCTGTGACAGAGTGGTTCTAGGTGCTTCATTCCGGAACCATGCTGCTGCTACGGTTGCAGGTTCGAATGCTGCCTCGGACATGGATGTGTGTGATGTCCTTGGGTTAGTTAGGTTTTAGGGAACTGATGACCTCAGACGTTAAGTCTCATAGTGCTTAGAGCAATTTGAACTATCTCTTAAATGATCAATAATCAGGAACTTCATCTGCCCTTATGGGTGTCTGTACATATGTTACTAGAGTAATGTGACGACCGTGTTTGGCTACATGCCCCGTTTTACCACTTGTATGCCATTTTGCCAGTCTTGGCTGTTTCTTACTATTATTATGCCAAATTTCCATTTTGAAGACTGGTTCTTTCTTCTCTGTGACATAATCGTGCTCTCTTCCTTTTGGGCTATTTCCACGGCTTCGCCTAAAATCATGTTTTCGCTTCGACTGCACACTCTTGTCTGTGTACAATCATTGGATGACCCTTGAATAAAACATGCACAGCCTAGTGCATAAACTAATTCCACCACATTTTTCAGTTGTTCCCTATCCGTTGCTCTAGTTACGGCAACCCTGAACGATTTGACCACCCCATCTATTCCATTTCCGCAAGAGACAATTGATTGACCCAGGTGCTGACTGGCTTTATAAATCCTGAAAGCTTAGAAATCTAGTGTCATCTTACCAGAATACTTCTTCTCTGAAACCTGTCTCACTTCTGGCCAATTATGCATGTTTCTCATTAGCATAAATTTAATTTTAGCGTCTTCCCTTATTTTAGACTTCACATATTGAATTAATGTTTCTTTATCCTCGATTTTAACGACTTTAAAAGCGGCAATCATGTTTCCGATGAATTTTTGTCATTCTCTTTTGTTAGTAACAAATGTTCTTAGAACCAAAACTAACGCATCTTTCGCAATTGCGTTAACTTTATCGCTACTGGACGACGTCATTTTGTTACAATCACCCTTAATTCATTGCACTGGCTTGCCTGTTCTGTTCTTTTGCTGTTCCTTTTCTTCGTATGATCTGCTGGACTCTGCTGGTGTCTTGGGCCCTACTACATGTTTAGTCTGTTGGCCTTTCTTGGGCGCTGCTAGTCGTGTAGACTGCTGGTCTCTCCGCAATCTTGGGCGTCGCTACTCGTAACTGCAACTTCTTCTTGCGGTGAGACTCAGTGACACAACTGCTAATTCTCCTGCTGCACAGGTTTTTTTCATTATCCACCTAATCCATTACCTAAAACAGTTTTCTGATACCACCCTAAACATCTCATACGAAATTTTTATGGGCATCCTGGCACCAATTCTCTCTTTCTGTGTTAGCTTTGGTATTATATGAATGGTACATTGAAGACATTAACGATAATATGGATTAACATAGCTTGTTTGGGAATCGTTGTAAGGGAAATGAGTGGGAGGTGCTCTCCGTGACTGGGATGGGTATTCGGTTAAAAGAGATTGGAACTTCTCGTGGAGTTGGCTGGAGTGATCTGCTGAAGTAGCGAGTTATTACTTTTCGTCAGTCTACTGTTCTAACCAAAACATTTGCTTATTGGGGATGTCAGACCAAAATCCCTTAAGACGTCTTCCGGCCAATCACATATGTAGCATCCTATTCCATATGCTCGTACCTCCTACATTAGGGAACCATATCAAATACAGTTTGGAAATGTAGTAATACGGAATGTGCCTGTTCCCCTTCATCCATAGTCAGCAGGATGTGATGTAAAGAAAAGGGCAATCTGGGTTACGCAAGAGCGATGGTTTCTGAAAATGTTGATTTGTTGACAAAATCTTCCTCGTTTCAGGGAAATTTATTACTTCCGAACTGAGAATATGTTCAAAAATTGTATACCAAACCGATCTTAAGGATACTGGTCGGTAATTTTGTGTGTCCGTTCTTTTATATTTCTTACATACAGGAGTCACCTGCTCTTCCTTCCAGTCACTTGGAACATTGTGCTGAGCGAGACATTCGCGACAAATGCAGGCTACGTAAGGGGTCAGTGCCGTAGACAACATTCCGTGAAACCTAATTGGGATTCCGTTCGAACCTAGTTGTTTATTGTTTTCAACTGTTTAAGCTGCTTCTCCACACTAACGGTGCTTGTTACTGTATCCTCCATATGGAAGACTGTGCGACGGTCAAACGATTCTCCTGCCTGAGGGGTTTCCTTAATGCGACGTTCCTTTTGCTTTCTTCTGCCGCTGTCCCAGACTTATCAACGAGGACTAGATGAAGCCTCTGATCCGTTCAGTGATATTACTTAGGACGAGAATTTTCTCCGGTTTTCTTCAAAGCCTTTTCGCGAATTTATGTCTGTGGTAGTTGTTGCATGCTTCGTGTATCGATCTTTCTCCTGATGCACGAATCACTACTAACTTCTTCCCGCCATCATTTGCACGTTCTCTTTGGAGCCGAGACAGTTGCAGCCTTCGTTTCCTCAGCATTTTACGAATTCAGTTGTTAAAAGACAGTGGGACTTTTCTGTCCTTAATCCATTTATTCGGCATAATCTTCTGCAGAGGAGTGCACATCATACCGAAATTAAACGATGTCAGTTCATTGTGTAGGTGGAATGCCAGCATCCTTTTACTATCCTTTTTAGCAGATAAGCTCTGCTTGCTTTATCGATTAATATATCAACTTTAGTAACCACAGTCACTAGTATGACATCATGGACAGTAATCCCTGTCTCTGTACTGACACCGTCGATAAGTTGAAGCCTATCTGTGGCTACACGTCTAAGATATTTCCCCTTCATGTGGGTTGTCGAAGTATCTACTCAAGACAGTTTTCGGAAAATGTTTTTAGAAGTCTGTCTGTTCTCCCTGTAATGAATCCATACACGTCCAGGTGCATACTCAGTAGGTTAAAGCTGCATGGTCTGGATATGTCCACAAAAATCACCATAGACTATCTTTTAATTACTCTGAAAGTTTCAGAGTGGAATCGGGTGGCCGCTAAAAACATTCAGCACCTATCCTGATTTAACCTATACGCTCTGCATGGTACTACATAACGTCAGCTTTTTGTACGTCCTTCCTTTTTACAGGAGGTCTTCGGGACCATGGCCGTTCACTACTCTAAGGAAATGAAAGGCCTACAGCTGTCCTTACGGTCCTTTTTTGTGTGTAGCTACAAGTTTCAGCGTTTCAATGCTTCATATTTAGGCCTTAGTTGCTGCTGAAGGGGTTAACACTATACATATACACGCTGCACCTATGACCTCAGCACTCGAACCATGAAGATTGCAGTTGATGATTGGAGTGCTGGCATCACAGCTATACCAGCGTCGAAACTGATAGCTACACAATAAATAAGATCATAAGGAGCGCTGTGTACGTTTCATTTTCTTGCAATAGATGGCTTCAGTGTCACGCCCGAATTCGGCCTCAAGGGAGACAACAATTTAGGCAGCCGTAATGAACACTTCCCCTTCTACGCCATCTAATCGGTCTTTTCAACAGAATTTCCATGGACAGCTAAGCATCTCAAAGCTTTTATATTTAGGCAGTCAGCCAGCTAGGTCCCGAGAAATTTGCTGGAGGGAAATTAAATCTGGAACTTTATTACGAATACGTCGACAGTTTCCTGATCACCTATTGACAGTTAAACTGTCTTACCTCTGTACGCAGTCTTAATAGACTGTCTACACCTCATTTGGTGGGTGTTCTCCAGCGTACCAAAAATATCCTAAAGAGAACCCCGTGTGCACTCGACAAGTAGTCTACTACCCGAGTAACTGGTTCCTTCGTGTAGTGCTGCTTTGACCTATTAATGGCTCTGAGCGCTATGGGACTTAACATCTGAGGTCATGAGTCCCCTAGAACTTAGAACTACTTAAACCAAACTAACCGAAGGACATCACACACATCCATGCCCGAGACAGGATTCGAACCTGCGACCGTAGCAGTCACGTGGTTCCAGACTGAAGCGCCTAGTACCGCTCGGCCGCACCGGCCGGGTCGCCTATTAAGGCGAGGCCCAAATTCCCCAATCGATTACGTAGGTCCAGATATTTACTGTCAAGATTGTCACAGAGTCGACACAGAATTATGTTTATCCCCTCCACTCGGCTCCAAACCAAGAGACCCGATCTACTCTGGAAGCAATGCTGTAAACTGTGAGCCTATCTGGCATTCCGGATACAAGGCCAGCAACCGTCACCCTTGTGTGAACTGAGGATGGCCTCAAACCTCAAGCGACTGAAGTGGTTGGTGCTGACCCAAGACTGCATTATAACCAATCTATAACCGCTACTAAGGCCTCCTCTACTTCTTGGATGAGTTCCGCTACCCCCAACGCACGTGCATCTGAGTGTACAATGACATTCTTTCGGTCCTGAACAACCCTAGCAGTCTCGATAACGCGCCTACAGTTACGGTTGCGAATAACCAGCTATCCAGGTGTACCCACTCCAGCCAAGCTAAAAGAATGGCTACCTGTCCACTCACAGAAACAGACGGCCAACCTCCACATTTTCTCTCCACCTCACAGGACACAAATATGTACCATCTACCACCCACCCTGTAGTGATGAGGGGTAAATCGCATCGGCAACACCGAAAGGTATCTCGGCAGTAGACCCCATGTGCGCAAAGAGCGACATGTGAAGTGTCCCATCCGATGAGCCCGAATCTCCACCACCGTTGCACCTCGACGAGGGCGCAGTGTGATGATGGTTGACCATAGCAAGAAGCGCATTTAGCTTTTCTTGAACTGGAGCCAGCTTCTCTTGCAGCCTCATCCAGCAGGTAGACATCCTACCCATCCCAGCAATACTGACAGAAAAAATAAGCTACGGAAACACACAGACAAAGCTGGATATGTAACTTGCTACCCTCCTGATATGCCAGCAATGGAGACTGACCCCTTAACGAGCTATGAAACAAACTGTTCAGGAGATGTGACAGAATTTCTACTGACTCCATCACTCTACACTTAACAATTACTAAAACGTGTTATTACACCTCTGAAATAAAGAAACACACATGAAATTTAGGAGACATACTACTAATAAAACAAGGAGAACGAGATTTGATTAGTCGCTCTCCAAATGAGTACCAAACGAAAGTTGTTGCCTGGCTGCTGTGTAATCACTGTTATTGTCAGTGTGCTTGTAATGTTCAAGATAAAATCGTTCTTTCAATACAGCTCATCTGAACCAATTACAGACACAGCAGTTACTTAACTTACTTGACTAATTGACCAATGCTCTTAGTGCAAAATTAGGGGTCACAAACAACTAACCAAATTCAGTATATACACTCCTGGAAATTGAAATAAGAATACCGTGAATTCATTGTCCCAGGAAGGGGAAACTTTATTGACACATTCCTGGGGTCAGATACATCACATGATCACACTGACAGAACCACAGGCACATAGACACAGACAACAGAGCATGCGCAATGCCGGCACTAGTACAGTGTATATCCTCATTTCGCGGCAATGCAGGCTGCTATTCTCCCATGGAGGCGATCGTAGAGATGCTGGATGTAGTCCTGTGGAACTGCTTGCCATGCCATTTCCACCTGGCGCCTCAGTTGGACCAGCGTTCGTGCTGGACGTGCAGACCGCGTGAGACGACGCTTCATCCAGTCCCAAACATGCTCAATGGGGGACAGATCCGGAGATCTTGCTGGCCAGGGTAGTTGACTTACACCTTCTAGAACACGTTGGGTGGCACGGGATACATGAGGACGTGCATTGTCCAGTTGGAACAGCAAGTTCCCTTGCCGGTCTAGGAATGGTAGCACGATGGGTTCGATGACGGTTTGGATGTACCGTGCACTATTCAGTGTCCCCTCGACGATCACCAGAGGTGTACGGCCAGTGTATGAGATCGCTCCCCATACCATGATGCCGGGTGTTGGCCCTGTGTGCCTGGGTCGTATGCAGTCCTGATTGTGGCGCTCACCTGCACGGCGCCAAACACGCATACGACCATCATTGGCACCAAGGCAGAAGCGACTCTCATCGCAGAAGACGACACGTCTTCATTCATCCCTCCATTCACGCATGTCGCGACACCACTGGAGGCCGGCTGCACGATGTTGGGGCGTGAGCGGAAGACGGCCTAACAGTGTGCGGGACCGTAGCCCAGCTTCATGGAGACGGTTGCGAATGGTCCTCGCCGATACCCCAGGAGCAACAGTGTCCCTAATTTGCTGGGAAGTGGCGGTGCGGTCCCCTACGACACTGCGTAGGATCCTACGGTCTTGGCGTGCATATGTGAGTCGCTGCGGTCCGGTCCCAGGTCGACGGGCATGTGCAATTTCCGCCGACCACTGGCGACAACATCGATGTACTGTGGAGACCTGACGCCCCACGTGTTGAGCAATTCGGCGGTACGTCCACCCGGCCTCCCGCATGCCCACTATACGCCCCCGCTCATAGTCAGTCAACTGCACATACGGTTCACGTCCACGCTGTCGCGGCATACTACCAGTGTTAAAGACTGGGATGGAGCTCGGGATGCCACGGCAAACTGGCTGACACTGACGGCGGCGGTGCACAAATGCTGCGCAGCTAGCGCCATTCGACGGCCAACTCCACGGTTCCTGGTGTGTCCGCTGTGCCGTGCGTGTGATCATTGCTTGTACAGCCCTCTCGCAGTGTCCGGAGCAAGTGTGGTGGGTCTGACACACCGGTGTCAATGTGTTCTTTTTTCCATTTCCAGGAGTGTCGATCAAATTCGTGTTCCTCAGTTTCCTTATCGTTTGAATCTTCCCAAAATGCAGGAACTATGTCATATCAAATATCAACTTTTAAGTGAAAAAACAAAAAATGTTGCGGGTTATCAGCTGTTGATGGATTATAAGGCTCCGAGCTAAAAGATAATTTTCGAATCGGATCCTTTGCCTTATCAGCGTAACTGTACCACTTGGTTTGCTGGAACCCGATATTTTACCGCTCTTGATCTTAAACAGACGTATTATCAGATGCTGTAGACTGAAGAATCTAAGCCTCTATGCGCGTTTTGTACGAAATGTACCACGTTCCCATTTGTTTATCCTCTGGGGTGATTGTGATGTTATATTCACTGGATTCTTTTAGCTTAAATTTAGATGCAATTATAGTACCCAGATTGCGTTGTCGAAAATAAATAATGCTGTCCTGTTGACTCTGATCATCGTAGATACGTTTAGCTCCTTTCACACGGAGTTAGGATAACCGTAAAATCTTGTATGTTTTTTTTAGCTTATCGGGAAATCTTCTTTTTCGGACACACTGTTTTGGCAACAGCATTGATAAAGGTTGCTTGCTATCTATCAATTTCCTCAAGTTAAGGATAATAAAGGTGCGGCTAAATTTACAAACATGGAACATTCTTTTCAGAAATTTATGTTCAATTTTGGCCAGTTGCTCTCTCCTTCAGGTCAAATACGTCGGGAGGGAGAAACTTAAAGCTATCAGCATTTATTGACTTGAAACTGTTGCTAACTACGGTTTCCACTTTTTGCTGTTTCTGAAATTGTGCAAGAGAGTTTTCTTCAGGCTGATGCATCTGATTCTGTGACAGCAGTGGTGTTACTTTAGAAATGTCATGAATGCTTGGAGGGTGTCTGCTTAAACTAAATTTTCAGAGTACGAGTTGGAAGCCTTGAATTTCCTCTTAGTACGTGGGAAATTTAACTTAATTGTCGAGCATAAGTAATTCAACTTGGTATTGCTCAATCACCGTGAAACGGCTAGGATTGGATGCTAGGCTGTCAGGATTTCTGTTTTCCGTGTCCAAGTTAGATGTATTAGGGGTGTCGATAATTAAATCGCTGATGTTCTTAGTCCTATTTTCTGTGTGAGTCGGGAATAACCAAAATACCACAAGTCTGCCGAGACCACGTGTGTGTTAATATACCATCGTTATTTTTGTAACTTGAGGGAAAAACAGAAAGACGTTGCTCACATGAATAACATAAAGCAGCCGCTGAATATCAATATATTTCTGGTTATTATATCAAGAATGATCTTAACTGTTATTTTATCTGTGACGATGGTAAAGTTCCTACGGAACTGGTTCCAGCTGTCTATCAAGTACCTTCATTATATCCCTTGTGAGGGCCATTTGCGTAAGTATGAAGTTGTTACAAAAATTAAGGAGCATCCAACTTGGGATAGTTTCAAATCTGGCTTATGGAAAGTCGTTGCTCCGTGATAGGATTGTAGGATGGCTAAATCTAATTTATATACCCGTTTAGGTTTCTTACATTTCAGTCGATAAGGCAGACCCAAGGAGATTATCTGAAGCCTCATTCCCCTCCGAGTTTGGATGGTCCGAGCACAGCCAAGATGCTTGCTCCCAGGCTACAGCGTCATTGGTTGATTCAGTGTAATGGCCTGTAAGTGCAAGGATTTCTTAGTCCTGGAGGAGGAGAGAGGAAAGGGCGAGGGGGAAGAGAGAATCCAAGTTACAACTAGTCTATTTCTGCCACTTTCAATTTCAGAAATTCCTTAGAAATTTTGGGATGTTTCCTCGAATTTTTTTAAATATTTTAAACCTAGTGTCGGCTTGGATTTTTAAATGTCCTTTCGTCCGCCAAGTTGATGATGTCATGTGTTCGATGTCATTGTGCTGACTATGCATTTAAGCAGGCCAAAATATCACTTGCACTTTTCAAGATCATTTATGTGGAAAGTAAGCTGGAAAATTGGTACTGCACCTTTGACTGCAGGAGCTGTTCACTCGTTTATATCCACTGTTGGAATTATTTTAGTGTACCAATATTCTACTGGGGTTACAGGTATGACTGTGTAGGCTGGCCGGTGTGACCGAGCGGTTCTATGCGCGCCCTTCAGTCTGGAACCACGCCACAGCCGATTCATGCCTCGGGCATGGATGTATGTGATGTCCTTAATTTAGTTAGGTTGAAGTTGTTTTAAGGGATAGGGGACTGACGACCTCAGAAGTCCCATAGTGCTCAGAGCCATTTGAACCATATATGACTGCGTACTTGAGCACACGTCAAAATTGATGAAATAGCTGATCCATAAATACAACATCGGCACATCAGGAACCTCAGTTTTAACGTTGCTGGTGTTTTTACATAAATAGCATTAAACCATTAGACATGCTGACAGTTTGATGGCGACTGCTAGAAGCTGTAGCTCGTAAGTGTGTCACCTTACGTTTACACGCTGTTTTAAGCTTTCTGTATGTAGAAACGTATTGCCTGTAAGTCTCGTAGTGGGCGACTTAACTAATATTCTAGTTCATACTTAATTTCGGTACACATTTGTAACCTTCTTTACGCGGCTGTCTCGCGTATTTTGGAGGACACCTTGCCTCTCTTAGCGTTTTCAGCACCTGAGGACGATAGCTGTGTGTGCTGTGGAAAGCTCGATAATTTTATCTCATTTACTAACGCCGTTTCAAAGTCCGAAACATTTTATAAATGACATTCTGTGTTTTAGTACTTTCATTCCGTGAAGCTCATAGCCTACTGTTACTTCACTCGTAGTCGGCCTTTGTTCCTTTCAGGGGCAACTTCGTCTTCAGACCTGTAGTTTATCGAATGCCGTGGAGGATAGTGTCATTTCTGGGGCGCGCAGACAGCCGCTGCACGAGCAGAGAACAAATTACAGAAACGGCGAATTTCGTCAACTCCGGCTTGGGCCGCCGGCGTAGCCTTTAATTGAGTTTCTCTGACGCCACAGCGTCGAAGCTGTCTCTTCATTTAGACAGACCCACCAGGCGAGCTGGGTCACTCTGATTCGCTCTTCACACCCTTTACTTAGAGATAAAGGAAACGGTGAACTTTCATTTTCTCTTTAGAAAACTTTAGACAAAGAGTATTCTCTCTTTTTATTAGAATCTGTTTACTACCACTTGGGATATACGAAGCATCATGGCATTCGTTGTAATAATTTTTATCTTTAATTTATTTGCGGACTGCTCTCACAGTTTGTTGGACGTGAAATACAAAATTGCATTTTCGTTGGTACCAACTACTAGAAAATCATTCCAATGGGCCAGTAATTCGTTCCCTTCATAATGTGCTGACAACAGAGCTCCATTTTTTACTATAATGTCCATCGGCTCCCTCGACGGAAGACGTGTGTCATATGACTGGGAAGTTGCACAGGTGACAGCAATACACAAGGTCTTAAATACACGCAATCCTCAATATTATATAACCACTTTGTTAATATCGATTACAAGTAGAAGCGTGGAATACATATTCTTTTCAAATATCTTGAGGTGCCGGAAAGGAAACGGTCTGTTGACAGATAAACAGCATGTATTAAGAAAATACCATTCCGCTGAAGCTCTGATGGTACTCAGTTTGCACAAAGCAGTTCGCGTTGTCGGTAGGAGATATTTTCCTTCATGTAAACGGTTTGCGATCTAGATGTAGACATAGACATATCGATTATTTCATTACTTCATTAGGACAGTAGCAGCAACGTCAACGGCAGCATTGGTAAATCACACTGCGTTTTTTCATCTTTCTATAAGAATTAAATGCTACAACATTGTTGTGGCAATAAATAACTCATCAAAAAGAAAAGACAAAGATTAGAGGTAATTTAAAAGCTGGCATAATCTTTTGGTACGTTGCATTGTCATTTTTCTTACCTTGTTGAGGTAATATTTTTAATAACAATAATTTGGATTTGTTGAAATACTGTGATCAAGGACACGTTGTAAAAATAAATATTTCCGTAATAATTTGAGAAAGTAAATATTAAACACACAAATAACTACTTTCAAAACAGAAAGGAGAACTACAAGTTCATAGAGTAAATGTATTGTTATAATTTTTCTTCAAACACCAGAAATCAGTCGAGCATAAAATCACTATTTAGTTATATTTCATAACAACGATTCTTTGCGTATCTTAAAGATATGTAATCGTCTGAAAAACTTTGAAAAAGTGAACAGAAGAGTAGAAAACTTTCTTAGTAATGTGGTACGACTTGTAAATATAATTTTAATACATCATATGTCTCTTAAGTTTAAACAAAAAATATACCTTAGGATGCAAGTGACCTCTAAATCTTTGTCAGATGAAGGATATCAAATTACTCCAAACGCTTTGAGAATATGTAATAGTGGAGTGATGTGGGTAAGAAGTAGTAAGAGATAAGGTGGAGATAGACCCATGAAGTGCAATATTACTCCTTGGCAAACTTGCAATACGTTACTCATTAGTCATAAGATAAATTGTTGGATTTATAACCATCTACATCTACATGTACGTGATTACACTGAAACTCACAATAAAGTACCTCACAGAGCATTCTTCGGACCAGCTTTAAGCTAATTCTCCGTCGTTTCACTCTCGAACAGTTCACGGTAAAAGGGGTACTTACATCCTTTACGTGTGAGCTATGATTTTTCGTAGTTTATTATGATGATCGTTTATCACTATGTAGATGGGCGACACAGCGAGAAACGCCTTTGTTTTGATGAGTCCGACCCTATCTCCAGTACAACGTCCGTGGCACTTTCTCATTCATTTCTCTATAGTATAAATCGGGCTACCCTTCTTTGAACTTTTCCGATGTACCCTGTCAGTCCCACCTGACGGATCCCACATTGCACGGTAGCACTCCAGAAGAGGGTAGGCAATCATATTGTAAGCAGTATCTTCAGCAAACCTGTTACATTTTCTAAGTGTTCTAGACATTAATCTCAGTCTATGGTGGCTTTCCTCACAACATTATTCATGTGATCTTTCCAATTTAAGGTAAGAGCAATTGCAATCCCTAAATATTTAATTGAGAATACTCCGCGTAATTTATACTTATCCCTAACGGAGGCCAAAATACATGTCAACAGGAAATACATATATCTTCTTAAACGTTTCTTTTAGACGAAAAGTAATAGAACGTGCATTTGGTAGTGACTAAATCTATTTGAAACTGAAATAGGCAATATTCTATCAAACAATAATATTTTCATGTAGGGTAGAGAAATGTACTGTGCTCCAGAGGGATGCTAGTTATCACAGGGGTGCGTTTTAAGATACACTCCTGGAAATGGAAAATAGAACACATTGACACCGGTGTGTCAGACCCACCATACTTGCTCCGGACACTGCGAGAGGGCTGTACAATCAATGATCACAAGCACGGCCAGCGGACACACCAGGAACCGCGGTGTTGGCCTTCGAATGGCGCTAGTTGCGCAGCATTTGTGCACCGCCGCCGTCAGTGTCAGCCAGTTTGCCGTGGCATACGGAGCTCAATCGCAGTCTTTAATACTGGTAGCATGCCGCGACATCGTGGACGTGAACCGTATGTGCAGTTGACGGACTTTGAGCGAGCGCGTATAGTGGGCATGCGGAAGGCCGGGTGGTCGTACCGCCGAATTGCTCAACACGTGGGGCGTGAGGTCTCCACAGTACATCGATGTGGTCGCCAGTGGTCGGCGGAAGGTGCACGTGCCCGTCGACCTGGGACTGGACCGCAGCGACTCACGGATGCATGCCAAGACCGTAGGATGCTACTCAGTCCCGTAGGGGACCGCACCGCCACTTCCCAGCAAATTAGGGACACTGTTGCTCCTGGGGTATCGGCGAGGACCATTCGCAACCGTCTCCATGAAGCTGGGAAACGGTCCCGCACACCGTTAGGCCGTCTTCCACTCACGCCCCAACATCGTGCAGCCGGCCTCCAGTGGGGTCGCGACATGCGTGAATGGAGGGCCGAATGAAGACGTGTCGTCTTCTGCGATGAGAGTCGCTTCTGCCTTGGTGCCAATGATGGTCGTATGAGTGTTTGGCACCGTGCTGGTGAGCGCCACAATCAGGACTGCATACGACCGAGGCACACAGGGCCAACACCCGGCATCATGGTGTGGGGAGCGATCTCCTACACTGGCCGTACACCTCTGGTGATCGTCGAGGGACACTGAATAGTGCACGGTACATCCAAACCGTCATCGAACCCATCGTTCTACCATTCCTAGACCGGCAAGGGAACTTGCTGTTCCAACTGGACAATGCACGTCCTCATGTATCCCGTGCCACCCAACGTGTTCTAGAAGGTGTAAGTCAACTACCCTGGCCAGCAAGATATCCGGATCTGTCCCCCATTGAGCATGTTTGGGACTGGATGAAGCGTCGTCTCACGCGGTCTGCACGTCCAGCACGAACGCTGGTCCAACTGAGGCGCCAGGTGGAAATGGCATGGCAATCCGTTCCACAGGACTACATCCAGCATCTCTACGATTGTCTCCATGGGAGAATAGTAGCCTGCATTGCTGCGAAAGGTGGATATACACTGTAGTAGTGCCGACATTGTGCATGCTCTGTTGCCTGTGTCTATGTACCTGTGGTTCTGTCAGTGTGATCATGTGATGTATCTGACCCCAGGAATGTGTCAATAAAGTTTCCCCTTCCTGGGACAATGAATTCACGGTGTTCTTATTTCAATTTTCAGGAGTGTATATGTAATAGTGGAATGATGGATTTACTACACACATTACAATACAAATATAATGATTTAAGAGTGTACGATTGCACTGTCAGTGCATTTTGAATAAAACAGCTTGGATTGCAGTTATTTAGTCTTGATAGTTAATTTCATGTTCCATATTCACATTGTCTGATGCCCGACATGATTTCTTTAAAAACCAAAATGACTTCATAATATAGTTTTGCTCATTCGCTCGATAGACCGCCATCAGATGCCCTTCCACAACGACATTAGCAATGAAATAAAATAAAAACAAACCGATAGCTATAATGTATGATAGCTGCTGAAATACTTTGATTCTGGCTTACAAACTGTTTTGTGAGGCTGTAAACCGATATAAATTAAGAGAAGTCCAACAAAAAGACAGAATGTAAAGATACATAACTGCCATATCAGAAGACATTGTTGAACATTGTACCAAGGTAAAACATGATTTGTTTTATGTAGCAGTTTACAACTTCCAAAAGGTATTGCAGCCATTGGACAGTGTAAAAAGTGTGATACCTTAATGTGTGGTGAAATTTAAGCGATACATACTACAGAAAAATCTTTGGCTCATTTGAAAAATTTTGCACCTTTAACTTCTTTCCATTGGCAAACTGATAATTCCTTAGCACCTCTGGATGAGACCTATTCACCTCTCCCTCCTTTCACTCAATTCCGCTATAAATTCCTGCTCTCCAGAATATTACTCGCTATCTAACCTTTAGAAATCCCATCTATAACTCAAATATCCAACATTGTTCTGCACCATTACAATTGAAAACCTATTGTTTCCCCTGATCCGAGCTCATTATTGGCAACGATTACCTCCATGCAAAAAATTCGTAAAAATCTTCGTAACATGTTACTTTTTCCCTTGTTAACTCTTTTCATGCTTTCAGAAATACGTTTCTTGTTGTAGGCAGTGTATTTCTAATGTCTCAATTTGTAGTCCATTGTCCTCAGCACAGCCTCATTTAATTCTACATCACTCGACTACCTTATTTTACGTTTCGTAATGTTCACCAAAAACCTCGTTCCAAAATACCATCCATTCCTTTCAACTGAATGCGGTTGCCGTCTTTAACAGAATTACAATTCATTCAGGAAATCTCAAAAAATTTAATTATTTGCCCTAAAATTTATTCGTATATAACTACGTTTCTCATTGATTTCTTTAGGGTTTGCTCAATGGATAACTCGGAAAACATCGTGGGGATGCTACAGCCCAGTATCACTACATTTTCAACTACTGCGTAGCTTTTATAATCGGCTCGTTTATGAACCAGTTGTTGAAAATCTTTCTGCAATCCCAGAAATACTAAGGCAGTGCGGTTTATTTTGAAACTTCCAGGAAGATATGATGTATCACCGTAGCGTAACTTGCCGTGACAGTGCGAGAGAGAGAGAGACAAAGATATTGTTTATTACTATGTGGCGGTCTGCGCTCACATAATTATTCTTAGGATATAGTGATTTTGTTCTTGTTAAGAGCAATTTTACAAGAAGAGAGCTATTCTTGTGATGTAAAAATCGACGCTATAGCGAGATTTGGATTCACATTGTAAAATATATGTGTATATGGAAGGAAATCAGTTAATAGAACAATAAAATATTGTTCACTTCAAGAAGGTACGTTTTATTCCAAAACCAGCAGATACTTCTATTGTGATTTAATAATAAATACCAGCTTGAGAACACTTCCGACGGGAGCGTTCACTTCTAGTGAAATAGTTCGATGCCTTCTTCGGAAAAGAAGACAGTTTATGGATCATTCAAATCCACAGTTGTACCTGGACATTTTACAGAACTGAAAGCAATCTCATTGCTATGCAACAGAGCCCGGAAGAATATTTCTCTGTACTTTGGTTACCACTTTCAGCTCAACACGGTATCTGCAGCGGCTGGAGCAGATTTTTACACATCGCCCTGTGTACGCTGTATGTATTTACGCACAACAGTGAACATACAGTTACTCACACACATAGAAAGACAATACAAGGTGGTGTGGGACGCATTTCATTATAAAGGGACCTGTGGAGCTAAACAGTTATTAGCCTAGTAGTAGTAGTAAAAAAAATAAATTTTTTTTTCAAAGGGGCCTTTATATAAGGCGACTCTGACAATACACGATCCTGACACAACAGTACAGGAACACTCATAGTGAAACAGCAAAATAACTATGTTAGTAATTTAGTAATTAATGTTTCATTGTGTGTATATACGTCTAGTTTTATAGAGTAACTACATAATGGTCCTTCGTATGTTCCATGCTAACGGAACATGCGGGAGTATGTTGTGAAAAGAACTAGTACGCCGTCCCAGCAGCCTAGCAGAAGTTTCAAAAAAGCCAGAACATTTGAATTACTAGCTTTCTTCAGCATTTATGCATTGTAGTGACCTTTCACGTATTGATTTTGTAAGTATAAATAGTGTTACTACATTACTTTTACTAGAATTCCAGTATTTCAGTAGATATAGTACGACAATATTTTATGTGCTATCTATGTACTGTGTTTGCGTCACGTTATAAAGTGTACAGTAGCAGAATTAGGACATTAATTTTTTTTGCATGTGTAAAATTTAATAGTCACTTTTGTAGTACTTATTTAGTGGAGAAACTGTCAATTGCTTATTTACATGGTGATAACTAGATATATGTTCAAAGCCAATAAGCAAACAGGCATCACAATGCCACAAAATGAATTAATTAGTTTGAATGCATCGTCAACTTGGGCAACAGAACTTAATACCGGCGTAGTTAGCGATATGTCGATTACGGCTGAGCAAGCAGCAGGAATTAATGCGCTCACACCGTCGACACAAACGCTTGCTAGTTCCGACATTCATGTCTCGAGTGAAGTCGAGAGAAATATGCAACAGCCAACAAACAACATGTTGCAAATGACATGAATCGCAATTTCCAAGCATTGGAAACCACGCAATCCACGTTTGCAAACGACATGAACCGTACTTTCTAAATATTGGAGAGTGCGCAGTTTAATTTTGCTCAGGAGCAATCTAATAAACTAAAAGAAATAAATTATAAGATTACTGAAAAACTCCCAAGTTTGGAAACAAAGCAGGGTCACTTGATTGCCAGTCAGGCACATCTCATAGTTACACAAGAACCACATTATCAGGAATTAACAACCAAATGCAAAGACATCTTATGCCGCCAAGATACACTAAATCAACAAGTGCAAGAAGTTATTCATGTACAGTCCACTATTGCGCAGGAGGTGAATACAATTAACCACGATAACGAGCAAGCTGTTATTGAGCTTACTCAGAGGATAGATACTCTCAGTCTCGAAGGCGCGAAACACATACAGAAACTTTTCAGTGAACATAAGATCGCATTCTCTAAGGACATTGATGATTGGGCGAAAAAGCAAACCGCGAAAGTGCGAAATTATGTTGACCAAACCTTGAAAGAAACGGTTGCTAACGTGTAAGTTAACATCGAAACTGCACATGAAGTTAAAGGGATTAAGGAGAATATAGGAGATGAATTTCCTGCTTGGAAAGTAAAGATAGAAAATACATTAAAAGCATGCCAGCTGGGTCTAGTTAATACTAGAGGGGCACATACTACTTGCAGTTTATCAAAAACAGACATTATTCCTTGGGAAACCAGTGAAACCGAATCCATGCAACAATATCCATGTATTGGTGCATACTCACGTAATCAACCAGAAACAAATTATCAAGATTATCATTCACCGCGAAGTAGTCACCAGAATACACCTGTGACTATGAATGAAGAAAAAAATTCTTAAATATCGTCAATTCCAGATATTTATTTCCGAAAGGACGTCGATCAATCCCGTGGTATTTATCAAGCAATTTACAGGGATATTTCCACGAATGTGGACTGAACAACAAAATATTATGTACGTTGCATGATTCATACATGGACATGGATCGATGTGGGGGTCAGAAGCATCCGATTGGGGTCAAGATTATGACCAATTTGAACGCACTTTCTTGCAAAAATACTGGAATAAGGGAGTACAAGAAAGACCACGTAGGGAGGTATTTGACACACAACCTTTTTCATTTAAAAATGGATCTTTAAGAAAGTATTTCGAAAAGTATATAATTAAATCGAATACTGGAATGAACCAATCCCAAGCAGGATATCATTCGAATATTAAAGGCCAAACTTTCACTAGAAGTTATAGAAAAACTTCTACATGTGCCTGAGCAACATGTGGAAGATTTCCTAGCCACATTGGGATCAATAGACATTATGTTATGCGCTATAACCAACCAAGTTACCAACCTAACAAATACAACAGCAACAACAAATAGTAAGGAAACAAACTTTTGCATACAATTCACCAAACCCACAGGCGAATTTTTTTCAGAAAAACGTGAAATTTGGTAACGAAAATCCCGACTAGTGTAATCATGACCAACAATGCGAACAAAAACATAAACGGAAATGGAGGAAGAATAATAAGAAAAGGGAAAGGATACTAGCAAGAAGGGAATTATCAGCCAAAAAGCCGATATCAGCAAGCAACCCATGAATGTCACAACCAACCAGAAACTTCAGGTTGGGTACCAAATGCTAATGCAAATGAATGGAGAAATCAACCACCAATAACAACTGACGTAACGGAGAAGACATCTACTAATAATGGACAATTGTCAAACTCAACTCGACTGTCAGAAGCCCCGACAGTGCAGTCTTGGAAGTTTTGAGGGGCGAAAATTCAAGCGTCAGTTTTTTTCGGTACAATGATGGCAGATTATTAATAGAAGAACTTCAGCAAGACATGATGTTTGTCAAGAGGTACATATCACTGAACCTGTTTCGAAAATGCAAGTTATTTTACATACAGGAGCAGCAGTAGAAGTCGTTTCTGAGAAGTTATTTCAAATAATACTTCAGAAAGCAAATCCACCGATATTTTCCTGTTCAGTATTGTAGAACTGTAAGCCCCACTGGTCATAAGTCTTCTTAGGTTAAAGTGCAGACTTAACTCCAGTTAGATATACGAAATGTAGCTATAAACTGCATGATCCTTGTAATAGAAAAATTGGTTGAGGACTGTATCCTGGGTATAGATGAATTTAGAGAGAGAAATTGGCATATCGATTTCTCTCTAGGCCGTGCCAGTTTTACAATAATGGATCAGAAGCATCAAGTGAATCTTCTCAGGGAATATAGTACCCATGGAAAGTATTGTCAGGGAAGGAAGCTCCAGATAAAGTGGATACATAGCAAACCTGCACGGTATTATCAAATTGATTACTTGCAACCAGTCTTAAAACCTGAAGATATGGTATACGAAAAGGTGCAAGAACCTGAATATTTGCTACAACATCAAAGAAAGCAATTATATCATCTTCTACAGGAATATCACGAAGTCTTTCAAGAAAAACCTGGTATAATCGAGGAATACACATGCCATTTAAATGTGATTCCACACCAAGTTTTCTGCAGTATTTTTTATCCAGTATCCAAGTTTTCTGCAGTATTTTTTATCCAGTATCGTGGCATCGGATCGGAGCGTGGAATGTCAGGTCCCTTAATCGGGCAGGCAGGTTAGAAAATTTAAAAAGGGAAATGGATAGGTTAAAGTTAGATATAGTGGGAATTAGTGAAGTTCGGTGGCAGGAGGAACAAGACTTCTGGTCAGGTGATTACAGGGTTATAAACACAAAATCAAATAGGGGTAATGCAGGAGTAGGTTTAATAATGAATAGGAAAATAGGAATGCGGGTAAGCTACTACAAACAGCATAGTGAACGCATTATTGTGGCCAAGATAGATACGAAGCCCACACCTACTACAGTAGTACAAGTTTATATGCCAACTAGCTCTGCAGATGACGAAGAAATTGAAGAAATGTACGATGAAATAAAAGAAATTATTCAGATAGTGAAGGGAGACGAAAATTTAATAGTAATGGGTGACTGGAATTCGAGTGTAGGAAAAGGGAGAGAAGGAAACATAGTAGGTGAATATGGATTGGGGCTAAGAAATGAAAGAGGAAGCCGCCTAGTAGAATTTTGTACAGAGCACAACTTAGTCATAGGTAACACTTGGTTTAAGAATCATGAAAGAAGGTTGTATACGTGGAAGAACCCTGGAGATACTAAAAGGTATCAGATAGATTATATAATGGTAAGACAGAGATTTAGGAACCAGGTTTTAAGTTGTAAGACATTTCCAGGGGCAGATGTGGACTCTGACCACAATCTATTGGTTATGACCTGTAGATTAAAACTGAAGAAACTGCAAAAATGTGGGAAATTAAGGAGATGGGACCTGGATAAACTGAAAGAACCAGAGGTTGTACAGAGTTTCAGGGAGAGCATAAGGGAACAATTGACAGGAATAGGGGAAAGAAATACAGTAGAAGAAGAATGGGTAGCTCTGAGGGATGAAGTAGTGAAGGCAGCAGAGGATAAAGTAGGTAAAAAGACGAGGGCTGCTAGAAATCCTTGGGTAACAGAAGAAATATTGAATTTAATTGATGAAAGGAGAAAATATAAAAATGCAGTAAATGAAGCAAGCAAAAAGGAATACAAACGTCTCAAAAATGAGATCGACAGGAAGTGCAAAATGGCTAAACAGGGATGGCTAGAGGACAAATGTAAGGATGTAGAAGCTTATCTCACTAGGGGTAAGATAGATACTGCCTACAGGAAAATTAAAGAGACCTTTGGAGAGAAGAGAACCACGTGTATGAATATCAAGGGCTCAGATGGCAACCCAGTTCTAAGCAAATAAGGGAAGGCAGAAAGGTGGAAGGAGTATATAGAAGGTTTATACAAGGGTGATGTACTTGAGGACAATATTATGGAAATGGAAGAGGATGTAGATGAAGACGAAATGGGTGATACGATATTGCGTGAAGAGTTTGACAGAGCACTGAAAGACCTGAGTCGGAACAAGGCCCCCGGAGTAGACAACATTCCGTTAGAACTACTGGCGGCCTTGGGAGAGCCAGTCATGACAAAACTCTACCAGCTGGTGAGCAAGATGTATGAGACAGGCGAAATACCCTCAGACTTCAAGAAGAATATAATAATTCCAATCCCAAAGAAAGCAGGTGCTGACAGATGTGAAAATTACCGAACTATCAGTTTAATAAGTCACAGCTGCAAAATACTAACGCGAATTCTTTACAGACGAATGGAAAAACTGGTAGATGCGGACCTCGGGGAGGATCAGTTTGGATTCCGTCGAAATGTTGGAACACGTGAGGCAATACTGACCTTACGACTTATCTTCGAAGAAAGATTAAGAAAATGGAAACCTACGTTTCTAGCATTTGTAGACTTAGAGAAAGCTTTTGACAATGTTGACTGGAATACTCTTTTTCAAATTCTAAAGGTGGCAGGGGTAAAATACAGGGAGCGAAAGGCTATTTACAATTTGTACAGAAACCAGATGGCAGTCATAAGAGTCGAGGGGCATGAAAGGGAAGCAGTGGTTGGGAAAGGAGTGAGACAGGGTTGTAGCCTCTCCCCGATGTTATTCAATCTGTATATTGAGCAAGCAGTAAAGGAAACAAAAGAAAAATTTGGAGTAGGTATTAAAATTCATGGAGACGAAGTAAAAACTTTGAGGTTCGCCGATGACATTGTAATTCTGTCAGAGACGGCAAAGGACTTGGAAGAGCAGTTGAACGGAATGGACAGTGTCTTGAAAGGAGGATATAAGATGAACATCAACAAAAGCAAAACGAGGATAATGGAATGTAGTCAAATTAAATCGGGTGATGCTGAGGGAATTAGATTAGGAAATGAGACACTTAAAGTAGTAAAGGAGTTTTGCTATTTAGGAAGTAAAATAACTGATGATGGTCGAAGTAGAGAGGATATAAAATGTAGACTGGCAATGGCAAGGAAAGCGTTTCTGAAGAAGAGAAATTTGTTAACATCGAATATAGATTTAAGTGTCAGGAAGTCATTTCTGAAAATATTTGTTTGGAGTGTAGCCATGTATGGAAGTGAAACATGGACGATAACTAGTTTGGACAAGAAGAGAATAGAAGCTTTCGAAATGTGGTGCTACAGAAGAATACTGAAGATAAGGTGGATAGATCACGTAACTAATGAGGAGGTATTGAATAGGATTGGGGAGAAGAGAAGTTTGTGGCACAACTTGACTAGAAGAAGGGATCGGTTGGTGGGACATGTTTTGAGGCATCAAGGGATCACAAATTTAGCATTGGAGGGCAGTGTGGAGGGTAAAAATCGTAGAGGGAGACCGAGAGATGAGTACACTAAGCAGATTCAGAAGGATGTAGGTTGCAGTAGGTACTGGGAGATGAAGAAGCTTGCACAGGATAGAGTAGCATGGAGAGCTGCATCAAACCAGTCTCAGGACTGAAGACCACAACAACAACAACAACATCGTGGCATCAACGAAAGGCAGTTGATGCGGAAATCCAACTGATGCTTGAAAGGGATCTGATCGTACCTTCGACGAGTCCATACTGTAGTCCGCTTCATGTTGTCCCGAAAAAGGAGGAAAAGTTTGTCTCGTGCTAGATGCACGGCAGATAGATAAGATTATTGTGCCCGTGCGAACTCATCCGGAAAATATCGATGAGTTAATTCAAAAGTTCGAGGGGATAAAATACTTAACAAATATTGATTTGAAAAGTTCATTTTGGCACGTGGCACAAGACAAGCCATAAAAAAAGTACATCGCGTTTGTAGATGCAGGTAGAAGCTTTCAATTTAAAGTTTTACCTTTCGGGCTAAATGTGAGCTCAGGAGTTTCTATAAATGCTCTAGATCAAGCATTGGGACTTGAACTTCGAAGTACTTCTACTTTGTTTGTGGACAACATGCTCATAGCTACGACCACATCTAAGGAGCACGTTGATTTATTGAGAAGAGTGTTACAACGTTTCAAGGAAGCAGGCACAACCGCAAATCTGCCAAAGTCCCATTTTGATCGAGATAAAATCTAATTTCTGGGTCATCTTACAATTGAAAAAGGCGTCTTATCGGACTCCGAGAAACTAAAGGCAATCAAAAACTTTGCAGTTCCTACAACAAAAAGGCAATTAAAGGGCTTCCTTGGAGTTTTTTTCATGCGCTTCATTAACGACCACTCTATTAATGCAGAACAATTGTATATCTTGTTGCGCAAAAATACTCCGTGGGTGTCGACGAAACAATACCAAAATGCATTTGAAGCAATAAAACATGCCTTAGTCAATTCACAAATATTGTATCATCCATGTATGAGCCAAGAATTCGGTTTAATGGCAGATGCTTCGGAAATTGGAATAGGTTCATGCCTCTTCCAAGTAAAGATGATACATAGAAAACCAACTTTCTGTCCAATAGCTTTTGCTAGCCGACTCTTAACTACTTGTGAAAGCACATATACGACTACCGAAAAGGAAGCATTGGCTGTAGTGTGGTCATTAAAAAAATTTACTATTCCTTATACGGAGCGAAGACAACAGTATGTTGTGACCACAAAGCGTTAAGTTTTTTGCAAACATGTAAATTATTGCATCCAAAAATAGCGAGATGGACGCTCTCATTCCAGGCGTTTTAGTTTGAAATTAAATACGTAAGCGGACAGGATAATTTCATCGCCGATGCACTGTCTTGAATGCCAGATGGAGATTTGTCAACTACCATCATCACGGACAATCCGTCCAAGTTTAAAATTCTTATAATTACTGATAGAATATATAGGAAACGTTTTCTTGACATGTCTAAGAACATGGGAAAACTACAAAACCATGATCCTTGTTGGCATTCAATAAAGGAAACTTTAGCTAAGCCTGGAAACGTTGATCTGAAGAGACTGTACAAAGTTGCGGACGGCGTCTTATTTTTCAAAGGGCATCTTGATTCAGATAATGGGAAGGTGTGTATTCCCGAGAAGAAAGAGAATGATTCAATTTTGTACACGCACAACACTTGTGGATATTTTGGGTTATTAAAGTGTGGTCGGAAGATTCAAGCACATTGCTACTTCCCAAATATTCGCAGGTAAGTACACAGACAGTTAAGGAAATGTAAAATTTATCAGCTAGCCAAACCAGTATATATCTCTGCGAATGATTTCCTACATCCAATTATACCCACTAAACCGCTTTCAGTCATTTCGGTCAACGTCTGTGGTCCTCTGCCATCATCAAGGGGTGGATGGAAATATGTTGTAGCTTTTCTTGATATATTCACTAAGTATGTCAAACTTTATCCGTTAAAATCAGCTACTGGTGCATCCATAGCCAAGAAGCTGGTCAAGGATTATATAGTCAAGGTAGGCAAATCAGACGCTATTCTTTCTGACAATGGGTGAATGTTCACTGGATTTCGTTGGAGGCAACCATTAACCGGTTGTGGTTCAAAACAAGTTCTAACATCAGTGTACCAGCCTTCGGCGAATCCCGAGGAACGAATTTTTCGTGAATTAAACCGGTTCATGAGAACATATTACCACAACCAGCAACCTAAAGGGATCGATTATCTGGACGTTGTTCAGGAAATTTTAAACAATATGCCACATAGTACGACAGAATACACCCAATACGAACTGATGTATGGAAAACAGGAACAGAATGACTGGATTCGACCAACTCCGAAAGTAGCTATTAACAAAATAGACCAAGAAAATAATGTATAGCAATCCTTACTCAATATAATGGACAAGGCAAGGAAAAGGAAAATATATTTCGACAATCGACTTGGAAAAATAAAAACATATACAGCGAAAGACCAAGTTTTAGTAAAATCTCATCCTAAGGCTTCACTTATACAGAGGAAGAAAACAAAATGTCTGTGACTGTATCAAGGACTATTTGTGGTTACCAAAATACCCTATCCAGGCACTTATTTTTGAAGGAAGTGAAGAATGGAAAGGTGAAAGGAATGTAGCCTCATCACTTGTTTAAAGAATTTTATGATAACTGAAGATTCTGAAGACTGAAGATACTATTCTTATGAAATAATATTGATTAGACAATTTTCATTAAACCTATGAATCATACTTAGCATAGTTTCTTTCTTCTTGCCATTTAGTAGTTAGTTTTTCTTTAAAGGCATAGTGTACGATAGAAATGCAGACACTACATATTTGTTTTCCACTGTAAAGATACGTTTTCTCTTCAGTATGCAGAGAACTTAGCTATAGTATGAATGATTTCTTTTTAAAAAGGTTATCTAGTCGATAGTAACTTATATCTGGTTTCACAATGCAAAATGACCATGGGTAAGTGACTCAAATGAATCTGGTCAATGGCAAGATATTTTTTTCGTACGTCAATTTGACAATGTCACTGTATGTTTGTATTTCTCTCTCTCTCTCTCTTTTTTTTCTCTCTCGCTGAGCTGAAGTCATGCTGTTCGGAAGGGGTAACCCGTTCCCAGTTAAAAAAAAACCGCCTATTACTTTTTTCAATCTTTTGTGATGGACATTGTCTTTATAATTGTAATATTGTTGTAACATACCTGTGTATTTAAATTATGTTATGTCAATTGTTGCCCGCGATGTTACCAACTCAGCGGGTGCCGATCAGTTACAAGCACACCAACAAGTGTTAAGGTCCATCTGAAAGATTACGAGCATAAGTTGAGACGGGATCACCAGTTGGATTAGTGTATAGTGCAGTCTATGGTTGTTGATAGAAATGAAGAACACCTTACGATTTCCGAATATTTGGAATTCAGGAAAGAGAATTAGAAAGAACTTTAGATTAAATTCTATTTCAGCTCAGCATAGATCTAACACTCTTTCCACGGAACTTACACTGACTCTTATTTTCATGTTAACCATATGCGGAAAACCATAATATCCACGAGGATACGGTGAAATGGGAACAGAATTCAATCAGTTACCCGGAGATAACAGATAGAAGGTAATCCTTGGTGGACGTAAAACAACGCGTCGACGGTTCACCTCAAGACACAGAAGATTAACAGTGTTGCGCTTTTTTTGTGAACAATGATTAAATTCATTTAAAAAATATCCATATTGTAAATATTTTTTCCATCGTAATTTAATAAATTTTCTTTGCAAATGAGAAATACGAGGATGGTAAATCCACCTCGAGGCTTTCCTTGGTTTTCCTTAGTGGGGCTTCGCCGAATGGCTAGATTACCCGTTTGACACGTCCCAAGGCGTGTGACAGAAGCTTCGAGTGATAATGAAAAAGGTTTCTGATCACATCTCAGGCCATCCTCGGGAAATCAATAAAAGCAAGCAATTACGCTATGCATATAAGCTGCATCAGTAATTTTCAAGCAACAAAAGCTATGTCAGCAGTATATGCACCCATATCTATAATTGCCATTTTAATAGTCATTCACAAATACCAATATATCATAAGAAATATAGTGGACAATAATACTGCAGTGGACATTAATATAGCGTCATAAACAATCACCGATATAGTGTTGGGTGAACACTCGTGTTTGTTTTTGCCCAAAAACGTTCGTCCACAAGAGGGGCATTTATAGTGCATCATGCAGCGTAAATTGCTGTGACAGTGCGAGATAGAGAGACAAAAATATTGTTTATCACTCTGTGGCGGTCAGCGCTCAAACAATTATTCTCAGGATACAGAGCTTTTGCTCTTGTTACGAGTAATTTTACAAGAAATGAGCCAATCTTGTAATGTAAAATCGACGCCATTGCGAGACTTTGATTCACATTGTAAAATATTTGTGTACATGGAAGGAAATCAGTTAATAGAACAATAAAATGTGGTCCATTTCAAGAAGGTACGTGTTATTCTACAACCAGCGTATACTTCTATTGTGAATTAACAATAAATACCAGCTTGAGATCAGTTCTGACTAGAGCGTTCAGCTCTAATGAAATAGTTCGATGCTTTCTTCGGAAAAGAAGTCACTTCATGGATCATTGAAATCCACAATTGTACGTGAACATTTCTCAGAACTCAAAGCAATCTTATTGTTATGCAACAGAGCCTCGAAGAATATTTCTCCGTACTTTGGTTACCAGTTTCAGCTCAGCACGGTATCTGCAGCAGCTTGAGAAGATTTCTACAAGAGCTATCAGTTTCACACTTCACCCTGTGTACGCTGTATGTATTTATCCACAACAGTGAACAGATGGGAACGTCTGCCAGACAACAAGCATCTGCACTAACAGTTCGACGACTTTCGCAGCAGCATGGACTGTCAGCTCGGAGACCATGGCTCCGGTTACCCATGACGCTGCATCGCAGACAGGAGCGCCAGCGATGGTGTACTCATCGACGAACCTGGGTGCACGATTGGCAAAACGTCATTTTTTCGGATGAATCCAGGTTCTGTGTGCAGCATCATGATGGTCCCATCCGTGTTTGGCGACATCGCGGTGAACACACATTAGAAGCGTGTATTCGTCATCGCCATACTGGCGTGTCACCCGGCGTGATGGTATGGGGTGTCATTGGTCACACGCCTCGTCACCTCTTGTTCTCACTGACGGCACTTTGAACAGTGGACGTTACATTTCAGATGTGTTACGACCCGTGGCTCTACCTTTCATTCGATCCCTGCGAAACCCTACATTTCAGCAGGATAATGCACGACCGTATGTTGCAGGTCCTGTACGGGCCTTTCTGGATGCAGAAAATGTTCGACTGCTGCCCTGGCCAGCACATTCTTCAGATCTCTCACCAATTGAAAACGTCTGGTCAATGGTGGCCGAGCAACTGGCTCGTCACAATACACCAGTCACTGCTCTTGATGAACTGTGGTATCGTATTGATGCTGCATGGGCATCTGTAAATGTACACGCCATCCAAGCTCTGTTTGAGTCAATGCCAAGGCGTATCAAGGCCGTTATTATGGCCAGAGGTGGTTGTTCTTGATCTATGCATCCACATTGAGTGAAAATGTAATCACAGGTCAGTTCTAGTGTAGTGTATTTGTCCAATGAATATCCGTATATCATCTGCATTTTTCTAGGTGTAGCAATTGTAATGGCCAGTAGTGTATATTTCTTTAAAGTCAGTACCGCTATAAGATTGTTGTTTATTTACGGCGTTACGTTTACACTGACACAATCATGATTTCGACTTCAAAGTGCCATTATCAAGTATTTTAAGTATTATAAATAGCCTAAGAACGCATACTGTCGTATTAAAATACACTATTAGCCACATTGTCTAAAAGTCGATATTTCTGGCAGAGCCTACTGCTTTGTTTCATTACAGGGTACACCATCTTCATTGTACTCAGTAATGAAACAAAGTAGTAAATAGTAACTGACGATGGGCGAAGTAGAGAGGATACAAGACGTAGACTGGCAATGACAGGAAAAGCATTTCTGAAGAAGACAAATCTATCAACTTGGAATATAGATTTAAGTGTTAGGAAGTCTTTTCTGAAGATATTACTGTGGAATGTAACCGTGTGTAGAAGTGAAATGTGGACGATAAACAGTTTATAGAAGGAGAGAATAGAAGCTTTTGAAGTGTGGTGCCACAGAAAAATTTTGAAAATTTGGTTGGATGGATGCCGTAACTATTGGTGAAGCTCTGAACAGAACTGTTGAGAAAAGAAATTTATGGTGTAGGAGTGTGGGGAATAAATATCTTTGCGGGAGACCAAGAGATGAATACTGCAATTACGTTCTGAAGGATGTAGGTTGCAGTAGTTATTTAGAGATGAAGTCGCTTACTCAGGATGGAGAGGCACGTTGAGTTGCATCGAACATGTCTTCGCCACAACAAGAATAATGAATGCAAGACTTAAGACATCCAAAGACAAATTCACTGTGTTTGTCAACTTAAAGTCTTAAAACAAGCATTTGCAATGTAAAACTGTGTGACATATTCGAAATTATCATGAAAATAAGTGAAAACTATAAAAAAGCACAAATTATGTATAATACAGCACATAAAAAAAAAACAAGGAGTGCTTGGATTTGAAAGCTTTTAAGACGTGAATTGGTCGTTTGCCCCGACTATAATGAAGAAACAATGACCGAAGTAAAGGAGAAGTTAATTGTGGGATTAAAATTCGGAGTGAGAGGATTTGAGTGACGTGATTGGCTGACGACATTGCTAACCTCAGTGAATGGGTAAAAGATTTAGAGAACCTATTAAATGGAATGAAAAGCCTAATAAGCACACAGTATAGTCTGAGCGTAAGTAGAAGAAAGACGAAAAGAAGTAAAAAATTATCAGAAATTAGATTAGCAATAACGCTACATAAATACTGGAGCCGATGAAGTAGACGTGAAACAGCTCTCCTTCCTCCTACTGTAACATAAAGTGAGTAATTGTGGCGAGGATTATTGTTGTGAGGTGGACGGGGGGGGGGGGGGGGGAGGGTTAGGATGAGGTCGAATGTGACCACACAGACGACCAAACTGAAACTAAACGGCCTCATATTTATCACACTGATGCAGTATCCGAAATATGACGGATCTAGTACGTCGAACGACTTCTGATAAATTGCTGTGGTGTTGTGGTAGTTAATCTAGATGCTCAATGAATGAATGAAGATTTTAATTTCCTTAGAGCAGGGAATGCTCCAAGAACAATCTACACGTCTAAACAGAGACGAGCACTACAAATTATATACAGCTTCATTAGCCTAGCAACAGCTTGTATGAATAGAAGTAACTGTTCAGGACCGTAATTTCAATTTTTTTTTTCCTGAGCAGGCAACTAACCTTAATCATTATTCCTGTAGCCATATCACTTCAGTTGACCAGTTTGCTAACGCTTTAGGTTTATTAATAACTGATATCTGATCAGGAACAATACATAAACGTCTTTAATACCAGCTATCATTAATGTAATACCAAATATTCTTTTTCATTTGTCTTCTGTCTGCTTTGCGGCCCAAGTTATTAACTCTTTTGTGTCAGTCTCTTCTTATCAAAAAACAGCTATATCCTGCTACCTCCTTTATCTGTTGTGTACATTCTAATCTCTAGGTTCTTTCTTTCTGTATATTGCTCTTTCAACGGCCACGGAAGCTATACATCTGTCTTGTCATTGAATTCATTCTCCAGGTGAGCTTTAGAGTCGTATTTCTGAGTGCTTTTATGATAAGTTGTGGTTTAAATACTGATAAGAGTGTGAATGTGTTAATGTGCTTTTATTCAAGTCTTCACATTTGTCAATGGTTATGGTTGTTTCTGTGTGCTGTGATGTAACATACAACGTAACTGTCATTACTACAGTACGCTAATAACCTTATTTTAAGTTTTGTATTTCACATAGAAATATAAGCAAATCTTTAGAAGATAAATCTCCTGAAATTTGCTCCGGTACCGCGAAAAAAAAAAAAAGAATACGATCGTAGCCTTGGGTCTAAATGCATGAGTTGAAATGTAAATTCTGAATGTAATGTGTCATTCCGATCGTTGGAATTTTTTCTCATTGCAGAAAAGCAGTTGTGATACTTATTCCGTAGTGTTAAGGGCTACGTATCTTATTTTCATGTTAATAACAGATCTTACGAATCGTTAGGAGGACGCCGGCACGTTGTTTACACAAAGTACTCTGGCCTAATGTTCTCTTACCGTCGTACATGGTGTCCTTGCTGTACCCGACAGGCTGGGTACGACACTTACCGGCTGGTATGCGCATCGATTTCCATTCGTCCACTCTGTAGCCAAGGCGTGACCTATAATTGCGTAAGCATGCGTTATGGAGTGGGGCCGCGTCACCCCCTCTACCATCGCTCCCATTCATTACAATTACATCCAGTACTCCGAAGTAAAGAAAAAAAAAGAAATTGACATAAATTTATCAGTTTTTCATTGTAATACGGGTAGTAAAATGTAAATATTTAATTTACTTGCTTTCTAGTTTGTATCACTGACGATGAAACACTGTTATCAGTCCACGAATACTGGAGTCTCTGGATTGGATTCTGATTGGCTCTGAGCCACCTAGTTAAAGTACACTATTACAGCGTTAGAACAAGTTTAACCGTTTCCGCTTAGCAATAATAGGAGTAATTTTTTGTAAGTTAATTTTAAAAACACTAGTTTTGAAACAAACCTTAGAAAGGAACCAAAAACCTCTCAATTCAATTCATAAGCTTCAAAGTTTACTGAAGCAATCCTATAACTGATTTCAACGGCATTTAAGCAGACAGAGAAGAAATGCCACTGACACACAGCCTTACGAGCCCCACATAAGCGTAACAACTGACACCAATGCAAGTCATTAACTAATTAACAGTTTCACACTTTAGAAAAGCACACTTGTTAATGCTCAGTAAGTAGTACATAATCTGGGAGGTAACCTAGCTTCCCCTATAAAATATGGCTGGTCGTGTCACGACCACTGCTACATCATTAACAATTCCATTAGAATCCTACAACAATCTATGCCAGGCCAAAGAAATATAGTCGGCCGATGTGGCCGAGAGGTTCTAGGCGCTGTAGTCCGGAACCGGGAGACCTCTACGGTCTCAGGTTCAAATCCTGCCTCGGGTTTGGATGTGTGTGATGTCCTTAGGTTAGTTAGGTTTAAGTAATTCTAAGTTCTAGGGGATTGATGACCTTACATGTTAACTCCCATAGTGCCCAGAGCCATTTGAACCATTTGAACAAATATATCATAAAATATTGGCTGTTATACTGAAACGGCTGAGCATTATACATTTCCATAACAATCTCGTGGAACCCGCTAGCACAGTTACTGTCCCAGCTTTAATCGGTATATCCACTGTCGTGACCTGACTCTAGCATAATTAAACTCTTTCAGCAAGTGGACATGAACTAGTTGCTAGTCCTCATCACACAGTGGCATTAGCACATATGTACTGCTTGAGCGTTTGGGATCCCTATCAGGTCTGATTGAGCAAGGACATAGAAGCAATTCATAGGCGGGCTGCTAGATTTGTTACGGGTAGGTTTGATCATCACGCGAGTGTTACGAAAATGCTTCAGGAACTTGGGTGGGAGTCTCTAGAGGAACGGAGCCGTTCTTTTTGTGAGTCGCTACTGAGGAAATTTAGAGAACCAGCATTTGAGGCAGGCTGCAGTACAATTTTACTGCCGCCAACTTACATTTCGCGGAAAGACCACTAAGATAAGATAAGAGAGAATAGGACTCGGACAGAGGCATATAGGCAGTCACTTTTCCCTCGTTCTGTTTGGAAGTGGAACAGGGAGAGAAGATGCTAGTTGTGGTACGAGGTACCCTCCGCCAAGCACCGTATGGTGGATTGCGGAGTATGTATGTAGATGTAGATGTAGATATATTCTCAGCAGGTATTCAGTGTCTAAAACGGAGCTGCACAATACAGAACATCAATTTTAATCACCATCAGTAGCAAGAAATGGATACACAATCTCATACTGTAGTGTCACGTAACGATGACAGTAATATTGCCCAGCAACGGTACCTACAGCAAGTACTCCACCAATACAACAACTGCATTTCACTTCACGCATCTGACCCCCCGAGACACGTTATGTGTAAGCCGACTGCTGCAATCCACTGTGTCTCTCATCCAAGCCGTGCTAGCCGCTAATCGCTCTTACCATCGTCATCTCCAGTGAACAGCTGCTCTGTAAACCTGCGCCCCGCTTACGACAAACAGCGTACCGTTCTCCACTGTCATCTGAAAAATTGTTACATATTCTACTGTCAACTTCCTTCATACTCCAAACCTCACTCGTTTGCCCAGATGAACAATATGAAGCAGAGAGGTTCCAGGACAACGAAGTCTTGCCAATCTAGTTTGGCTGTCGCCAACCTAAAACCAAATTCCGTTAACGGAACACAGAGAAGGTTGGATGGGCTTGAGAGAGGGAGAGAGAAGGAGAGGGAGGGAGAGAGAGAGAGAGAGAGAGAGAGAGAGAGAGCAATGCTAGCAATGAGGAGCTTGGTGGCGCGTTACGCAGGCTGTAAGCCGTAGCAGCTCACATGCTGTGTTGATGACAGCACGTTGTGTTACACGAGGTCATCTGTGATTGATCACGACGCTACGTGTTACTTATTCCAGTACACCGACAAAAGTCATGCTCTCCCACCCTCCTGTGTCCTATTTAAAAATGCGAGCCCAGCAAGAAAACAGTTGTCTGTCTGGGTAGACACAACTTTGTTGTGCCATTTTAAACAGCCGGTCCTAGAAAAGCTATGTATATGTCACGAACGACTTTTAAGTGAACTGTCTCTACAGTTGTGAGCTTGTCATTAGGACCTGCAAAGCTGGCCCTAACCGCCAGCTAAATCCCTGACTTCCTGGTGTTCTTTAAACGAAAGAACTCCATCTGTTACCGCCATCTAGGTAACCACAAATACTACAGTTAGGAAGCACTTGCCTTAAAATCACAGTCTCTGAGTTACGCTGGTACAGGAAAGAATAATGCTGAGTAATATGGGCAATGAATGTAACCGTTAGTGGATACTGAAGTTTTTTGGTTTTGTTCTTAGCAGCAGTTGAAGTGATGTTCGATATGGACCTTAGATATTGACAGCTGTAGTAGCACAGTGCCGCACATAATTGAAATTAAAGCCTGCATAAAAATATTTTGTGGAAAGAATGATTTGCTCTTAAGCTGCCATTTGTTTCCTGTACCAAAGAAAAATGCAAAAACGGAAAAACGGACATTTAACTCTGTAGAGTTGTACTCTATGGTGACAGACTTCATGGGACAGCAATATGCACATATACAGATGACTATAGCATCACGTACAGAAGTTATAATGAGGGCAGTGCGTTGGCGGAGCCGTCATTTTTACTCAGGTGACTCCTGTGTGAAAGGTTTCCTACGTGATTATGGCCGTATCACAGGAATTAACAGACTTCCAACGTGGAATATTAGTTGGGGCTAGAAGCTTGGGGCATTCGATTACACAAATCGTTAGGGGGTTCAATATTCCGAGATCCAAATTGTCAGAAACTTACCGAGAATACCAAATTTCAGGCGTTACCTCTCACCATGGACACTGCAGTGGCCGACGGCCTTCACTTAACGGCCGAGAGCAGAGGTGTTTGCGTAGAGCTGTCAGTGCTAATAGACATGAAACATTGCTGAAATAATCGCAGAAATCAGTGTGGGAGGTACGACGACCGAACGCTTTAGGACATGTCGGTGAAATCTGGTGTTAATGCTCTATGGCACAAGAGGACAGACGCGATTGCCCTTGCGAGTACCAATTAGAAGTATGTAACTGTTTCTTCGCGTTATTCTCTCACTCAAAATTTTAGCTTTTATGCTTCCTTCTCTATCTGTACCACGAAAAACTACCTTGTCCAGTACAGCCAAAACGCACAAGGGGGGCTTCATAAGTAATGCAATACCTTTTTTTTCTCGGCCAATTTCGGTTGAAAAAGGGTAGAATTTTCTGTGGCACATCGTGGAATATTCCCATTTCAGCCCCTATAATTTCGTGAAATTCCGAACAATGGTGGTTCTATACGTAGTCTTCAAATACGTGTCTGAATAGAAGGTTTGCTCCCAGCAAAGAGCTGTCATTGAGTTTCTTTTGGTGCAAAACCAGAGCTTCGAAGATAATCATATTCGCTTGCAAATGTCCACAGAGACGTGTCAGTGAACGAAGGCACGGTGAGCCGTCGGTCGGGCGTGCGCAATTATCACAACGATGCCGCTCATGTACCATCATAGCAAAAGTGTCGCTCTGTTCTTCCTCATCCACGCTACAGTCCGGATCTCACGCTTTCCGCCTTGCTTCTCTTTTGCCCAAAGAAGAATGGAGTCCTCGGGAGGCAGTACGTGGATGGTGGGTGGTTATTGAAGCAGTTACCTGTTCACTCCGATGTCGACCGGCAGATCCTTATGATTCTGGGATACAGGCCCTCCCCATAAGGTGGCGTAAGGCTGACGCTTTGAACGGAGAGTATGGTAAAACATCGAGTATTGTAGCCAAAAGAGTAGGGAATAATAAGGTGTATTGACATCACGAATAAAAAAACTAGTTTTGTGAGTTACATTACTCACTGAACGCTCCTCGTACAACTGTGGCAGTTATTTGGACTAGACATTGTTAAAGCTCACAATGAAGAGAGTAATATCCGTCGTATACATGGTGTTAAAATGTGTTCCATATATTAAGAGGTGATAATATGGACCAAAATAAATAAATAGGGTTGCCTAGAAAACGTAGGCTCTAAAACGTATAGTGTGTGGCTTGTCCGGGCGGAGGTTCGAGTCCTCCCTCGGCATGGATGTGTGTGTTTGTCCTTACGATAATTTAGGTTAAGTAGTGTGTAAGCTTAGGGACTGATGACCTTAGCAGTTAAGTCCCATAAGATATCACACATAGTTGAACATCTAAAATGTATAAATTAAGAGCCATGAACAACTGTCCTGAGACACATGTCTTTTGCTCTTTGCTGTTATGAACGAACTACAGATTGTAGTAAGGACACGAGGGCAAATTCCTTCCTTATTTTATAAATATTTGTTATTGTTGGGATGAACCATATTCACAGTGCTGGGTAGGTGCAGTGCATACACTAGTTCTGAAGGGACCAGTTTGTGCTTGGAGTTTTTAGTAGCCAGTTATTCCACACGGCAAATGGCAGACATGATCTTCTGTTGTGGTAGGACAAGTGGAAGTAGCCGTCCATCTCAGGTTATGTATCCTTGGTACCACATGCGCAGTTACTCAGCTGTTTTTTCGAACGACGAACAAGTTCTGGCTCGGTAGCTCTGAAAACGGCGGATTATGGCTTCCCACGCACCATTCGTACACTTGTTGTAGAGGAACGAATACTGAAACGAGTGGAAAAAAATCCTAGAACTACTGTAAGTAGAATTTTAGCATTTACCGTGTTTAGTCGTCCTGTAACCTGGGCGATCCTATACGAACAGTTTGTATTTCCATACCATGTGCAGGATTTCCAAGTCCTTCAGGGACAAGATAAGCTTGCTTGAATGTAATCCTGCCAACTGCTGTTGCAAAAATATGCTGAACATCCACTTTCTAAAAGTCATAGAGTGGTTTCAGGTGAGCTGGAACTGACAGTTTTCATAACTAACTTGTGTGGGCTGACGCAAATGCACACGCAACTGAAGAAGCAAGCCATCGGCGACGATTTTGAGTTAATGTATGGACAGGAATTATTGGTGATAGGCTAAAGAGACCGTAGTATCAAACAGATTAACCGGCGTAAAATATCCTTGGTTCCTATTACATGACTTGGACATCCTACCAGACAAGATACCATTTAAACAACTGCTGCTGATGTAGTTCATGCATGACTGAGCACTAGCCCATTTTCTGCGAAATGTCCGAGTACTCCTCACACAGATATGTAATAGGCAATGGACCAATCAGAGAGGTACAGTTTCTTGGCCGCTTATTCCCCCATTTTAATCCTTTCGATCTTTGGTAGTGGAGACACATGAAATTATTGCTGTATGCAGGCTGCTTTATTGAGGTACAAACACTTCAAGAACGTTTCGTTAGTTCCTACCTACCCACCTGCGCATTTGTGACCAACCTGGATTTCTTCAGGGCGTGAGTGATTCTCTACGACGTCGGACAGAATCGTGTCTCATTAAAATGGACTCAACCATGTCTACATCATGTAAAGATTGCTCAGAAGTGCAGGTGGATCTTAATAGCAATCAAGTAACATCAGAAGCACCACTATTTCACATCAATAAAAAATGGTTTTAACTTCTTTTCTCATTTTTATTCCATTCCGCAGGTCGTTCGTGACAGCAATGATGTGTTATTCGCATTAGCGTACTTAAACAAATGGTCATATATATTTAACAGTTAATTATGGAGACCAAGTGGCTTGAAAATTTTTGCCTTAATTTGATTCCTATAACAGTTCTCAAAGTATGGAATACTTTTCTTAACACTCTGTATGAAGGTACAATAAAAACTGATGCAGTTGGGTTAGGAGCGGTAAGGTGTTGTACATGTTAAATAACGTTTTACTTAAATTTTACATGAGCCAGTTTCCCTTTTGGTGTTACTAACACTCCAGACCTACAAGTTAAGTGATTAACAATGTTCAGTTAATACAGCTTCATAGAGTAACCGAGAGAACACCATCATCCAAAAATGTCCGATACTCACGTACAGGTATTACCTAGCTTCCTTTCTTTACGTCCACATAAAAGCAATGTAAACATAACTCCAACGTAAATCTGTAACGGCGAAGTTAATTCTCAGATATCTCAAAAACAAATGTATACATCTCTTTTACAATACGAGATAATCTCAGAAAACTTTGTCTTAACCATAATATATGTCCTAATAATTATCCAAAATTTATATAAAATGATAAATTAGTGACGAAATTGTACAGCATGTGATCAACACACTTTTTTCAATCTGCACTATCTCATCCAGTTCTACGCTCATGTGATTTGGTTAGCTATGAACCCACTCTCTCGTTGCTTTGACAGTGCGTTAGAGGGCACATCCATTCCCCAGTCCCATCAAAGAATAGTAACGAAATAAACTCGATGTCCCTGGGGCCTACATAAGATTCAACCTTAAACACAGACGGCAACCGTTACACATCAGTACTCAAAAAATTAGGTTTATCGGTTCAGCACACATAAGAGAAGTGACTCAAATAAAAACACACACATCGGTAACTGTAAACAAAACTAATTACGGGTCACTGTTAGTAGTTCACAATTACGCTCTTAGTGACTTCGAACAACACATCTGAAGAGTACACGTCAGCGAGAATTCATTAAACAATAACACTTAGCTGAACAAAATAATTACTATGGGCAAGATAAGCACACAGGCAATCAGATAATAATAGAAAAACAAGGCACCGAAATCCATGAGAAACAAACAACACCAAAGACGATAAAACCGAAATGAATGCGCTCCTGAAATTACAATTATCGTCTCCGTATCACTACCATATACTTGTAACAGTCTCAATAGGCATCTATGGTGAGTTTACGTTGTAACAATGTTAGTTAAAAAAATTTATTTAACCAAAGGGTTCGACAAATCTTAATCAAGGAACGCTTAACAAACACGACACACTATCCCGTAAGGAACATGATGACGGCACACACGAAGTGGCAAACAAACAGTGTACGATTCGACACACAAGACGTGTCCTTACAATTGACCGCAATGCTGAAAGCCAGCACCGTTACATAAAACTTAAATTTAAAAAATAGTATCTGGTGCTCAAGACTCCATACAGTTCCACTACAGAGGCCATTGCGGCTAGAAGTTCAACCACATTAAGCGGTGCTTACATTGGGTAACCTAATGCAGCTGACAGTCGCTAGCCAGCCTTAGAAAGTCACTCAAAGCTTAACGGTACCAGCTAAACTAACAGTCCCACCTGATTTACCATCAGTACTTCTCTGAAACACACAATGGCTGAAACTATTACATAAATGGCTGCAGCTTAATTTTAATACACCGGGCACACGCTCTCTCGATTGAAGATGTCCGTAACTGAGCGGCAAACAGTCAGACCATTAACACCAGTGATGCTCTTACACGAATAGACATACACTCAAGCACCAAAGAAACTGGTTAGGCATGCGTACTCAAATACTGACGTATATGTTAACAGGTAGAATACGGCACTACGATGTGCAACGCCTACATAAGACAACAGATGTCTGGCGCAGTTGTTAGATCGGTTACCGCTGTACCAATGGCAGGTAATCAAGATTTAAGTGAGTATTAGCATGGTGTTACAGACGGCGTAGGAGCGATGAGACACAGAATCTCCGAGGTAGCGATAGAGTGGGGACTTCCCCGTACGACCATTTTACGGCTGTACCGTAAATATCAGGAATCCGGTAAAACATCAAATCTTCGACATCACTGAGACCCGAGGAACATTCTGCGTAACAGAACCTAGGACGACTGAAGAGACTCGTTCAGCCTGACACAAGAGCAACCCTTACGCAAAGTGCTGCAGATTTCAATGCAGGGCCATCAACAAGAATCAGCGTGCGAATCATTCAATTAAACATCATCGATGTGGGCTTTCGCAGCCGAACGCCCTGTCGTGTACCCTTGATACTTGCACGACACAAAGCTTTATGCCTCGCCTGGGCCCGTGAACACCGACATTCGACTGTTGAGGAAAGGAAATAGCTGAATGGTCGGACGAGTCTCTCAAATTGTATCGAGAGGATGGACATGTTCTGGTGTGGAGACAACCTCATGAATCCATGGACCCTGCATGTCAGCAGGGGACTATTGAAGCTGGTGGAGGCTATGTAGTGGTGTGGGGCGTGTGCACCTGGACTGATATGGGACCCTTGACACATCTAGATACCTCTCTGACAGGTGACACGTACTTAAGCATCTTTTCTTATCACCTACATCCATTTATGTCCATTGTGCATTCCGTACCAACACCGCACTGTAGCACACACCATGGACGAGCCACGCCAACTGCGATTTGCTGCAGTCGACTTCTGGCATGCCTTTAAAGTGACTTCTCACTAGTGATGGGTTTCCCAGTGTGTTTGTTATTTACCACGCCAGTTCGGCCCAAGTGTTAAAACTGCTGAAACCAACCGGTTGCTGAAGTAACTGACATTCGGATGTTTATTCTTATTCTTTAAATCTAGGTTTCAAAATCCATCGAATTAAAATATAAAATTAAACATTAAATCAGAGGAAACTTAGTCCGTCCACTGTTCACTGCTAAATGATAAGCGATAAGTCGTTAATTTTACAAAAAATTACCAATATTTGCCTATTGATTCTAATCTTTTTGATCTCCGATCAGAAATCGTTTAGTATTCGGGTTTCCAATCATTAGCGGTGACGGGTGGAAACTGAGGTTGAAGAACTCTGTGTTGTTAAATTGTGCTTTTCCGATAGCTACAAGGAAATGAAACAGTATTAGGCAGACGCAGGCAGTACATTAGCTACTTTCTATTTCAATTGAATGCTGTGAATGAACAGTTTATATTTTAATTTATTACTGTTACCATAATTTCCTTCCTTTCACATTACTTCATAGAAAAGGCAGACAAATCCTTAATTTTTTAAACTAGTGAAGCAATGTACATCATTTCGAGGCAAGAGCTGTTGCCATTCTGAAATACATCGGATGTCCGGCAACGACAACGAGAAACTAGAAGTATAGACGAGGTGTGGGCAAGTCTTGGACACTGTATGTACACGGTTATCTTATGCCCCAACAGACGGCAACAGGGATGTAGGCTGTGCCAATTCTTATGCCATGAGTCTGTTGCTCGTTTCTGGGGGCATTGTTATTAAAATACCATTTATCAATTTTCCCATTTTTTAAAATAACACAATATTTTAAACAAATACAAATTTTAATAAAGAAAATTACTTTTTTTAAAAAAAAAATGGTTTATTTAAAAAGGAAAAATTTTAACACTGCTGCAATAGCTATTTTATAATTCGGTTCGTTTACTCGGTTATTAGTAAACGAATAAAAAAACGCCTCTTATAAACGAGACGAAGGAAATACCAAAAAATACTGGTTATTCAAACTAACATTCAGTAGTCGATTTTAACCGATCGGTTTTTGCATACTCTACATTCTTCCGGCCACAAGTGCCCTCACCCCGTATATATCCCATGCTCCGCCAGCCGTGCGCAAAGTATCTATATTGAACTGGCAACATTTGGCCATTAACAGCCCAAGGCAAAAAAATGTTATATTACTTATTAGCAAACAAAACACTCCGAGAGCAAGTTCACGCAGCGAAAGACGCACTAGAAACCGATAAATTACTACCACTGCAAAAGGCACTGTGGCTTTGACACAAAAACACGTGAGCAGTCTTGTTCCTCTATAGTTTCCCCTTCACTGTTTACACTCGTCCTATAAGTCGGAAACATCTCTCGTCCGACATAACCCTCTGTCCGAAACTACCCGATTTTCCGCAACAATATTTAGAAGCATTTTGGAAAGAAAGATCTCGGCCAGAAATGTTATCCAATCTGCAAGACTCTTGATATGTAATGATATTGCAGAAGCATCTCGGGCAAAGGAGCGGCCACAGTTGCGGTCTGCACGCCACGGCGTGGGGCAAAGATCAAAGTTCACTCGGCAAATTATCGACGAAGCAGTACAGAGAGTCAGTGAAAGGCGGCGCCGTTATTTCGTCGCCCCCTCTGCCCCCTGCGCGTCGCGCAACTCCCTCACCGCTCTTTCGGACCGGAACCCCGTGACCCGCTGATTAAAACTGCACGCTCCGCTCTGCACGGCGAGCGGTGGGCAGATGCGTCGCCACCGCTGCCGCCGCCGCCGCCGCCGCCGGCGACGCCGACGCCTGCAGCGGGGTCGTCATTAGGCGGCGTCTGATTTACGCGAGCTCGTAATGAAACGGCGCGGATCCGCTCTTTCTGCCGAGGCGGGCCACCGCCGATGCCGCCGACGCCGACGTAACTGCTGGCATCAGTCACGCGCAGAGCTCTAACGTCACCCTGGACTAGGTCGGCGCATTCAATACGAGCGGGGCGTGTTTAGCCGACACGAACACACACACACACTCACACACTCACGCTCTCATACACACACTTGCGGTCGTGCGTGCAGGCCCTTCGTTTCTGGATGAGCACCGTCTGGCAACAGCTGGAAAAGGAGCTCATATCATGGGTGTATGAACAAACTTTGCTCGCTTCGCGAACATCCGTGTCAAGTAAAACTGGAGGCCTGCCTCGTAAATAACATGCAGGCAGAAAATCATTAAAAACCGAGCCATGTAACGTGGAGGATCACGGATCCCGGACAACAACGAAAACAATCTTCTGGTAGCAACCTAACGCCATATTTATGGCAGTTGAGGCAGCTACGAGATACGAAGTTTAAGCCGCAGAGTCCATTTAGTACTTGAAAAAATAGTAAATCTAAAATAAAGAGGCTCAACTGCTTTCAGTGGAGAACTTCCAAATCCAGAATGGCCTTTAATGGTGCTTAGCCTTTTCAATAAGCTTCAAATTCGACACGCCAATGAATAGCATTGATTGAGTGTTCCGTCGTTTCTTGCTAGAGCATTTTATATAATATGAACGAACACAACAGTGGTACAATATTCTAAAATAATTATTACCTTTTCCTCTAACTGATTTTCGGCTGTTACTCCATCATCAGGAACAAAGTTAAATAAGTGGTGCACTGAAAGTTTATTGCGTCAAAGATGTTAAAGCAGTGCATCGACACAGCATCTCCGTTTCGAGAGATCAAAATATTACTGTTAGGCTAAGGAATAAAAAGAGAGGAATTAATTCATTGTAAATATGATGTAAGATAGTAAAATAATTTATAATATAGGTGAATCATTAACCAGTGAACTATACACAAAATTTTAAAATTGTTCATAGAAGAAATAAATTGAACAATGAACTTTGGTGACAAAATACTGTTGTTCAGAAACACCCTTGGAACATGTTACATGAGTTTATTGTTAAATTTATTTTCTTCTATGAATAATAATTCGAATTTGTGTACATGTAATTCTGCACTCTTTCGTGACCGTTGTCGAGGCCGCGTCATATTTCTACTACAATGATCTACGTTTTGACTTCTCTACTGGGATCTTCCTTAGGATCGTATGTTGTCCAATACTGCTTGTATACAGTTCATTAGGTCCTATGTCACATATTTTATCGAAAGTAAATAGTCTTATACCACATATACAATGAAATAATTCCTCTGACTCCTAAATCTATCGTTAGCACCTTCGTCTCTGTTTAGCGAGATGCAGTGGTTGAAAATATGTGATCCAACAAAATTTCCATTGCACCGCATATTTATCTTTTAACCTGATGATGACGTAACAGCCGAAAATCGGTCAGTGAAATAAATAATGAAGATTGAAGAATATTGTACGAGTGTTTTCACGCATAAAGCAAATGATCTGCGAATGTTAGGTAGAAATAACACCATCTACATTTTAGTATGTATAGGAAACTGACACAGCAGGTTTCTCATTCAGAAATCGTATTGCAGTGTTAGCTGCCTGCGTGAAGATCCTGTTAACACTCATGTTAAGAGATGTATCTACCACCATGTGCCCAGAAAATGACAGCACTGCAAATTATGAAGACTGCGCTTTATGTTTCCGCGATATTGCAGATCCCGTTTGTCTGGATCCCACTACCGTTATGCCAGGTTCAGGGGGCCTACGTTCAACTACGTGCAGGATATTAAAGGCCCCCCGCGACCATTGCCCGAGAGCACTGACATATTGATCGCTCGGCTGTGCACGATCGTACACCTTGAAATAAGAAAAGATTTAGTTTGCAACGACGCAAGTACCCACACGATGCAAGTAAACAGCGCTGCCCCCAGCAACACTTGCCACCATCCTTTAAGACGAGTTCTGGTTCTACATACAGCATCAAGGATGGACTCACCTGCCAATGCATGATCAGAGAGGACGAGTGTTGCCACATTGCACTCGTCATGGTCATACTGTTGCTCCACCAGGTATGACTGTATTTGATACAATGTGACATAGGGATCCTTAGAGTAAGTACTTACAAGTTTTCATGTAGACCCAATAGGGTACGAACTGTTAAATTCATAATAACGTGATTCTAGTACAATAAATGTAGAAATAAGCAAATTCTCTATAGAGCGAGATATAAATGCATGTGGTTGTGAGTAAGACGCTTGTTCACTGGACTGAGTTTCAGTCCAGCAGAATATGGAAATCTCTTAAACATTTTATGTTTCGTTAGTGATTATTGCACTGCATATACCGTCAAGATAACCTCAAGTAGGGGTGAAAATTTTTGTGATGCTGGTAATGAAGTTTCTTCTAGTGATGTTAACCGTGCCTCAAATGAATACGACAACTATTGTCATTTGATAAGCTCCTATATAGCACAGGCCGAGGAATCGAAATGGAAAATAGTCGATTTTGTTCTGTCAATATACATTTCAGTTTTAAAGATTTCAGCGTATCTAGAAATTGATTAGAATTATCATGTGGTAAGCCACTTAAGCAACATTTAACCTTTTCAGTACCATATGACAATTCTTTTCTTGACTCTTAAAACCGAGTCCTCAGGTGGCATCTACATAACAATGAATCATGCAAGAATAACTGACGTTAAACACGCTCTAAAATGAATGAAATTTAAACAACATTTAAAATCTTGTGAGATAAAGGGAACTTTACTTAAATAACTTAGTCATAAGATGTAAGTAGCACACAACATGGAATAACCCCCCCATTTCCAGACCAAATTTATAAACCTCTAAATGGAGATACGTCAGTGTAGCGAAATCAGCCGTACACAGGGATGTAAGTGAAAAACGAGCAGTGGAGCCTGAACCACGGCAATGCTCTGGTAACAGGAAGGTAGATCTTCCGGTAATAGGAAGATAGATTTGAAACGATACACACAACTGATGACCGGCTAATTTGAAGCACCAACAGGCAGCTTGAGCTCACTCATGAGCATATGATGTGCGGGCACAATTGAAGAGTAAGTGATCTTTTGGGAGCGCGTGAAGAGTCAAATAAGAAGGAATCCTGGAATGTCTGAATACAATATCTCAAAATTTTTAAGGAAATATATCAGTGACAAGGTATAACTAATAATGCCCAGATATTCATGTTCGCCCAAAAGAAATCACATGAAATGTGGCCTTAAAGACTTCAATGAAGACCTCTACATGCATGCATAATGCAAGGAGAGCATATCCATGTGAGGTAATAACAGTCAAAACTAAAGCTCAAAAATCGGAAATACAAAGTATAAAATAATTTTCAAAACCCAAGCTTTTCATAATTCAGAAAGCTCTACCAACACTTGAACATATAATGTTTAACATTTTCTTAAAACATAGGTGAAACCATGGTATGTAGAAAACTGCATGTATCGCTGGTAGCCACAGAAGGCTGTAAAATCTACTAAGAGTAAGAAAAGAGTGTAGAAGAAAGGGGGAATAGATGGGGTAGGAGGATAATGAGGAGGGGGTATGAGGATGCAGGAAGTAATGTAAAAGCCAAGGGCTAGAAGGGGAGAAAGTTTATAAAGGCCACACATTAAATACCCAAGAATAAGTCGAAGTTAAGTGATCCATTGGGACAAACGGCATTAAGGCACCACAGCACTTTGGAAAATTTTGAGTGCCTGAATAAAAGTTATTTACATAAAGCTCTATTCTGTTTTTCCAGTCTTTTTCCCCACTTCTATTCCCCTTTATTGCTCCTTCGCCTTTTAAATTTGCTGCCCCCCTACCCCACCACATCCCCTCTCTTCCCACCCCTTTTTGCCATCACCAACCGTTTTCCTCCTCTTAATATTCATGGTTTTCTGTGTTTACCATAGACATGTCTACTTTTTATGTACCATAGTTTCAAGGATGTTTCTAAAAATGTTAAAAATTATATATTCTAATGATGTTATATCTTTATGAATTTGCGAAAAGCATAGGATTTGAAAATTAATTTATAGCTTATCCATCACATACATACTGTTATTTCTTTCAGTCGAATCTATTCCACTTGCCTAGAGTATGCATCTAGTACTCTTCATTTAAATCTTTAAACACATTTAGTTCATGTTGTTTCAGCTAGGTAACATCAGTGTGTGGGCGTACTTACTGAATGATATTTATACAGATTAACTGTCACAGTAATATCTTTAAGATACTGCGCTTGGACATCCTAATTTTCCTCCCTTCTTATTCGATTATTCAATCATACAGCAAAATATCATTGATTCTTCAGTTTCTCCCGCACATAATCTTCACAGTCCAAATGGTTACTATTGTGGCATCAGTATTTCACGGTAAGCAATCACCTATTGCACCACTTCCCTTTAGAAACCCCTCTGTTGTTCAAGTCCATATATGGTTTGTGCATATCTTCATCTTACCGTAGGACTACTGTGATGTAATTTGATTAAGGTCCACTGACCATTTTGGACCTGGATCCCTGGGTACAGCTCATTTAGATTCATTGAAGGATCGCCATTCAGCAATTTATTAGTATACTCAAACATGTCCATTGACCCAAGTTCGGAGGTCTCCCACCACCACTGCTGCTGGCATCACTGCTGACTGAGCGTTTCATGGCGCAGCAATTACGCTGACTCAACAATGCACTGTCAAAGACTGATGATGATTGTGGTGAGGGTTGGGCTTTATATAGCTTCAGACAGCAACCTCTATTTTGTAGAAGACCAATATTAGCTCAGAGTGCCACAGCAGCAACTTATAGCAAGCACTTCTTTTTTTTTCCTTAAGCGGGCTTGGTGCTGCTGATTGAGAAAAGTATCACACCTGTTGGGGAAGGAAAGAATGATCTCAGACAACATCATGTGTTTGCCTGCAAGTGGATGAAAAATTGAATGACACGCCCAATGTCCCTAGGACAGAGGTGGGGAGGAAGACGCGAGCCTTCGAAACCGGTAAAGACCAACAAAGCTCACCTTGAGAACTGCACTGTATGCTGATTCCTACTGCTCTCTGCCCCCACTCCCTCACCCGTCCTGACACAGTCAGATACGAGGTCACCAGTAGACCTCCGGACACGTGACCGAGTGGCACATGTGTGGCGGTTGCCTCATTAGGCCACCTGATAGCTACGAGCTCTCGTGCCATGGCGCCTTTCATGTCAGAAGGCCCGTAGATGGTCAGGGGGTGAGTGGCAGCGGGCCGCCTCGAGCACCCACAAGGGGTTGGTACCTGATGTGGGGAGGCTGGCGACTACTTGGAAGCTACATTGGCGAAATCCCTACACGAGGCAACGGCGGTAATGTGCGAGCCCCGCAGCTCACCGTGGAGTATCTTAATGACTTTGCTGTCGCAATACACGAAACGAAGAAGCGATCGGAAGTTAAACAGGAGTACCCATATCATATGAAATACAAATAATGTATTTATCAGGGCATAGTTCTAAGATTTCCCGTTCTCTAAATCGTTTTCTTTTCTATTTCTACCACTTATTATCGTTTTACCTCTGACGCACAACTGTGGGGAACTCTCCCAACACTAGGAATAGCAGAGCCACCAGTCGGTTGACAATCGCCAGGGCGATTTCCAACTGCATACGAAAATTAACTAATTCATCCCATGTTCCAGAACTGCATTAACAGTGGGACTGCATTGTGGATGGTGCAGTGTTTAACAGAACTGTGAACAAATAACTTTAAACTAAGCCTGCTTACCATCACTTAATCTCTTATTCTAAAATTGCTACTAATTCCCTTCAAGCATCTAAGCAGTTAATACAAGAAATAAAATTCCTACTAAGGTGACAGGAAAACCTGTGATAAAAATTACAAGTTTCCTAAAACTTACTGAGGTTATAGTCTCTTAAAAAACTCTAAAAGGCCGGCCGCGGTGGTCTAGCGGTTCAGGCGCTCAGTCCGGAACTGCGGGACTGCTACGGTCGCAGGTTCGAATTCTGCCTCGGGCATGGATGTGTGTGTTGTCCTTATGTTAGTTAGGTTTAAGTAGTTGTAAGTTCTAGGGGACTGATGACCACAGATGTTAAGCCCCATAGTGCTCAGAGCCATTTGAACCATTTGAACCAAACTCTAAAATAAATACTGAAAAATTACACCCTTCTTGAAAGGGGAAATTAGATTAACGTGTTATGTTAGTTATAATACTGCACTGCAATATCTAGATAAAACCCCGATTTATGAAATAGCTTATGAAACGACAACGTTAACTTAGGAAAATTGTAAAAAGTACATTTACTTTCGTTGGTTTACACTATAATGTGAGGTGAACTAATGCTTGCAGGTAACCGCAAATGAGAAAAATTGATTTGATGCGAATTAAATTATCCACAACACTCGTAAATTATTACAATTTTCAAAAATTTGCTTTTGAAAGAGCAGCCAGGTGAATACGTTCACAGGTGCGTTCTAGCCATGTAGCCACACGATAGGTGCTAGCAAGTAAGGTACGACCTCCTAATTTTCCGAATACCTTTCCTGAAGTATCTGAATATATCCTGCTTCTCAAAAGTGAACGGCTGCCTATAGTAATGACAAATTCTTCAATTGGTAACTCAGTAACATAGAAACTACAATCGGTACTATTCTTAGCATTATTGGCAATCGTCTCCTATTGAATCCACAAAGTGTAAAAGCGTACAGTCTAAAGAAGTTTTTTACAGCCACTCAAGTGCCGCTACATATTGTTAAGTAAGTTACTCAGTCAGTAAGCACTTACGTCAAATGGCAGTCACGAAGAGAAATTCTGAAGATTTCTGTGCTATTTTGAAATAGCTTATAGTTAATCTCTGCTTATGTCTCGCTGAAACCACCTCTTTGCGGTTCCAAAATCATTTCCTTTAGTGGTGCGAATTTCTAACACTTCGTAGATTTCTTGTTTTGCACCGAGACTGAGAGTGATTTCCAGACGATCTTACGACAGTCATAAATGTATTACACGATTCCCGAAAATTATTTAACGGAGTTTGATGGAAGACATCTGTTAGTTATGTGACTAAAGTTTTCGGCGAAATTTTACATTATTCTGTAAATGAGACACATTAACCTTGCACCAAAGTCTGGTATGCTCTCGTGGTACTTGTCCCTGAACAGGCAACACGAAAAAGATCGTGCAAAATTGCATGTATAAACTCCATGCCCACCGATGTGCCAAAATAATCTTTAGGATGGCTATCATTCTGAAGCCGCACTGCTAGGTTCACTCCATTGAACAGGTTCACCTGATTCTAATTTGATATCGTTGGATGGTGTCTGGATGACATATTAATATACTACGCATTTTGGGTGGAAAAGTGGGCCCTTGTTTTATACATCAGAATCCCTTTCCTACCTTCCATTTCTACTCTCTGTGTCTGACTGAATGAGAGTGAGGATAGGGTGAAAACAAGAAAGTCTGGGGCTAACCATATGGACATAGTAATAGAGTAAGCATCCTTGGGTAGGGAAATAAATGAAACAATTGATAGCATTTAAGTTGACACTTCCTCATACAATCCCAATTCTGTTTTACAAAGACAACTCTAAGAATAAGTCCTAAGTAAAGCTTGCATTCATCGTGAATCTCTTGCCTAGAGCAAAATCACAAGCGACTACAAAACAGCGCAGGTGCGTCCTGTATGTAAGAAGGGCAAAACAACGGATCCCGACTCCAAAAATCAAGACCTTTCCTTGAGATAGAAAAGATTCGGTCCTCAAATCAGCACGGTCTTAGAAGGCATGCTTCGTGTGGAACTCAGCTCGCCCTTTTCTGACATAATGTCCTGGGAACTAAAGGTTAAAAGCTACAGACAGATTCCATATTCCTAGATTTCCGAAAAGCATTTGACTCGGTGCCACACTACAGAATGTGTAGGAAAGTAAGAACACGCGTAATAGTCTCCCAGATATACTATGTGATGAAAAGTATCAGGGCACCCTCAAAAACATATTCATATTAGGTGCATTGTGCTGCCACCTACAACCTGGTACTCCATATCAACGACTTCAGTAGTCATTAGAAATCTTGAGAGAGCAGAATGGGGCGACTCGTGGAACTCACGGGCAAATGTCGTCAGGTGATTGGGTGTCACTTGTGTCATATGTCTGTAAGCGAGATTTCCACACTCCTAAATACCGTAGGTCCACTGTTTCCGATGTGATAGTATAGTGGAAACGTGAAGAGAGACGTACAGCACAATATCGCACAGGCAGACCTGATCTGTTGACTGAAAGACACCGCCGACAGTTCAAGAGGGTCGTAATGTGTAATAGACGTCTATCCAGACCATCACACACGAATCCCAAACTGCATCAGGATTCACTGCAAGTGTTAAGACAATTAGGCGGGAGGTGAGAAAACTAGGATTTCATGATCGAGCGGCTGCTCATAAGCCACAGATCACGCCGGTAAATGCCAAACGACGCCCCGCTTGGTGTACGGAGCGGAAACATGGACGACTGAACAGTGGAAAAACGTTCTGTGGAGTGACGAATTACGGTATACAATGTGGCGAACCGATGGCTGGGTGTGGGTATGGCGAATGTCCTGTGAACGTCATCTACCAGCGAGTGTAATGCCAACAGTAAGATTCGGAGGCAGTTGTGTTATGGTATGGTCTTTTTTTTTCATGGAGAGGGCTATCGCCCCTTGATTTGCGTGGCACTATCACAGGACAGGCCTACATTGATGTTTTAAGCACCTTCTTGCTTGTCATTGTTGTAGAGCGTTTCGGGGATGGCCATTGCATATTTCAACATTATCGACCACCTGTTCATAATGCGCGTCCCCTGGCTGAGTGGTTACACGAGAATAACATCCCTGTAATGGTCTGGAGTGCACAGAGTCCTGACCTGAATCCTAAAGGACATCTTTGGGATGTTTTGGAACGCTGACTTCGCACTAGGCCTCACCGACCGATATCGATGACTCTCCCCACTGCAGCTGCCACTCCCGAAGAAACCTTCTAGCACTTGACTGAATGTATACCTCCGAGAGTAGAAGCTGGCATCTAGGCTAAGGGTGGGCCAACACCAATTTTAATTCTAGTTTTACCGATGAAGGGCGCCACGAACTTGTAAGTCATTTTCAGCCAGGTGTCCGGATACTTTTGATCATATAGAGGACGTGAGTAGTTCTAAGATCTCTTAAGTAAGAGAAACCAGAGAACACGACGGCGGGTTTTCATCAGAGACAAGGGTATCATCAGGACTGCTCCAGGGAAGTGTGATAAGACCGCTGCTATTTTTTATGTACACAAATTATCTGCCGGACTGGGTGAATAGTAGTCTGCTGCTGTTTGCTGATGATGTCGTGGTATGCATGAAGGTGTCATCACACAGTGATGTCGGAGAATTGAAGATGACATAGACAAAATTTATAGTTGGGCTAATGAATGGCAGATGGTTTTAAATGCGGAAAAATGTAAGCTAGTGCAGATGAGTAGGAAGAACAAACCACTTATATTCGAATATGCTTAAATAATTCGTTGCTTGACACAGTAACGACGATTAAATATATAAGCGCTACGTTGCAAATCGATGTAAAAAGGAACGAGTATGTAAGAACTGTGGTAGGGCAGGCAAATGATCGACTTCAGTTTATTGGGAGAATTTTAGGAAAGTGTGGTTCATCTGTAAAGGTGACTCTAATGGGGCCCATTCTTGAGTGCTGCTCGAATGTTTGGGATCCGCACCGAGTCGGATTGAAGGAATACATCAAAACAATTCATAGGTGGGCTGCTAAATTTATAAAAGTAATTTTCTTCTGCATTTAGAGTTGAATGTTAGTGAAGCTGTCACTGTCCCTCATAAGTATTTTAACTCTTTAGTGTGCTTTCTTTGTAAGTGAAGCACGACCTTGTGTTAACGCAATTTGTGGTCAGTTACCTGCTTGGCATTAATGTGTATGGTTAAGGTGAACCTTGCTCTACGAAGTGTCTCATTACAGAAAAAGAAGCTTAATTAATATGATTCCACTTAACAATTTCATCTAGCTTTAGAATCATTTAGGTCATCACCTCCCCCCCCCCCTCCTCACCCATATATGGTAAGGTCAGAAATGCTCCCACATGGCCAAGAATAAGCTCTGAACCACCTTGCTGAGTTTTACTAGTTGATCGTAAGAATGTATTGTATGAATTAACGTTAACTGTTAAACAAAATTTGCCGGCCGGAGTGGCCGAGCGGTTCCAGGCGCTACAGTCAGGAACCGCGCGACCGCTGCGGTCGCAGGTTCGAATCCTGCCTCGGGCATGGATGTGTGTGATGTCCTTAGGTTAGTTAGGTTTAAGTAGTTTTAAGTTCTAGGGGACTGATGACCTCAGCAGTTAAGTCCCATAGTGCTCAGAGCCATTTTTTTAAAACTAAATTTATTCAGATCCATGTTGTCAGTTTGTACGTGGGTTATCGGAGGCTGCGGGCAACGAAGCGGGTAGTCCATGTTTGCATTGTAAATTTCATACACGCCTCAGAATTCGGAACTTTGGTTAACTTGCTCATTACATTACCTAGTTTGGTGCCTTCCCAGTGTCGTAGTAATCTCATTCGAGTGTTTGTGAGGTGGCATGCTCGTTGTAGCAATAGGACACAGAGCACGTCTTCATTGAATAACCAAAGATAAGGCTATACGCTACCCTTTTGATTTGAGGTCAGCGTGTTTGAAAGGAGTATAATTCGAATCGATATAGTAATATATCCAATCGGAACATATCAAGCAAAGGTAAAAATTGAAAAAAATTATTATTGCAAGCTTATTAATAGGAATATTTGTTAGGCAATATGCGATTCTACTATTCTAGAGGCATCACATTGAGTAAGTAGTACTCACGCAAGCATCAGGATATGCAGGGATCTGCTAAAACAAAAACAGCTGAAAATACTTTCATCCGGTGAATAAATCTCTCAGTACAAGAAAACGAAAGTAATCGGGCAGCAGCAACGTCTTGTTGAGAGAAATGAACATGAAGTACAACGAGACGTGAGAAAAGCTGGGCTGATGGACGACGCCCATGGGATTGGACCTCTATCTTCTGTTAATACTGGGGAGGCGTGCTGGATGGTACAACGATTTCGGCTGCGTTCCTTGAAGGACTCGTTCCTGAAGGAAAGATATAAGGGTTCGAATGTAATCTCTTTCGCATAGCTGTGGCATATCTGGAAACAAAAAGCAAGTAAAATAAAATTATTCCTACGGTCATTTAGAACAACGCTACTGATAAAACGGGTCATTAGAGCAATGGCATATCTGAAATAATTATTGACATCTCAAGTAGTCCATACAGAAATTTATTTCATATGTCTCTCCCCCAAGAACTACAAATTCTTACACACTTTTCGCCCTTATGTCATCATTCGCTGTCAATCGTTGTTCGGTCGCTTGCCTCAGTATACAGGATGTTACAAAAAGCTACGGCCAAACTTTCAGGAAACTTTCCTCACACACAAAGAAAGAAAATATGTTATGTGGACATGTGTCCGGAACCGCTTACTTTCCATGTTAGAGCTCATTTTATTACTTCCCTTCAAATCACATTAATCATGGAATGGAAACACACAGCAACAGAACGTCCCAGCGTGACTTCAAACACTTTGTTACAGGAAATGTTCAAAATGTCCTCCGTTAGCGAGGATACATGCATCCACCCTCCGTCGCATGGAATCCCTGATGCGCTGATGCAGCCCTGTAGAATGGCGTATTGTATCACAGCCGAACACAATACGAGCACGAAGAATCTCTACGTTTGGTACCGGGGTTGCGTAGACAAGAGCTTTCAAATGCCCCCATAAATGAAAGTCAAGAGGGTTAGATTCAGGAGAGCCTGGAGGCCATGTAATTGGTCCGCCTCTACCAACCCATCGGTCACCGAATCTGTTGTTGAGAAGCGTACGAACACTTCGACTGAAATGTGCAGGAGCTCAATCGTGTATGAACCAAATGTTGTGTCGTACTTGTAAAGGCACATGTTCTGTATGAAACCATGATAACGTGCTCCATTGAGCGTAGGTGGACGAAACTAAAATGAGCTCTAACATGGAAATTAAGCGTTTCCGGACTTATGTGCACATAACATCTTTTCTTTATTTGTGTGTGAGGAATGTTTCCTGAAAGTTTGGCTGTACCTTTTTGTAACACCCTTTATAATATGGAAATAGCACTTAACTGCAAGCACAAGTTAGCAATCGGTTTCCTTGTTATCTGCAGCATGTACCTTTTCAAATATATAGGTATGTCTAACATGAACAGTGCGAAATCGGCAGAAATTTGTAAAACAATGTACATAGTGGACCACTGGTGCAGATTTGCTCAGTGTTCTCGCTCCACTTGGTGACTTTCGTGCCTTCTACTACCCACTCTGTGAAATGTAAATTTATTAATAAGCGGAAATCTGAACACACATGAATGGAGAACACTGGTCGAAACTCTAGAAGTCAATCAGACAACTTCTGCATCTTCAGCAAATAGTATAAAGCTCGACACGTGTCCTTTGTATGGCATTAGGTCAAAGTGAACATTTTCGCCCCCTTAACTGAATGATCGACGCGTCTGATACCCATGCAGTGGGCGCAGCTCCCAGCTGGGCTGGAGGCATGTTCCCGCTCGGGGATTGGGCTTTATGTTATCATCATTTCATCAACATGCAAGTAGCCAAATGTGGCGTAAACTTAAAAGAGTTGCATCTGGGCCTCCCAAGGTGGGGACTCCCACCCATCAGAGACATGAGTCCACATCATTTCACAATAAACTTTAAGATGTTTTGTGCTCTGGGATAGAAACACTACAGCGTTATTCTAAATGATGGACCCATTTTCAAAACTTGGTATTTATTCCAGGACACACTCAAAATAAACAAGCTTTATACCAATGAAAAGGGGAAGTTCCAAAGTATTTCTCATAATGTTTCATACCAATTTTATAAATTAAATGATTTCTAATAATTTGTAATTAATTAGTTTTTAATAATTATTTAACAATAATATATGCGATAATTGTTATAAATGTTCAATGTGGCCACCGCTGGATGCATGGCAGTCATCGACGCGGTAACAAAACTCGTCCCACACACTCGAAAGCTTATCTGCTGAATGCATGGCAGCAGTGATCCTATTCTGCCGATCGTTCAGCGTGTTTAGCATACGCGGGAAGTAAACAGCTTCCTTCATATAACCCCAGAAGCAATAGTGTCAGGGTTTGAGATCAGGAGATCTCGGTGGCCAGAAGTGCAGAGCCAGGTACTCTGGTCCCTTGCGACCGATCCAGCGCTGAGGAAGGGAGTCAATCAAAAAGCCTCGTATATCACGGTACCCAAGGGCGGAGCTCCCTCCTATTGGAAAATGAAGTCGTACCAATCTTCCACTACTTGAGGGAACAGCCATTGTTCCGACATGTATAAGTATTTGATTCCCTTTGCAGTTCTTTCCGCAAATAAAAAAGGTCCATATACCTTAGTACAAGATACGACACAGAACACTCTGATCTTCGGTGAGTCTCTTTCGTGTTTCAATGGTAAATGTGAATTTCTCAAACCCCATACGCGAACATTGTGTCCATTGACTTTTCCACTAAGGTGGAACGTCGCTTCAACGCTTAAAATTACACGCTGTAGAAATGAGTCATCCTCCGTCTTTGCTACCACATAACTGAAAAATGTGAAACGCTTCTCTTTGTCATTGGGGTCGAGAACCTGCACGAGCTGTAATCGGTACAGCTTTTACTGCAATCGCCGTCGCAGACTCTTCCATGCAGTTAGTTGGAGTATTCCATGTTCTCGACTGGCTCTATTGGTAGTCTTACTGGGACAAAACTTTCTTGAATCCGTGCACATCATCCTCTGACCCGTTGTGATATACCTTTTGCATTTCTTACTTTTATGTTTTCATCCTCTTTAAAAGCAAAGAGAAACGATAAGGTGGTAGTAGCCCAGCGTAGAGCCTGTGAAAACCGTCAGGTATTTTTGACTTTCAGATGTTAAAAGACAGAGCAGTTTTTGTTCTTGTACGAGTTGTTGGAAGGAAGGTTTCGCTCAGTGAGTGAACGAGTGAGAACCGCCATTTATTAGCGAGTAATAGCAGACCGCCATTGTGTGTATTTTCTATGTGCATCGAACAGAAATATAGTAGTGTTTTATTAACAAATATTTTTGAGAGTTATTATTATTTCAAGTAGTAATGTAATAAGATGAACGGAAGCCCACCTGTGTACTTCGGAAAATTTACGAAGATCCGAATATAACAACACGGCCACAGTCAAGGAGACGGCGATCCGACATAATATTAATAACTGGTACGCATAAAATACTATGAAGATGATTTATTTATATAAATATAAACTAAAATGATTCCTTTCCCGTTACAGCCAATGCCTAGCTTATTGTGCTTGTCCTTCATGCCAAAGAATTAATCTCTTTAATTCATCCATTTAAAAAAAGCCACACATTCCAACATTTTATTATCATTCATTCCCTATCCTATTATATTATCATTTTATTATATTATAAAGTGGCGACAAGTGACAGGCACGATACGTAGTGGGCAAAACTGTGAGTACTAGTATTGTTAGGAAAATGAATATACAAGTATGTTAACAATTTCTTTATGTTCCATGTACGCTGATGATGTGACGGAGACGGTGATGTGATACTGAAAGGAAATAATAAATAAATTAGAAGGAAGAGGACGACAATACCAAGAACGTACAACAAAGCACAATAGAGGACGTAACCGTTACAAGACAACAATCAGGTAGGACCGCGCAATGCATATAGAAAATGCGTTCCCAGTAAGCGTATTAGAAAACCCAAGCACCTATTTCCTAAAATCCAGAACCTAAAGCATCAGAGATTAACGCTATTGTATTCGAGACAATGACATTTCTTTATTAGTACTGAAAATATATTGACCGAACAACAACTGAGATTACAATTACATACAGCTGTATATGCATTTTTAGCGTGAGAAGTACCAGGACAGTGAAATCTAAAGAGAGAAAATACTGATTTTGATAACTGTAGTGCCTTAAGAGTTTCTATAATGGAGAGTCAAAACAATAAGGAAATGTCATTCGAAAATCAAAATGCCAATGTAGTGGATGTGCATTTACAAAACGCAACAATGAGTGGTTTAGAACCGTTAAGCGGTGATTAGTTGGATGCTGGGCGCAACATGCCATTGTTGCATTCGACGCCCGTGAATACAGAACATTACATTACCAGCAATACTTTGATTACAATAGAGGAAATTAATGACAACTCAAGGCAGGAGAATATTTTAAATGAACGTAGTACGCGTAGTACAGACGCAGATGCTGACAGGCGTAGGCCGGAAATGAATAGAGAAGATATGCAAGCATTATTTCGAGCTTTAACAGAAACTATACAAACTAACATGAACACAATTAATTCAAAGATGTCGAGTTTAGACATAATACAAGCAGACATGACTAACATGAAAGCAAACATGACCACAGTAAAGTCCGAGATCGCGAAGGTAAATACAAACATGACGCACATTTCAGGCGAGGTACAAAGTTTGCGCACAGAACTCAATAACATGGATACGAAGTTCACACAGCAGATTTCGCAAATCTCCACGGAGGTGGATAGGAAAATTAATGAACAAATGCAAATTTCAGCTCATGATATGGGTGAGAAATTAAAAGGCATAATGAGAGAAAATTTTGAGACACTAACACACACATATCGACAGGAGCTATCCGGTATTAGAGTAACCCAAGAGAATTTACAGGCAATGCAAAAGAATACGCAGGTTAACTTAGACAATGTACAATCAGAAGTAGCGAAACTACATTCTTTCTGTGACGACTTGTCAGAAAATGTAGAGAAAATCACAGTGGAGATAGGGTTACTCAAGTTAGAACACAAGAGAATCAACTCAGACATTGTGCAGCTTTACGAAACGGTAAAGAGTAATACAAAGGACGAAAACACAAAGTTCGCAGAAAAATGCGTACGTGAACAGCGCACTTATGTGGAAGCGGTAAAGGAAGTAATGGGGGAAAAGGAAGAAGAAATCTTAAAACGCATAGAACAGGATATCAGACAGGTAGAACAAAGGTTAAGGGACGAAATAGTTAGCAAACAAAGTACGGTAATATCATCGCCGGGGGCGGTAAGCGGAGCGCTAAACAGCCATCCGCCAGTGGGAGGAATCAGTGGCGCGGACAACAATGCCCAACCCACGCCGCGCGAACGCATGTCGACGCACGACGCGAGCAACGGGCAAATTTTTGTGAAACAAATATACCGTCACTGCAGGGAATGCTGTTCCGCCCACCTGGACAGCGTTGTTAATGGATGAGAGCTTAATAAAACATTGACAGTATCCCGTATTCTCAAATGAGAAAAAGCGAACGCACCCGGTAGTGTTTGTCCGAGCCTTCAGAAATGTACTGTCGAGGACTTGGACAGAAGCTCAAAAGATCAAATATGTAGTAGGACATACCGAAGGTGATACCCTTTTGTGGGCTACGGAAATGTCAGAACTTTGCGAGACATATGATCAGTTTGAGAATGCATTTTTAGATAAATACTGGTCTACAGCTATCCAGGAGAGGTTAAGACGAGAGGTATTTAACCCAGTACCATATCTTTAAAAATTCGGGGGGCTAAGAAACTATTTTGAAACATATCTAAACAAGACGAGTTACTGGAATAATCCGATCTCTCATGTAGATGTATTGAAAATCTTAAAGAACAAGTTACCTGCAAATGTAGGGAAAAATTACTAACTGTTCCCGAATATGACCTTGAGTATTTTCTTTCAGTGCTCGACTCAATAGATCTGATTCATGAGGATGGGCAAGCCATGCCTAGTTATCGTAACGGTAATGAACACTACCCAAACGGAAAGAACAACTATGGTAACGGCATTGGATTTGGAAACTATAGTGGTCGTGTGCTTATGAATGAATGGCATCCGTATGCACCGCCGCGTCACAACGGCAATCCGTACAATCGGCCTACCCACCAGCCACAGGGTGACGGAGGGCACGAAAATAAATACCAGCCCCATAGGTACGGCAATGGCCGAGACATTAGGAATCCGAGGGAAAACTTTGACAACAGGCGACAAGGAAATGCAAATTACCAGGATCGGAATATGCAACACAGGGCTCCGAGAGAGAACAGGCAGCCAGTACAATCAAATCGAAACAACCGGGACACGAACTGGCGAGCACGCGAACATACAGTGAACATAGTAGAAATGACGGCAGAGAATGAATCCATACCTTTACAATCCCCAAGCAATAGTAATCGAGCGTGACTAGAGGAAGAAGGTAATGAACTGTCAATGTGCCACAGTACTAATATGAGCGACATAAACACTAACACGAACAGGGACGGAAAGGAGGAAGTAGAAACTGAAACAAACCTGCAGATACAGCACATCCGGAATCTATTTTTAAGGTATGATAAGGACACAGAAATGAAAGAAGACCTGTTTACTGAGGAGAAAGGAACAACACCCAAGGTAAGTGAAATTATTCAAGCAATAATAAAGGTAAAAGTGCGAAATATAGATGTACCCGTTGTTTTGGATACTGGCGCGTCGACAACCCTCACGTCTACTAGCTTGTTCAAAGAGATAGCGAGGGAAGTAAGTGTACCCACACTACCCGTGGAGAACTGTAAGATCTTAACGGCAATGGGAAGTAAATCTGAGGTTATAAAATTACAGGCCAGCACACCCATTAGCATATGTGGTGTAACTTTGCAGTGTACTTTCTTGTTGATAGACAAAGTGATAGTGAACTGTATAATTGGTATGGAGGTGTTCAGAAGGTATGGGGTAAAAATAGATATCGGCAGCTGGGAATGTCAATTTCATGTAGGAGAGCGCACACCGACAGTGGACTTAATAAAAACTACAACGACGAATCAGGGTAGGCAGATACCCGATATTGATGGTAAACTTAGCTACCCTCAAGTCTTAATAGCAAGGGAGACGGAATTTCATGACCCTGGCTGTGAGATCCTAGATGAGCAAACAGTAGATATTAAAATAAGTAAATCCACTTGTCTTAACAATGAACAGCGAAGTGAACTGGCAAAATTACTCTTCAAATATCATAACATTTTTCGTAAACAACCCAGTGTTATTAGGGGATATGAATATAAAAAGGAAGTGTGCCCGCATGAAACCTACTGTAGAACGTCATATGGCATTCCTTGGGCAAAGAAAGACGCAGTAAGACAAGAAATAGAGCGTATGATTAGGTGGAAGGTGATTGAAACATCGCACTCACCTTACTGCAGTCCGATTCTCGCAGTTGGTAAAACTGACGGAACGGTGCGGCTGGTGTTAGACGCGAGAGAAATAAACAAAGTCATCGTTCCTATAAGAACAAGGCCAGAGAATCTAGAAGTGCAGTTATTAAAGTTTCATGGCGTTAAGTATTTAACATCCCTCGATTTGAAAGCTTCGTACTGGCAAATTTTGTTGCATGAAGAGAGTAGAAAGTATACAGCTTTCATAAATGCCGGGAGGAGTTACCAATTTAGGGTGCTGCCTTTCAGATTAAACGTGAGCGCTGGTGTATTTATTGAAGCATTAGACAAAGTACTTGGACCGGAGTTGCTTAGCCAGGTTACACTCTACGTTGACGTTTTATTAATTGCAACTCAAACATGGGATGAACATGTAAGTATTGTGGAAAAGTTTATTCAAAAATTCGATGAATATAACGTCACAGTTAACTTGAGAAAGTCTAAATTCGCAAAGGACAAAATAAAATTTTTAGGGCATATTATTTCACCAGAAGGGATCTTACCTGACCCTCCTAAATTAGATGTGATACGAAATTTCCCAACACCCTATAATAAGAGACAGTTAAAAGGTTTTCTAGGAATGGCCTCGTTTTTCAGGAAATTTCTGCCACAACAATTGTTGAACGGTAGCTCGCTGTTAAACCTACTGCGTAAAAATCACAGTTGGCTGTGGACTAAAGAGTGTGAAAGTGATTTTCAACGCATTAAGCAGGCACTGATTAATGCACCTATCCTTAAACACCCGGATATGGAGTTGGACTTTTGTTTAAGCACTGATGCTTGTTATCAGGGGCTTGGCGCGTGTCTGTTTCAAATAATAACAAAATATGGTAAGGAAGAAATCAATGTAATAAGTTTTGCGAGTAGAACTCTTACAGAATGTGAAAGATCGTATTCTGTAACTGAACTGGAATTGTTGGCAGTTATTTGGTCCTTTCGTGAATTTCAATATTACCTTTGGGGAAAACATACTAAAGTTTACTGTGATCATCAAGCTTTATCCTTTCTTCTGACGTGTAAGTTGTTACATAAGAGAATAGCGAGGTGGTGCATGTACCTACAGGAGTTTGATTTTGAGGTTGTGTACATAAAAGGGGAACAGAATGTTTTGGCAGATGCACTATCACGATTACCACAAGGCCTCACCGATTATCACGACTTAGAGGAACAAACATCTGATTTCAAAGTACTTTTAATAAATGATGGAACTTTTAAACCATATTATATCAAAATGTGCAAAAACATGCAACGTCTGCAGGAAGAAGACCCGAGATGGAGCAAGGTAATAAGATATTTGCAGTCCGGAACACACGAACAGTTAAAGCAGTATTACATTATACATAATAGCGTCCTCTTTCATAGAAGAGATCGGCGAATGGATAAGTGGTGTGTGTGCATACCTCAGGAATATGTGGACAACTTAATTCAACACACGCACCGCACGTGGGGCATTATGGAGTGCTAAAGTGTGCTGCAAAAATTGCAACGTATTGTTATTTCCCTAATATGAGGCGACGTATAGAGCAAGTAATCAGACGGTCAAACATCAAAATAGGACATGTCTTAATGTACTACACCCAATAATACCAAAGCAACCAAGGGACCTTGTATCTATTGACGCCGCAGGACCTTATCCCCAAGCCCTCGGCGGGGTTAAATACAGCGTAGCCTTGTATGACGTTTTTAGTAAGTATCTCCTGCTGTACGCAGTCAAAACGGTTAGGTCTGGACCAATTCTAAGACGGATTCTGGAAGACTATCATACCACGTATTGGGAAACCGCAAGCGGTTCTAACTGATAATGCTTAAAATTTTACAGGTGACCAATGGAAATCATTTTTAAAATCACAAAACATACGTCATATTTTAGTATCCAAGTTCCACCCGGAAGCAAGTCCTGTCGAACGGTGCTTCCGTGAATTTAACAGGTTTATCCGGACATATATACCGCAGAACCAAAAGAAATGGATAGAATACGTGGGTCCGTTTCAGCACATAGTAAATCACCTACCACACACATCAACAGGGTACACACCGGCCGAACTTATGTTTGAAAAGGTGGAACTAGATGAATGGGCAAAACCGATACCTAAATTAGGGCACAAAGACATAGCCTTAGATGACAAAGTACGGCAAGCGCTAATAACACTGGAAGGGCAAGCTCAAATAAGGAAAGGCATTACGACAAGAAATTGAAAAACGTAATATAATTCCAGATTGGACAGAAGGTACTACTAAGAACTCATTCGAAATCATCGAAATTAAAGGCATTGAACAAAAAATGGCGACTGTTATATGTTGGTCCGTATATCATTGTTGACAAGCCACATCCTGGGTGCTACTTGATAGGAAATATAAAAAATGGTAAAATAAAAGGCATGTATCCACATAAAGATTTGTGGAAATTTATTAAATGAAAGTGCAAGTCCTATTCTTTCCTTATTTGTTGCGTTAATAAAACCCAAGTAGGTATGAGGTATAAACCGATTGGCGCTCGGTTCCTCACCAGCTAGGGGTACAATATTTTATTTTCGTTACCCTCTCCCTCTTCTACTGTCCTGTTTAGTCAATAAGGAATGTTCAATTTTCTTCTACTATCTAAAATGCAGAGATGAGAATGCAACCTAGTCGTTAGAGATTTTTCTTGTAATTTTGGTATTGAGCTTTCTTAAGACTTAAATATCTATAGAAACACAAGAAACTTTTTCATATTCCTTAAGAGAACACTAAATATATGGGAAGAAATAAAACAATTGTACACAATAGTGGACGAGTGAAAATCATTAGATTACGTAGTTACAATACATAAAAATAATTAAACAAGAGCGATGGAAAAGAAAGGAATTCACAGCGTGCGAGCTTTGAGCTAGCGGCACGAGCGATGAAGAGTACTGAGAGGCGCAGCCGCGCTTGAAGCGGAGTGTACTTATAACAATTACATACGAAGCGGCTAACAGCTGATCGTAGGGGTCGAGTAGGCAAAAAGACGGTTGAGTTCAGTGTCCTCAGCTAGATGCGCAAAGACACACTGCGTATCGCGACGGAAACCATTCTAGAATTTAAGCGAATCGGCATTCACGCTGCGCTGCCAACTGGGCAAAACAGAAGCGACATGAAATGAAGTACCTATCAGCTCATTACTCTAACGTAAATCAGTTACACAAACAAAACGAACACAGACATTTATCCCCAAGATGGAGACTATACTGTAAAGAGCACTAATTTTAAGAGTATATCATTAAGTTAAGCATACGTAGTTTTAAAAAAGGACCGCATCGGTGCAAGTAAAGTATAAGGAGCGTAGAATACGCTAAAATTGTGAACTTAACATAGGCTATTGAATGTACATAGTTAGAAATAAGTATGAGTATTCAAAGGAGAAGAAAATATACACAGATATTCCTATCAGACTACACTCCTGGAAATTGAAATAAGAACACCGTGAATTCATTGTCCCAGGAAGGGGAAACTTTATTGACACATTCCTGGGGTCAGATACATCACATGATCACACTGACAGAACCACAGGCACATAGACACAGGCAATAGAGCATGCACAATGTCGGCACTAGTACAGTGTATATCCACCAGTCGCAGCAATGCAGGCTGCTATTCTCCCATGGAGACGATCGTAGAGATGCTGGATGTAGTCCTGTAGAACGGCTTGCCATGCCATTTCCACCTGGCGCCTCAGTTGGACCAGCGTTCGTGCTGGACGTGCAGACCGCGTGAGACGACGTTTCATCCAGTCCCAAACATGCTCAATGGGGAACAGATCCGGAGATCTTGCTGGCCAGGGTAGTTGACTTACACCTTCTAGAGCACGTTGGGTGGCACGGGATACATGCGGACGTGCATTGTCCTGTTGGAACAGCAAGTTCCCTTGCCGATCTAGGAATGGTAGAACGATGGGTTCGATGACGGTTTGGATGTACCGTGCACTAATTAGTGTCCCCTCGACGATCACCAGAGGTGTACGGCCAGTGTAGGAGATCGCTCCCCACACCATAATGTCGGGTGTTGGCCCTGTGTGCCTCGGTCGTATGCAGTCCTGATTGTAGCGCTCACCTGCACGGCGCCAAACACGCATACGACCATCATTGGCACCAAGGCAGAAGCGACTCTCATCGCTGAAGACTACACGTCTCCATTCGTCCCTCCATTCACGCCTGTCGCGACACCACTGGACGCGGGCTGCTTGATGTTGGGGCGTGAGCGGAAGACGGCCTAACGGTGTGCGGGACCGTAGCCCAGCTTCATGGAGACGGTTGCGAATGGTCCTCGCCGATACCCCAGGAGCAACAGTGT